>NW_007252030.1:468077-475120 GCF_000164805.1 Carlito syrichta
GCAGGTCGAGGCTGCGGTGGCCAGGAGCAGCCACTGCACTCCAGTCTGGGTGACAGAGTGAGACTCCAACTCAAAAAAACAAAACAAAAACAAAAAACAGTCCACAAGGTAGGGATGAGTGAGAGCAAAGAATTACACATTTCTACCCTGTAATAAACTCCCAGAAAATAATGTAAACATTCTAGCCTTTTGGCAAAGTAACAAAAATGTTTCTCCTAATAACCAGAAAAAAAATTCTACTTAAAGGTATAATACTGGGCTGGGCACAGTGGCTCATGCCTGTAATCCCAGCACTTTGGGAGGTAAAGACGAGAGGACTGCCTGAAATCAGGGGTTGGAGACTAGCCTGGACAATTTGGCGAGACTTCATCTCTACAAAAAATAAAAAAATAAGCTGGGTGTGGAAGGGCACACCTGTAGATCCAGCTACATGGAAGGCTGAGGCGGAAGGATCGCCAGAGCCCAGCAGGTCACGTCTGTGGTTGCCGTGGGTGTGCCACTACACTCCAGCCTGGGCAACAGAGTAAGACTCCTACTCAAAAAAAAAAAAAAAAAAAGTAATATTGTTTCTTTGAAAGTAAGCAATGAAGCTTACTCCTCCTCATATACAATCAGGCAAAATATACAAGTAAGTTTCAGGCTTGCACATCAGTTTGAGTGGGCTTCTCAGAAACTCGTATTTCCAACTGTCCCCTTACTTAGTGTCCTAGAGATTTTCTGATACTCTGGGGAAATGTATCATCGCAGGATTAAGATGAATACATAAACTTTTCTTTTGTAAAGAAGAAGAATGGCAACTGTGAAAAACAAGCTAAAAGGAGAACCCACAAAAGCCCTATCCCGACTTAAGGCAGTTCAATTTTAGGAGGAAGTGAATATTTAAGCAGCAAAATTTGTAAATCAATTCCCTAAAAACTGAAATCTGCAAACCTGAAATTTATGGAAAGGTTTTGCGAAACTCAAACTCAAGTGATACGAATTTCCATGTGTGATGGCAACTGGTTTAAATTATATTTTTAAGCCAGGCTCGGTGGCTCAGCCTGTAATCCCGTGCTTTGGGAGGCTGAGGTGAGTGAATTGTCTGAGCCCGCGGGTTCGAGACCTGTCTGGGCAACTTGGTGAGACCTCATCTCCACAATAAATCAAAAATTAGCTGGGCATGGTTGTGCGCACCTGTAGTTCCAGCTCCTTGGAAGGCTGAGGCAGAACGATCTCCGGAGCCCAGCAGGTTGAGGCTGCGGTGGCCGGAAGTGGCCACTGCACTCCAGTCTGGGTGACAGAGTGAGACTCCAACTCCAAAAAAAAAGAATATTTTTAAGCCTTTTGTACACAGAGTGTCAAGTCAACACAATCACTTGTATTTGATAGTCTAACACAAACAAACATACTGAAATGGAATTTTAGGTACAGAATTGAAATAGGAATATAATTTTCTTTGGAAAAATAAAAATTCAAGTCACTTGTGGAACTCACCAAAAATTTCTTTGTTTTCCCTAAGCTGAGATTCAGGAACAGGGACCAACCAAGCCAAGATTAATCATGAACTCACCATGCACACTGCCAAATGTCAAACTCTCACTCTGACTCCCAGGCCCTGCACTCCAGTCTGCCTCTTTAATACTGCTGGCACACCTCATCAGAAGCAGCAAAAATCATTCAGTCTGAAGACCCTTAACTTATCAGAATTCCTCCAGCAACTACAAGTGTAGTTTTCTTCTAAAAATAGCTCACATCTCACCTGTTACAGTAATAAACCTCTAAAATGCATCCACTCTGTGAAAATATAAACAGCTAACAACACTGTCATCATCATCATCTCTATAGCAAATCGAATTCAACTGTCCCAAGTCAGAGAAATCACTGACAGGGGCAAGAATGATGATTATGTCCATGGAGTAACTGTTTATCTTCTTCTGTTCTACAGAGACTCAACTCCCCGCATGTGTTACAGACCACCCTCTGGATCCGTATCTTAGACCGTTTTCATCATCACCAGATGATGTCCAAGACAGACCCACTTTTTTTTTGTCGGTCTCAGTCCGCCACTCAGGCTTGAGAGCAGTGGCCATGAGCAAGGCCATTGCAGCCCCGATCTGCTGGGCTCAGGAGATCCTTCCGCCCAGCCTTCCAAGTAGCTGGAACTACAGGTATGTACCATCACACCAGCTAATTTTTCTTGATTTATTGTAGAGACGAGGTCTTGCCAAGTTGCCTAGGCTGGTCTCAAACCCACAGGCTCAGGCAATCCTCTCACCTAGGCTTCTCAAAGTGCTGGGATTATAGGTGTGAGCCACTGCACCTGGCCAAGACCCCTGTTTTAATGAATTCCTCACTGTACTGTAGTAAGACAATGGGATGGTATGACAAACTGGTTTCATCTGAGTCACAACCTTAACTGCCCACAGGGACCAGGAAATAATCCCAAGGTGGAAGCTGGGTGTGAGACAGTGAAGAACTATGAAAGCACATTCCGTCCTGAAGGCACTCAAGTATTTGTTGATACTACAACCCAAACAAAAGCTTATCTGGGGCTGTCTTTGGCCAAAACTCCCAGGGTGGGAATTTTGCAACTCACTTCCAAAGCATATTCGACAGATTCAAAATTCAACAAACATTTACCAAGTGCCCACCTGCAGAAAGTACACATTACAATGAGATGATGCTTATCAAATGTTAATGTTGACACAAGTATATTTGCATAAAGTTGCCTTTTTACGCTTTAGATGAGATTTCAGCAAAGAGATCAGAACTATGCACAAATTACAGATCAACTCTATATTCCGGACTTAATGTACTACATAAAAGAGAAAACCACACTTATTTTGGGTGTAAAGAATATTTTATTTCAATCCTTTAATATTGAGATCAGGTATTATACATATACGCCAACTCTCAGATTTCCTTGTCCATGTCAAGGGATCCTCTAAATAAGACTAATTTTATGAAACATTCTCAGCAAATCTAGAACAATGTACTTTAGGTCAGATCCTTTGATAAGTTACCTCCTACTCACTGCCTTACAGTATTTACAAAATGAATTAATGCAATACATCATTGAGGCATCATTGAAGAATGAATCCCCTACAGATGTGGATTTGTCACCCCAATTCCTTGGCATTCGATAATGTAAGTGTCTTTGGAGGCGTCGTCTTCATCTTCTGATTTCTTCACCGTAAACTTAGCCTGAAATCAGAAGAGTATTTAGTATATATATAAAGAAGGATAGAGGAAAAAGTCATAACTCCAGCTTAATTCTATACCCCATGAAGCATGGCGTTCATGACAAACCCATAAAGAAACACAAAGATCAAATGATTCATGAGAAATTCAACAGCCTAGCGAGAAAATGTTTTATGTAAACCCAGGTTCCTGTTCAAAGGTAACATACCTGTGACGTTTTGTCAGGATATACACCTGGGGCCCATGCCACACCCAGATCAGAACTCCCAGGTGTGCAGCCCAGGCAATGGCAATTTTGAAATCCCAACTGCTGATTATAATGCACCTCCACTCCTGACAATTTTTCTAAAACATGGAACTAAAACATGGAACTAAACATTTACACTTTCATCTTGTCAAGTACCATATTACCCTTTAATTTCCCCCAATTTTTCTTGCCAAGTCTCTAAATAGACTATGGAACAAGATCTAGTTTGAAGAAGATGGGTGGGAGGAGAGGTGGGGAAGAATGTCTTTCTTCATTTCCATCAGGCTTTACCTTATATTTTTCACTTATTAATTACAAGTTGGCTTTGAAATATTTTATTTCTATCACTATATTTTAGAAACATGACTTTTTAATGCAAATGTGATACATTTTAACAAAATTGAAGTCAAAACAACTATAGCTAGGTGTGGTGACATGTGACTGTAATTCCAGCTACTCTGAGGTGGAGTACTTGAGCCCAAGAGTTTTGGGATCAGCCTGGGTAACACACTGCATTTTGAATCTGTGGCAAAAAGATGCCAAGTATAAGGTGGAGCCCAAAAAACCTGGAATTATCTTTTGGAGGGTGGGTCCTTTGTAGTACAGGGATCCCCCACGAGATAAGTGTTCTAGGAACTCATCAGTGTACTAGCTAGCATTGTTGTGAGGGGCTGCATTCGGCTTCAGCGAATTTTTTTGAAGATTCTTTCAACACATTTGCCCATTTCATGATGGGTAATTTATGAGCTCACCTGCCGACACCACGCTGAGTGTTCAGCAGTTTTTGACAAAAAGCAGCATGACCCCGTGCCCCACCCTCCCTAGTCACCTGATCACATCCCAAGTGACTTATTTTTTGTTTCCCAGATGAAAAATGTCCTTGAAGAGAAATGTTTTGCTAATGTGGAAGAGGTGAAACAAAAGACAGCAGAAGCACTAAAAGGCATCAAACTGGACAAGTTAAAAAACTGTTTTGAGCAGTGGAAAAAGCGTCTTGTTAGGTGTAGTGCATCAAACAGAGAGCACTTTGAAGGTGACTGGAGTTTAAACATGTAAGAATAAATACTCAGTTTTTATTAAATGAATTCTGGGTTTTTTGGGGTCCCACTATGTCTAAAAACAGGATTATTTAACTATTTGAAAATCATCACTATGGGGCCTTACTGGACAGTAATACTCAGATTCTTTCCCTGTCAGTAATATGTGGCAGTGTACTGACATACAGTGAACATCTGCAACTACTGTTCAATGAATACGCACTGAAATCTGAGCTAGATAATCAAATTGCTTATGTAGTTACATAACCGTGTGTGTGTGTGTGTGTGTGTGTGTGTGTAATATATTTCAAATCATAAGCATTATGTAAATATGAAACACAAGTAGCAGCTATGGAAATTACTTCTGGCCTATATGGAAACTGACTTAAAAACTACAAATATTTAGAATTAGAAGAAGCCCGGAGGGACTATCTAGCTCAAGCCTCTGATTTTACAGATAACTATCTGCATGGAGACACAGAAAGAGGAAGAAACTTGTCCTAATCACTCAGTCAAAACACAACAAAGCTGAACAAGACAGTAGAGCTACACATTCCAGTTCACAGCACTCTTCACTACGCACACACGTGGTATCTGCAGTGAACAGTACGAGTGATGCTTGGTCCCTGCTACCGAGAAGATAAATCTAAAGACACTCAGACAAGTAAGTTATACATACAACATATGGTGAGTAATCGGTGTTAACTTGCTGCTGATGCTAAATAGAATTTGCTTTCAGTTTTGATCAGTTTTTTCCTACAACTTAGCCAAAACTTATCTATGCTTTCTAATAAAAAAATATACACATTAAGAATCATACAGGGCGGGGGGAAGAATCATACAAGGCCAGGCACGATGACTCACGCCTAGAATCCCAGCACTGTGGGAGGCCAAGGTGAGAGGATTGCCTGAGTCCATGGGTTCAAGACCAGTCCAGGCAACTTGGTGAGACCTCATCTCTACGACAAATCAAGAAATTTTGTCAGTTGTAATAGCACATGCCTGTAGTTCCAGCTACTTGGAAGGCTGAAGTGGAAGGATTGTCTGAGCCCAGCAGGTCAAGGCTGCGGTGGCTGTGAGTGTGCCACTGAACTCCAGCTTGGGCAACAGAGTGAGACTCTGACTCAAAAAAAGAAAAAATCATACAAATAGGAGGAGGGCAACAGTGGCTTTGAGTCTGGTACACTTCTGTAATGCATAATTTTTTTAATTAGTGTGCATTACTTTTGGGTTTACTTATTAATTTTTTTTTTTAAAAGACAAGGTCACTCTGTCACCCAGGCTAGAGTGCAGTGGCACAATCACAGCTCACTATAGCCTCAAACTCCTGGGTTCAAGTGACCCTCCCACCTCAGCCTCTCAAGTACCTTGGACTACAGGCATGAGCGACCATGCCTGGCACTACTAGTATAATTTCAAAAAATGCTTAAGATTAGCACATTTCCTCATAAAATTATGAGTCACAAATTTTTTTATTATTTTATAAAATCACATTATAAACTATTAAAAAATTACATGTTACTACTGTGAAAGGCAAGAAATAAAGCTATATGCATTAACTATAAAAAATGCAAAAAGAAACAATAAGGAGAGGAAGGAAACATTTAAATGTCAACAGTGGTTTTACTGGCAAGGAAGAATTATGGGCAGGTTTTTTCCCTCTATTTTCTAAATTTTCTAAAATGTACTTTTTTTTTTTAGAGACAGGGTCTTGCTATGTTGCCGAGACTGGTCTTGAACTCCTTGTCTCAAGCAATTCTCCTGCCCCAGCCTCCTAAGTAGCTAAGATTAGAGCCGTGAGCCACTGTGCTTGACTTTGAAATATACATATTAATAATTTTTAAAAAATTAATCCTGTAGAAAATGTATAAGTATGAGTTTACATAGTGATAAATCCTTTTCCATTAAAAATTTTTGTCTATTCTTCTAAAATTCAGAGAACTGGTATATATTAGAATTTTAACAAATATCCTATTCTGCCAATAATCAGAAAATAAAATATTTAAAATTTTATATAAATACTTAAGTTTATAGCCAACTATGAATCCCTTGTGATTTGATGGCATAGTTCACAACAAAACATCTTTACTAACCTGTAAGGCAGAACAACACAGTGATCAAGAGCTTTCAAAGTTGGTACAAAGCCCAGCTCTGCCACTACAAAACTATGTGGTCTTGAACAATTTAATCACTTTATACTCATATGTAAATGACAATAATAATAAATAGCTACCTACAATGTTATGCAGAATAAGATGATTCAGATACACTGAATTAGTTCAGTGCCTGCCACACAGGAAGTACTCAGTAACTTATAGCAATTGTTATTACTATAAAGTTTTCTGTTTATTAAAATTTAATTTTTTTTTTTTTTGAGTTGGAGTCTCACTCTGTCACTCAGACTGGCGTGCAGTGGCCACTCCTGGCCACTGCAGCCTCAACCTGCTGGGCTCTAGTGATCCTTCCGTCTCAGCCTTCCAAAACTACAGGCGCGTGCTACCACGCCTGGCTAAGTTTTGATTTATCGTAGAGATGAGGTCTTGCCAAGTTGCCCAGGCGGGTCTTGAACCCGCGGGCTC
>NW_007252030.1:475140-477489 GCF_000164805.1 Carlito syrichta
CTACAGGTACTGACCACCACACCTTGCTTATTTTTTAACTTTCTATAGGGATGAGTTCTTGCTATGTTGCCAAGGCTGGTCTCAAACTCTTGGGTCCAAGTAGTCTCGCGTCGGCCTCCCAAAGCGCTGGGATTACAGGCTGAGACACCGAGCCCAGCCATTGTTTATTAAAATTTAAACCCAAAGTGGCTGGGCATGGTGTCTCATACCTGTAATCCCAGTACTTTGGGAGGCCGACGCGAGACTACTTGGACCCAAGAGTTTGAGACCAGCCTTGGCAACATAGCAAGAACTCATCTCTATAGAAAGTTAAAAAATAAGCCAGGTGTGGTGGTCAGTACCTGTAGTCCCAGCTACTCAGGAGACTGACGAGGAAGGATAGCCTGAGCCCAGGAGGTTGAGGCTGTGGTGAACTGTGATCATACCACTGTACTCTAGGCTGGGTGACAGAGTGAGACCCTGACACCAAAACAAAAAACAAACAAAAAACCAAACTGGCTACAATAAAAATCAATCACTCATTCTGAAGGAATACTGACCTTTGCTAGTTGTTCAGCAAAATGTATAGCTGTTTTCGTATGGAGTGTAACTGGTCCTGTTTTTATTCTGGAAACGCCATTGGCTAATGCCATGAAAATAATCAGCTATGTAAAAAAGAACACAGAAAAATCTCACACATTTACCAATATGTGGAGTTATAATGCTACTGCTGTCTACAATGAAAATACTACTAGAAATCAAAATAGCTTTATAAATTTTTTATTTCATTAAATTTCAAGAAATCCTTAGAAGTTGATAGAAAACCTATACAGTATTACCCCAAGTCTGCAGGTAGTACAGAAAGGCTTAGTAGCAGTTCTCAATATAGAATCTTAAAAATTAATATTTACGAATAAAATATAGAGTTTAAAGCTAATATATACATATAATGAGACTATGTCTGCAAGCTAGTATATATAACAGGATGAGTTTATTCTATGATCTAAAATTACATTTTAGCAGGTGACTAAATAGAGTAAAACAGAATTACTACAAGTATAAAGTAGATTTGGGCAAGATAAAAGACTAGAAATAACATAAACTGTCTTAAGAAACAGATAACAAAATCTTGAAGATTTTATGTATATATGTATGTATATATTTTAAGATGGAGTGTCACTCTGTCACCTAGGCTGGAGTGCAGTAGCACACTCACGGGCACCCCAGCGTTGATCCACTGGGGTCCGGCGATCCTTCTGCCTCAGAGTCTTCCAAGTAGCTGGAACTACTGGTGCATGCCTGGCTAATTTTTGATTTATCATAAAGACAAGGTCTCACCAAGTTGCCCAGGCTGGTTTCAAATCTGCGGGCTCAAGCAATCCACTTGCCTTGGCCTCCCAATGTACTGGGATTACAGGTTGAGCCACTGAGCCCAGCCGCAGATTACATTTTTTAATGTAGACGCTGCTGATTTGAGATCAAGGAGAGAAGTTGGGTACTGTGGTTCACGCCTATAATCCCAGCACTTTGGGAGGCTGAGGTGGGAAGATCACTTGGGACCAAGAGTTCCAGACCAGCCTGGGCAACATAGTAAGACCTTGTCTCTGCAAAAATAAAATTTAAAAAATTAGCCAGGCATGGTGACACACACTTGTAGTTCTAGCTACTTGGGAGGCTGAGGCAGAAGAACCACCTGAGCCCAGAATATCAAACGCTGCAGTGAGCCATGATTATGACACTACACTCCAGCCTGGGTGACAGAGTGAGACTCTGAAGCAAAAAAAAGAGATGAAGGTGAGAAAAGCATGGTAGAAAGGGAAATCTATAGACAGAGGACCAGAGTAGGGACCGTGTTTCGCAACACTCAACAGCACTTCTCCACAGGAGTGAAGGTGTGAAGCTTTGGCGGCCACAACAGATCCACATGGAAACACAGCCAGGTAGAAGGGCTCTCACGAGCAAGGGGTCAGAAGGAAGGTCTGGCTGGTGATGCAAGCCTAGGAGCTGTTTGCGCACATACAGGCTCAAATCATGAGGCCAGACACGAGGGAGTGACTCGAGATGAGGAGACTGAACGTGAGTCTAGGGGCTTATCGGAATTTAGAAGCTGAGAAGGCTGAAACAACAATAAACCAGCAGAAGAGACTAGAAAACACAGCTGGCAAGGCAGGGAGACAACAGCCTTTCAGAAACCACGTGAGCTGAACGGGTGGCTTGTCCCTGGAGTCCCAGCCACAGGGCTGAGCATCACTGGAGTCTAGGGGTGTGAAGTTACAGTGAGCTATGATGGCACCACTGTATCCAGTCCAGGCAAGAGAATGAGACCCTGTGGAAGGAAGGGAGGAGGGGAGGGAGGGAGGGAGAGAGGGA
>NW_007252030.1:477619-496454 GCF_000164805.1 Carlito syrichta
AGGGAGGAGAAACCTAAACCACTGAAGAAAGTATTCCATTCCACAAAGGAAGGAGTGAACTGAGTCAAATGCCATTGGCAGGTCAGGTAAGATGAGGACTAAAACTGGAGAAATATAAATTCCAGAACTCTTAAAAATGATCGTTGGAGGACTCACTAGCCAGTGTCTGCAGGTCAGTGATTAAAACTCGTATCCAACCTCATCTCCATCTCTTCAAAACTACCAGGCCAGAAGGTGCTCACCCCTTTACCTGGTCTTGTAGATATTCATCCACAGCACCGCCATGTCTGAGATTTGCTAACAGCATTTCGGCAGCGTCAATTCCAACTTTGTCTGCATTTACACCTTAAGACAAACAGAATGTATAAACAGGCAATCACCCAAAGGGAGAAGTTTCTGCATATATTCCACTTAGCACTGGAATACATTTTGAGGCCTCTGAATTCACCCACTGTACCTTTTAGGATAAGATCTGCAGCTATTTAGTCTTCAGAGAACTTGACATATCCAAATTCTTAAATGCACTAGTAGAGGAAAAAATAAGCTGCTTTCCCTGCTTAAAATGCACTTATTATAAAGCCAATTTATAACTAAATTATGACCCTATAACACTATGCCTGAATTTCAAAACTTAAAACGCAGTATATACATACATCTTACAACAGCCTGCAGGCAATTCCATCAGAATTAAAGAATTTCTCAAAAGTCAGGAAATTAAGTGTTATCTAGAGAAGAGCATATAGCCTTCTCAGAGCAAGTATTATATTTCATTTTATTTATTTTGAGTTGGAGTCTCACTCTGTCACCCAGGCTGGAGTGCAGTGGCATACTCATGGCTACCCCAACGTCAAGCTGCTGGGTTCTGGCGATCCTTCCTCCTCAGTCTTCCAAGTAGCCAGAACTACAGACACATGCTACCATGCCCAGTTAATTTTTTAGTTACTGTAGAGACGAGGGTTCGCCAAGTTGTCCAGGCTGGTCTCTAACCCTCAGGATCAGGCAATCCATTTGCCTCAGCCTCCCAAAGTGCTGGGATTATAGGCTGAGCCACTGAGCCCATCTGGGAGCAAGCATTTTAGACCCTGACTTCCATTAAGATGTAAACAGGCATAAATGTCATCACATTTTGAACAAGTCTTAACATCTGGCTCTCACCCTGAACTTCCTGCCTCTCCACACATACCCAAGAGTCTTCAGCACAACACTGGACAAAATGGAAGCCTGTCAGAAGCAGTGGAATGCCACATTTTCCTTTAAGGTATCTAATTAATTAATTTTTCAATAATTTCTTGTAGAGACAAGGTCTTGCTACATTGCCCAGGCTGATCTTGAACCCCTGGGGCTCAAGCCATCCTCCTGCCTCGGCCTCCCAAAGGACTGGAATTACAAGCATTAGTCACGATGCCTGGCTAGGTATTTACTTCAAAGAAACCCTTGGCTATAAATGATGATTTCATTTTTATCAGCCATTACTAGGAGTCTTAGCAATTGAACAGAATGAATACTGACAATCTTGTTTGTTAGTATTATGACCCTCAAGGTGAACAAAATCCTCATTCCTTCTACAATCTTAACACTTTTCTAACTAATTAACTACTTTTCTATGTCAAAGTTTTCTTAAAATAAGTCTCAATTTTGATGGTTTATTATATAGGAAATTGAAATAAATAGTCAATGATCTGGGTGCCTTCTGACTTCTGCCAGGCACAATGGCTCACACCTGTAATTCCAGAACTTTGGGAGGCAGAGGCAATAGGATTGCCTGAATCCAGGGATTTGAGACCAGCCTGGGCAAATTGGCAAGACCTCATCTCTACAATAAGTCAAGAAAAATTAGCTGGGTATGGTGATGGCACGCCTGTAGTTCCACCTACTTGGAAGGCTGAGGTGGAAGGATCGCCTGAGCCCAGGAGTCAAGGCTGCGGTGGCGTGCCACTGCACTCACACTCCAGCCTGGGCGACAGAGTAAGACTCTGACTCAAAAGAAAAAAAAAAGGACAAAATTATAAAATGGTTATCAAACTGAACAGAGAAGGCCATGGCCTTATTTGAGAACATCAGAGAGATGCCATAAACTATCAGAGTCTGAAGGAAAGAAGGAAGGTGCTTAGAAGTGAGGCTATTTCCATATAAAGGAAACGGGGTTGCTTAACCAGATACAGAATTCATCTTAGCAGATTGTTTTGCTCTCAAGGTAAAGAACGTAACTCACTGAAAGACAAGAGTAATAAAAAAAATGCATAGGTATTCTACAATGGAAAGAAAATATTACCTTCTGTGCACCATGCAATCATCTAGAGCTAGAAGGGTCCCTTACACACAGACCGTGGTCCAATCTCATTCCTAGGGCAAGGACAGGCCAGGGGCACTATCAGGGTGATGGGAGACACAGGACTAGAATGCAGGCCCTCCCGCTCTCAGTTTAGGGCTCTCTGTTATCATGTACTGTCTTCATATTCAATGGCAAAATTCTCTCAGACAAAACCAACTTCTTTTTTGAAAAACAAGATTAAGAATGGTATCACTAGGAGGATTTTGGAGATTCTCCAGCCTAATCTTCTCACTCAACAGAAAGGAAACCAAGATAAAACAGTTTTAGTAACTGAGCCAACAACAAAAGCACAACTAGTCACAGCCTACTGCCTACACCACACATGGTGCACTGACAACCAGCAGTGTCGCTTCTGGTAATAACTCCAGACATCAAGCTTCCAGGTTCAGTCATTTTCCAGTTAATTTAAATCAGAAATGAAAGGGAACCCGGATAACACAGGCCATGACATCCTCTCTGCGATCCTTAATACACAGACAACTTACATGCAGGACAAGATCCCAGTCACCTCTGCAGTCATTATCAATGCCTTATTCAACACTTGTGCTGGTAGGAAACAAGGGAAGGAGTAGGAGTCAAGCATCTCAGCAGGAGTGCTGCCCTCCTCTCTACGTCTCCTACCACTAGACGCCCAAACCCGAGGACTATGCACCTTGGGAGTGTGCCGTCCAAAGGCAATGTCAAAGTACAAGTTGTTTCATATGACAAGGTGAGAAAAAATGCTGACAGAGTATCAGAAAAGGAACTGTTTTCAGGCCCAGTCAATAAATTCCATATCCTGCTGATAGTGTAATGGTCCCTTACAATCTCAATGCAAGGTACCTACATTATCTACCCTGGCAAACCAACTCTACTTCCGATACTCACAAGTCATAAATGTATTCAGTTACCCATGCTCAACATTAGGTCATTCTTTCACACTGCCTTCCTCATCTTCCATTTCCAGCTGCTCACCAAATTCACCGCCCGTCCTTGTCAATACCCATGTGTCAACACTCGCCTCTCCAGCCCAACATTCGATGTGGCAGACCCTTACCATTCTGGCCGCGGCTGAACTTTCCATTTGCCTTGACTCTGTACTCATCAACAGTCAGTCAAACATAGAACCTTTCCCTTCTTTTTTAAAGATATGGTGTCTGGGTGGGGCATGGTGGCTCACACCTGTAATCCCAGCACTTTGGGAGGCAGAGGCAAGAGGATTGCCCTCGGCCCAGGAGTTTGACACTAGCCTGGGCAACTTGGCAAGACCTCGTCTCTATAATAAATCAAAAAATTAGCCAGGTATGGTGGCATGCACTTATAGTTCCAGCTACTTGGAAGGCTGAGGTGGAAGGATTGCCTGAGCCCAGCAAACCGAGGCTGCACTCCAGCCTGGGAGACAAAATGAAATTCCAAACCCAAGAAATAAAAATTAAAGATAGGGTCTTCTATATTTCCCAGGCTAGTCTCAAATTCCTGGGCTCAAGCAATCCTCCTGCCCAGTTGCCTGAGTAGCTGGGACTACCAACATGCAGCAGCAGCAGCAGCAGAATGCTTGTTTATTCAACTTCCTCTGTCCTTCTTCCCTAGTTCTTGCTTTTCCATCCAACTAACTTCAATTTATCCCCGGAAACCCACAGGAGGACCGCAGAACAGCAGGCACCAGCTCTGGGGTCACTATCACTTCATTTTTCTTGTGTTCCTATGGTACTCTAGGGATACCACCATAATAGAATGGGTCTGCCTCATCTGCCAGAATAACCCAGGAGGACAGTACATCTCCCTTCCGCATCTACAGTGCCTCGATGTACCTGGTACATCGAGGCACCCAATGTTAGTATAAGCAAACTGAGCTCACGTTTCTCCCATTGCCTGCCAGGCACTTACAGCAAGCAACATGTCTGCTCTAGTCTTGGCTTTCTAACTGCTCTCTTTGATCCTCAAGATTATTGTAGCCACTGTGTGCAATGGCTCTGCGTCCACACTGATCCCTCACTATATCTAACACAGTTAATATATATAAAATACATAGTTTAGATCACTACTTCTCAAACTTCAGTATACACTAAAAGTACCCGGAGAGCTTATTAAACCACAGATTACTGGGCCCCGCTCCCAGAGCTTCTAATTTTTTTTTTTTTTGAATCAGTCTCACTCTGTCGCCCAGGCTAGAGTACAGTGGCACACTCATGGCTACCGCAGCCTCGACCTGCTGGTTTCAGGGGATCTTTCCCGCTCAGCCTTCCAAGTAGCTAGAACTATAGGCAGGCGCCACCACACCCAGCTAACTTTTTGATTTATTGTAGAGATGAGGTCTCGCCAAGTTGCCCAGGCTGGTCTCAAACCCCTGGGCTCAGGCAATCCTCTCACCTTAGCCTCCCAAAGTACTGGGATTACAGACATGAGCCATTGTGCCCAGTCCAGAGCTTCTAATTCAATAGGTCTGGGACAGGGCCCAAAATCTGTATTTCTAGCAAACTCCCAGATGATGCTGATCTGTTGTCTATGTTCTACATAGGTAGAATTCTTTTGTTAGCTGTAGATGGAGATTTATTCTGGGGATCAGATTTGGTGCCCATCTAACATCTAGATATGTAGCAACTGAGCAGACTAAGACAGTCTAAAATTTTTGCATTCAGTAGTAATAATATGGTTCAGCAGCATAGCTAAGGTCAGTATAATTAAAGATACCATAAAGTAGGAATAAAGCAATCAACTACCACACAAACAATCAGAAATTCACCTAAAAGTTGCCTGGCTGGCAAAAGTAACTTAAAATGTTAACACACAGATGCACGCATGTATCTCCTCTCTCTAACATGCCAAATCTTAAATTTCCCTTTCACAAAAATATTAAATATTTTGAAGTCATCAATGCAGTAATTAATGCAAGGAAGAATCATCAACAGATGGTCCCAGATTACTTGTTAATTATAAAGGGAAAAGGAAGCTTTTTAGCAGACAGTTCTGGAAGACACACCTTCTTAACCAAGTAACCATACTCGGCCTCACCAGTAAAGGGCACACTGACATTATGTGCCCCTGATGTGATGCAGTGGAATATACACAAAACCACCTATGCAATATTTTGACTAAAAATATTAAATATGGCTGGGCACAGTGACTCACATCTGAGATCCCAGCACTTTGGGAGGTGGAGGCTAGAGGACTACCTGAGCCCAGGGGTTCAAGACCAGTCTGGACAGCTTGGCAAAACCTTGTCTCTACAAAAAAATCAAGAAAATTAGCCAGGTGTGGTGGCACATGCCTGAATTCCAGCTACTTGGAAGGCGGAGGCGGAAGGATCGCCTGAGCCCAGCAGGTTAAGGCTGCAGTGGCTGTGAGTATGCCACTGCACTCCAGCCTAGACATAAGAGCGAGACTCTAACTTAAAAAAAAAAAAAAAAGGTCAATATCATAAAAGAAAAAAAGGTAATGGAAGTTTTCTGTTTTAAAAGACTTAGCAGACTTGACAGACAAATGCATGTGTATGCCTCACCCAAAAAAATTCCATGTTTGCTTTAAATAATATTTTGTAAACAACTCATTACATATGAATATTTCCTATGTGTCTGGATGTTAACAGACACATTCTTCAGGTGTTTAAAAAAACTGCAAGAATTATGATAATGTGAGTATTGTTCTTTGCATGTGCACACTGCAGTGTTCAGGGGTGAGATACACAGTACCTGCAACTTACATTTTCGAAATGGTCCAGAAATGTACACAACATGCATTTATTTCAATGTCACAACTTGTGAATCCAGAAGAGTATGTGGATGACTATGTCAACTAGTCATTCAACTTTCCTATCGGTTTGACATTTCTCAAAGTATAAAGTAAGAAGAAGGACTCAAAGTTTAACTGACTCTAAAACAGAATCCGTTAATTATATCCTTCTAAACTTGTCATTCATTATCTTATAACACTCCAATCCTGACAATATTAGAGAATGTTTACAATATTAAAGAATGCACTGGAAGTATGGGCCCCCTTCACTTATCCATACCTCGTTTACCAAGCGATGACCCAGCAAACAAACAGCCAGTGGATGTCTCAGCAATAATTCTATACAAGGAAAAACAGTTATTACTATCCATTCTATAAATACTATAAAATCACACGCAAATACAACACAAGAAAACAGTGATTGCCAAATAGGCAGAGCTAAACCCGGAGAGTGCGAATGTGAAGTTCTCCACCCAGGGCCGGCATGACGAGCATTCTCAATCAGCCTCAATCAGACCATCACACTCTACACTTGACCTGAGTTTCACCAGATACCACACGAAGGTGTGTGCCCCCCTCCACTCACCCCCACCCTCCAGCCCCAAAGTTACCATGTCATCAGCACTAATGGCACCATTTCACAGGTACATTGTCTTAAATAAAAAGGTCATTATGAAGGGACTTTTGGTACAGTTCTATAGCTTTTAGGTAGCATTATTCTAAGTAGAGCAGGCACTTACTTAAAAACCTTTAGTAGAAAATCTGAATATGAGGACTTGAAATTTAAATATTCACAAATGATAGTCTTATACTTCAAAAACATTAATTAAAGCATTTTTATAACACTTAAATCTATAACTCCTGATTAGAGTAACAAAAGAGTTCTATTCTGCTTTTAAAGAAATCTTTGCTGTATTTAGTATGTATTAGTGAACTAATTTTAAGCAACTGGAGATATCTCTTATAAGACTAGTTTCAACGCCTAAATCCAATTAGCTTACACATTCAAGCTCACTATATTAAGTAAAACGAATCTCACAGTGTAACAGAAAGAAGACAAACCATCCTCAAAAAATTTAGGAGTATCTTAATTCATAAGCGTTTATTTATTTTTTTGAGTTGGAGTCTCACTCTGTTGCCCAGGTTGGAGTGCAGTGGCAGCCTCAATGATGGGCTCAGGCGATCCTTCCACCTCACCCTTCCAAGTAGCTGGAACTACAGGCATGCGCTACCATGCCCAGCTTTACTTTTTGATTTATGGTAGAGATGAGATCTCACCAAGTTCCCCAGGCTGGCCTCGAACCCCTGCGCTCAGGCAATCCTCTCACCTCAGCCTCCCAAAGTGCTGGGATTACAGGTTTGAGCCACCGCGCCTGGCTGCTATTTTATTTTATTTTTTGAGTCAGAGTTTCACCTTGTTGCCTAGGCTGGAGTGCAATGGTCACAGCCAACGCAGTCTCAACCTGCTAGGCTCAGGTGATCCTTCTGCCTTAGTCTTCCAAGTAGGTGGAACTACAGACACGTGCTGCCACTCCCAGCTAATTTTCTGATTTCTTGTAGAGACGAGGTCTCATCAGGTTGCCCAAGTTGGTCTAGAACCCCTGGGCTCAGGCAATCCTCTCATCTCTGCCTCCCAAAGTGCTGGGATTACAAGCACCAGCCACCACGCCTAGTTACACAGTGCTATTTTAGATAGGCATGCCCTTAAAAATATAAATGTAAACTTCTTACAACTATAAATTTAAGTCAAAAACTACAAGTCTCTAGCTTAAACGGGGAATTATTTCAACCTCTCAACTATATCCAGGAAGAAGACTCAAGCCTCACATAATGCCACTGCCATTGCCAAACGCTTGGTCTCTGGGCTCCTGAACAGGCTGAATGTTGACGTATAAATCCCGAATCTCCTTTCTGATGCCTCTCACAGCTGCTGCCGCCATGTCTTTTGCTACCTATTTTGGCAAGAAAGGGAAATATAATAATTAATGATTATTTGGAAAACTATTCTCAAGTCTTCAAAGACACATAATTGCTAACTCTCACATGCATTATTTAATAATTTGATTTTCAAGAGTAGAGAGAGCACTGAATTTTAAGTTTTAATAAAAAAATTAAAAGCGAGGAGGGGTAGTGGCGGAATTGGCAGAAGTGGGAAACTGCCACGGGGTGAGGGGGCACACCTCATCAATAAGGGTACCTGCATAATGAACATTTGTATACCTAACCCAGAATTGTACCCCATATCTTTAAAATTAAAAATTAAAAAATTAAAAATAAAAATGAACCACAGAAGAAGAGAAAATATTTGTAAAGCTTATCTGTGAAAGAACTGGACTTCATTACATGTAAATACACTCTCAATAATAAACTCAATAAAAAAACTAAAAAAAAAATTAAAAAGTAAGTTCTTTAATAATTTCCAAATTTAGATAATGTACTTATCAAGACACAAACACATTTCCAAGAACATCTAGACAACTTACTTTAAATGGCAAAACACCAGCAACAAAAGCTCTTCCATATATCTTAGTCACGGAGCCACGGTCAGTTAAATTTATTGGATTCAACTGTTTAACTGGTGACATTCGAACAACCACTTCACCACCCCCTTTTGGGTAATATCCCCTGTGAAGAGTATAACAAAAACCCACATAAACTGACTGCATGACAAAAATGAAACTCCATATTACAATAAAATGTGAATACTATTCAAATGTGTAATTCATGGGAAGATCTAAATATTTTGTTGTATAATATGGTAGTTTTTTGTTTGTTTTTTGAGTCACAGTCTTACTCTGTGCCAAAGCTGGGGTGCAATGGCATGCTCATGGCTCCTGCAGCCTCAGCCTGCTGGGCTCAGGCAATCTTTCTGCTTCAGTTTCCCAAGTAGTGCACCACCATGGCTACTTTTTAAATTTATTGTAGAGACAAGGTCTCACCAAGTTGCTCTGGCTGGTCTCAAACCCCTGGGCTTTGGCAATCCTCTCACCTCTGCCTCCCAGAGTGCTGGGATTATAGGCATGAGCCACCGCACCTGGCTAACATGGTAGTCTTAAGCTACATGCAACTATTGAAATTAAATAAAATTAAATACAAATTCAAAATCAGCTCCCCAATTTCACTAGTCACAATTTCTTTCTTTTTTTTTTAAAGACAGAGTCTCCCTCTGTCACCCAGGTTGGAGTACAGTGGTGAGATCATGGCTCACTGCAGCCTTGACCGCCTAAGCTCAAGCAATCCTCCAGTCTCAGTCTCTCGAGTAGACTGCAGGTGTAGCTAGCTGTGGTGTGAGCCGCCACACCTGGCTAATTTGTATTTTTGTTTTTTTTGTAGAGACAGGGTCTTGCTATGTTGCCCAGGCTGGTTTCAAACTTACTGGCCACATTTTAAGTGCTCAATAGTCACATGTGGCTAGTGACTACCAAACAGAACAGCATAGACCACAAACATTTCCTTCAATGTATATAGTCCAATTTGAAGTGCTGTTTTAGATTTAAGTTCCTAGCTATTATCCTGTGTCTAAAACAACGTCTGGCACATATTAGGTGCTCAAATAAATATATGATGAGCATTTAAGTAGCTAAACACAAATAATTTTTTAACTCAGTTAATTGGAGTCATTTATTCTATAACAGATGCTGGGAACGACATCACTCCAGCATCTGAGAGCCCACCATCTGGTAGGGAGATGGCGCCACACGCTAACTACTAGAATACAAGTGAGGCTGTAAGGAAGACTACAGCATAGGTGCAAACACAAATTCTGATTGAGGCACATCACAGACAATTTACGTGAGTAATTACAAGTTTTAAAAAACACAGGATTTCTAATTTTCAGGAAGGTGCAAGAATAACACAAAGATGAAAGTTCATTAAGGAATAGAAGCAAGCAATTGTGTGGTTAGAATATATGGTGTGTTGACAGGAAGAGGCGGGGCGACGAGGTTGGAAAGGTAAGTTGAGGTAAGACCGCAAAAACACTTACGTGCCGTGCCAGGAAATCTGGCCTATTATGTGGCAGAGGGGAACCATAAAAGATAAATGACCTGAATGTCCAATGTGTCTCCTAAGAACATAATTCTGATCTCTTTTTAAAAGTGAACCCCTTTTACAATCCCGCAGTGCCTGGTTCAGCTCACTGTTCAAGGTGAGTATTTAATCTGTCTGGGGTGTGGCACGACACTAGATGTGATGGTGCCTCCGTGGGAAAGTTCCCTTGAAAGTATTCTCCCAAGAAACAAACTAGTATCATGTGCAGCTCTTCTAAGTCCTCAGGCCTGTTTACCGTTTTTAGGCCACATTGCACAATTATTTCCTACAAGAAATGTAATGTATCAAGTGGGTTCCAGAAAAACAGTTCTCTAAGGTCTAACTTTCCCCAATTTTTAGCACAACCAATGGATCTAAAGGGCTGAGAAATAAGCAGCTTACCTCATTTTAATGTCACAATTAAATTTGAATCCAAATTTTTCAACAATTGGCTTGAAAACCTGAAAAATCAGTTTATTGTTATGTTAGTCATCAATATTTACTAGTTCAACAAGTATACTGAC
Source organism: Carlito syrichta (assembly GCF_000164805.1). NCBI lineage: Eukaryota > Metazoa > Chordata > Mammalia > Primates > Tarsiidae > Carlito > Carlito syrichta. Next base: position 488,213 of record NW_007252030.1, read on the forward strand.
TAAACAAAAGTGCTCTGCTGAGCTAGCATTAGGCACTACAGGTAAATGATATCATGTGTAGGCCATTCTGTTTTTCAAATGAAACTGATTTGCTAAAATTTACAAGTTGAACATTTAGTTAATCAGGGCTGTCCAAGTCTATCTAATAAAAAGAATCCGCACCCAGTGGTTATTTTACCCCAAAGCCAGTGTTTCCCAGCCCATCTCCACTGTAAGAATTGGGGGACTGGTGAGCAGCTTTCCATCCTGCCTACTCAGAATTTACCCAGTTGACCTCACTATATGTACAACGCTTTATCCTTATTTTTTCCAGTTAATGTTATAAACATACGTGTTTTCCTGACATCATGAAATTCTTCCTAAATAATATCTGAATGACTGCTTGGCATCCTAGCGTAATTCATTTAACCATTCTCCAAGCTTTTGTTGACATGATGCTGTATGTAATGATAATCACAGTATATAATGCTCTGCTCAAATACCCTTATCTTTCCTCTATTTTGTCACATTTAGTGAGGGCCACTTCCTTGTGAAATTACTAGGTGAAGAGCAGTTAATCTTCATCAGAGATCCCATCAAACTGCCTTGAAAGAGGTCATACTAGCTGGGCAGTGGCCCAGCATTTTGGGAGGCTGAGGTGAGAGGACTGCCTGAGCCCAGGAGTTTGAGACCAGCCCGGGGAACTTGGCGAGACCTCGTCTCCACAATAAATAAAAAATTAGCTAGGTGTGGTGGTGCACACCTGTAGTTCCAGTCAGTTATTTGGAAGGCTGAGGTGAAAGGATCGCCTGAGCCCAGCCTTCGAGGCTGCAGTGGCCATGAGCGTGCCACTGCATTTCCAGCCTGGGTGACAGAGTGAGACTCCAAGTTAAAAAAAAAGAAAAAAAGAAAATAAAAGAAAGAGATCATGTTATCATACCATCTGTGAGAATGGCAAGTTTCAGAGAAAGATAGCACCAAAGTCTGAGTCTAAGGCAACTTTTGAATCTACTCTAGAGATTTACTCATTTCTCTGGGTTATCTCCTGTGTATATAGGAAGTATACATGTTATTAAACTTGTTTTTTTTTTTTTTAACGGCAGAAACATCTAAGAGTATTAAACAAACATCTGAGAGTATCAAGATCTGGGGATTATGCAGAACAGTTGGAACTCTGTTTTTCCTTTCTTTTTCAGTGATAGGGTTGTGCTATGTTGCCTAGACTGAACTCAAACTCCTGGGCTCAAGCGATCCTCTTGCCTCAGCCTCTGGAGTAGCTGGAATCACAGGCATGCACCACTGAGCCTGGCTTCAGCTGGAACTCTAACACGATGCTGGTGAAAAGGCAAAATGATGTGGTCACTTTAGATGCCAAGGCAATAAGGCAGTTTCCCATGAAGTCAGTCACACACCTACTAAACAACCGAGCAATCCCACTCCTAAGTACTTTCCTAAGAGAAATGAAAAATGTATGGCCATAAAAAACCTGTACATAAATGTTAACTGTGACTTAACCCAAATGTCTTTCTACAGTTGGATGAATAAAACTGGTATGTCCACTTAATAGAACACAACTCTTGGTTTTTATTGCAGATACAAGCAACATGGATGAATCTCAAATGTTTTGTGGTTAAAAAAAAAGACTCAAAGGCTGTATACAGTATTACTCCTTTATATGCCATTCTGAAAAAAAGGCCTTCTAAAAACAAACTGGTAGCTGCTAGGGGCTGAGGGCAAGACTAATTACAAAGGGATATGAATGAATTTTTTAGAGTAATAGAACTATTTTATATGTTGATTGTGGTGGTTGACTCATAACTGTACATGTTTGTCAAAAATCACAGAACTGTGACTTTAATTTAAATAATGACACCTCAATAGACCAGAAGATAAAAGATCATACCCTCTTCTTTATTGAGTTTTATCATTTTTTAAAAATGTGTGAACCTAGAATGGAAGGATGAAAAGAAAGTTTGTTTTCCTGCAAATCATAATTTCTGCATTTATAAAATGAGATCAACATAAGAACTGATTTAATTTATATAATAATTACACTTGAAGTTTTATTTTATTTTTTTAAATTAATTTATTTTTTTGAGTCAGAGTCTGACTCTGTTCCCCAGGCTGGAGTGCAGTGGCACGCTCACGGTCATAGCAACCTTGACCTATTGGGCTCAGACAATTCTTCCACCTCAGACTTCCAGGTAGCTGGAACTACAGGCACACGCCACCACGTCTGGCTAATTTTTTGATTTATTGTAGAGATGAGGTCTCACCAGGTTTCCCAGGCTGGTCTCGAACCCCTGCACTCAATCAATCCTCTTGCCTCCACCTCCTAATGTGCTGAGATTACAGGCACCTGGCCTCACTTGAAGTTTTAAAGCAATAAAAAACTTACATACATAATTCCTCACTCTCTCCTGCACTAGAACTAAACATCATGAGGAGATGGACAGGATGCACACAAGACAGTCAGGACGTGTCAGTAAAGACCTTCCACATACACATTCAGAAGAATGCACAGACCTGCGCGGTCTGCCAGCTGTGAGCGCCCTTACCATCACTGTGTAGTCGACCTGTGGTGCCATTTCCGCATTAGTTCCCCCTTTGAGATGTAGCTCTGATGGAGCAGCAGCAAAGAGGACGCAGGGCATGGAGACCTGCAGCAGGAGGCACACGCTCCTAAGGAGAGGCAGAGCAGACAGCTCAGCTACATCTTCTTTCCCAAGTGTCAAAAAGCTGTATCAGTGCCTGTCACTACTACTGAAGCACAGACCACTGAGAAGGCAGGTGTGTGCCCTTGAGTTTATAGTTAAAAAACACCACATTGTCTGAATGGCAGAAACACGAATCTTAAAAGAAAAGACAATTCACATTTCACAGTAGAAGAAACCAGCTTTAAATGATAAGCAAACGGGCCGGGAGCAGTGGCTTACACCTGTTATTCCAGCACTTTGGGAGATGGAGGCAAGAGAATTGCCTAGACAACTTGGCAAGAACTTGTCTCTCCAATAAATCAAAAATTAGCCAGGCGAGGTGGTGAGCACCTGTGGTTCCAGTTACTTGGAAGGCTAAGGTAAAGGATCAACTGAGCCCAGCAGATACCACTGCACTCCAACCTGGGCGATAGAGTGAGATTCCAACTCAAAAAAAAAAAAAAAAAAAGAGGATAAGCAAATGAATCCAAGACTAAACACATTAGCTGTGTGATCCTGGGTAAGTTCTAACACATTTCTTTATATCACAAAGAAGTAAAAAACAAAAAAAAAATTTTAAATAAAAATAAAGCCTTCTTCAAATGTTTTATAAAAGGATTATTGAAATTAGCAGTTTTTGAAACTGCATTCAAAACAAAGTCTAAAAATATTAAATTGATTATATCTGAATTGCTACCATGCAAAAAAAGCACTGTTGCAGGTATATATATATCCTGGAGTCGGAGTTTCACTCTGTCACCTAGCTGAAGTGTGAAGTGCGGCAGTCTCGACCTGCTGGGTTCAGACGATCCTTCCTCCTCAGCCTTCCAAGTAACTGGAACTACATGTATCACCATGCCCAGCTAATTTTTTGATTTACTGAAGAGACCAGGTCTTGCCAAGTTCCCCAGTCTGGTCTCGAACCTGTGGGCTCAGGCAATCCTCTCGCCTCCACCTCAGCCTCCCAAAGTGCTGGAATTATAGGCGTGAGCAACCGGGCCTGGTCACTGTTCCAGGTATTAAGAGATAATTCCTATCACTGTGGAGCTCATGAAACAATAGTATACTTTATAAAGATTGACAGTTTTAGGGAAACAATTGCTTTACTTGCCTCTGTGTAGTCCCTATAGTTAATAATGCAATAAATCATGAGAAATAGTAATATAACATAAAGAATTTTATAGAATGAAACATTTTTCCTTCCTTCCTTCATCAGATTTTTCCTTCCCTCTCTCCCTCCCTCCCTCTTTCCTTCCTCTCTTCCTTGTCAGAGTCTCACTCTGTTGCCCAGGCTGGAGTGCAGTGGCACGCTCAATGACCTGCTGGGCTCAGACAATCCAAGTAGTGCATGCCACCATGCCTAGCTAATTTTTTGATTTATTGTAGAGACAAGGTCTCACCAAGTTGCCCAGGCTGGTCTTGAACTCCTAGACTCAGGCAGTCCTCTTGCCTCGGCCTCCCAGGGTACTGGGATTACAGGTTTGAGCCACCATGCCCCATCTCAGATTTTTCTAAATGAGCTATTATCTCCCTTTTTCTCCAAAGTTAAGGGAAAGTAATTATATTCATAGTAATTATATTCATACAATTATATTGTAGTTTAAAGGGAATTTAGATACTTCAAAGTCTACCTCCCAAAAGATAGCTCAATTACCACAAAGGTGTGCATGTCCTGAACTGGAAAGTCTCCATCACTTATAATGAAATTCATGAATTCAATAAACATCTACTGACTATTTATGTGTTCGGCACTGTAAGAGAAAATGTATGCAATATAATCCCTGTCCTCAAAGAGTTGAGCTTGAAAACAAAGGGAAAAACTGGGAAAAGTTTAGCTTACTATAAACCATAGGCTTATAAAGCACGAACTTCTCACAGTTTATTCCCTCTGAGTAATCCAACATATAAAGTGCTTCTTCATTTCTTCACAAAAAAATCAGACTCTAAGAATAGCAAAGAAAACCTTAATGTTATGAGAAGGAATTGCAAAGGCAAAGAGACTGAGAAAACATATGGTACTGCAATCACACCCTCTTATGGAGCAGGAATCAGGTCTAGATTCTAACTCTAGCTCTGCACTAACTCTACCACCTCGGGGAAATCACATATCACCAAGGGGTCTATCTTGACTTTCTCATTTACAAAGGGAAGGGTTAAAGCACATGCTTCCACTGACAGTTTCAAAGTTCTATGATCCTGTTTTAGTTCATTCTGGTTAACTATGCTTTTTTCCCTTTTTGTACAGAATGCCTGAAATAATATGCTGATTATAAACACATTTCAGAACTCTTCAATTTCCTTGGGAAAGTTTTCACTGGACAAACCTCACTCTTAAGCCCCTTTTCATAGAGGTCTATTTACATCAAAATTCACATCTCAATTATTGCTAAACATTTTCTTAAAGTAAAAAAAAAAATCACAATCCATTAAAACCATCACATCTGAAATAAACTGGCATCAGGTTCAGAGTGCCATCTCTCACCAAATTTCCTAGTAAATGCATAAAATTTTGGTAAAAAGATGCTGCTTACAATAGCAATCGGCCAAATCGCTCAGAAAAGCAAAACAAAAATTAACTGCTCTCCCTCTTGTGACAATAAAAGAGATATTCAGAAAACGATAAGGGCATGATTTAATTTTTTTTTTTTTTTTTTTGAGTTGGAATCTCACTCTGTCACCCAGGCTAGAGTGCAGTGACACGCTCACAGCCACCACAGCCTCAACTTGCTGGGCTCAGATGATCCTTCCGCCTCAGCCTTCCAAATAGCTGGAACTACAGGCACATGCTACCACAACCAGCTAATTTTTTGATATATTGTAGAGATGAGGTCTCGTCAAGTTGTCTAGGCTGATCTCAAACCCGTGGGCTCAGGCAAGCCTCTCAACTCGGCCTTCCAACTTGCTGGGATTACAGGCGTGAGCTACCGCGGCTGGTCTAATTGTTAAATATTCATCTCCAATGGGAGAAAAATCAGGATTCTATCTAAAAATTTATAAATAGAGCTGCATAAGTATCTATTAAAAGGAAATGAAAATATCTAAACTAAGACTAGTAAAACATGGTTCATAATTAGATGTAATTATGAACTGAATAAAAACTGAATTTGCTGCCATGCAAACACTACAGAGCATAAAAACAAGCTAGCTTCAGGTATCCAATTCCTAAATAATAAAATGTAAGGAAACAAATATGCTATGCCATACTATACAGAAGTTTCCAGATACACTGATAGCTACACTTAATGAGCAACTAAGTACCCACCACTTTTCCTACACTATCTCCACCCCAAAAAGGTGCTTCATCTCTACTTCAAAAGTGGGAACAAGCTCAAGAAGTTAAGCAACCTGCCCAGAAAGTGGTATAACTTGGATGTGAATCCAGCTTTACATCCAAAGTGCATACTTGCATGGAACATAAGTAATACATACCCTGCTGTCTTGGTGTCTGCTGTGTGGACGCCACCTCTGATCTTCTCTGGTGTAAAGGTTATCTCTGTTGAGCCAATTTCTGCCCCCTCCAGTTGCCCATCACATAAATCTCGAATCATTTCCAGTCCAGATAAATGCTGAGGCCTTCAGGTCATAATACTGCATCAAAACGTGTGCATTCAGACTGCCTATATCCCCACATTTTATGACACAAGTATAAAACTGCAGTGGCAAGAAGACAGCAAGGTCTAACCACTATCAGTGCCACCTTCCTCTTGGGATTTTAAGCACCCAGACTACCTACCAGGAGGTATCATTTTCATAGTTCCTTCTAGACCAGTTATTTTGTCTACAAATACATACACTTGCTTTTATGTTGCCAATTATAAGTATGCAAAAGAAAAACTAAGAAAGCTACCTAAGAGCCACCAGTCTCTCCTGCACTTCACTGAATAGGCTGTGGTATCCGTATGAGCCAAAATGTGCTCCCCAAAATTAACATGCTCAAACTTTAACCTGAGGATTATCTCTGAACATGACTGTATTTGGAAATACAGTCTTTAAAAATATAATTAAGTTAAAATGAGGCTAACATAGCCCCTAATACAATCTGACTGGTGTCCTTATAAAGACAGATGAGGACATACAGAGAGACCACCATGTGAGGAGGCAAGGGGAGAGCCCTGGAACATCCTGCTTGTTTGACCCTTAGAAGAACCCAACCCTGCCAGCACCTTGATCTTGAACTTCCAGTCTCCAGGACTGTGAGTAAATAAATTTCAGTTGTATAAGCCACCCAGCATGTGGTACTAGCAAGTGAATACAGCCTTAATGAGCTGGATTCCCCTGTGGGTGAACTGGATTGCTGCCAGCAGCTGCTATGACAAAGGGAATTCACACTGACATTTATCGCAGATTGTCTTTTAGTAACTCCAAAATTTACTAAAACAGAATAAGTACAGAATACAAAGGAATCAGTTTGGCTTCAACCTGGGTTCTCTCTTAACAGTTGCATATACCTGACACAACTCATGGCATGCCCAGCTTCCCAGACAAAAGAAACAAGAAGGTCAAGTGCCAAGGTTCCTCCCCCATGACAGATCATTCTGGTCTATTCACAGCTCTCTGGAGGTATGAAACCGAAGCTGGAATGACACATCCCAGGATCCTTTCCTGTTCCATGATTTTAAATATGGCAGCAGCACAGAATGCTCTAATTAAACAGTGGGGTTTTCTCCGGGTTCACAGCATTTCTGTTCTATTTGCCTTCTCATGCTGAATGAGGTAGGGAACATTTTTTTAAAATAGCCCTTTGCATTATGTATCAGTGAGGAGACGAAGAATTATTTAATGAATGGTTAAAGCAAGTGGTTTACTTTCTAGGGAGAAGGTAAATTCAATTTTATGTGAAAATCATTCCAAGTAAGTAAAGAATGCATCTGGTATTAAGTTACTGTTAAAGAAAAAACTAATTAGAAAAAGTAATTTTTTTTTTTACAATTAGAGATAATTTACTGAAGACTCTCTCTATATATATTCTTTTGAATCAGGGTCTCATTCTGTCGCCCCAGCTGGAGTGTGGTGAAACGATCAGGGCTCACCGCAGCCTTGACCTCCTGGGCTCAGGAGACCCTTCCGGAAGAAAGTAATTTTTAAAATAGTATAAAGCTCAAAACTCCATAAAGGCAGGGGTTTTTGTCTGTTTTGTTTATTGCTGTGTCTTCAGCATGCAGAATACCACGTGCTGCATAATAAATGCTCAATAAAATAAAATCGCCCTTTAGCAAAGCGAGACAACTTTAGCCAAATAAAGAAAGCTCGAGCCTGCTCCCAAACTCGCCCCAGAGGCTTTCAAGACCGCACAACCCAGGCCCCGCCCAGGCAGAGCGTCCTGGGGCTGAGACAGGAGGCCCGAGCACCCCCCACCACGGGACCACCGACCCTGGCTCTCAGCCTAAAAACCCGTTGCCAGCATTCCGACCCCCGACCCCTCAACCCGGCAGCCCACACTCCAAGCCCCCCCAGTCCCCAGCTCCGCGGCCCGAGCCCCAGGCCCCTGCTCCCCAGACCCCAACTCCGCAGTCCGGCCTCCTAAGCCCCCGCGGCCCCCAGCCCCGCAGCCCCCAGTTCCTCCGCCT
>NW_007252030.1:496653-512499 GCF_000164805.1 Carlito syrichta
CAGTCCCCCGGCCCACACCCCCAAGCTCCCCGACTTACCTCAGGCCGGGCGTGCTGCGGCCAGCCCGGATCTTCTGCACCCGCAGGGGGAGGCCCAGGAGGCAGCTCAGAGCCGTGGAGACTCTTAGGATCTGGCCGCCCTGCAGACGGCGGGGGTGCGGGGAGAAGAGCAAGAAGTATCAGTCCAGAAAGCGCTCGTCCTCGGGCCGGGCTGCAGCCCCGCCGCCCCGGTCCCGCACTCACCCCTTCCAGGATCCCGCCATCGACCTCCACCCGCTGCCCCGCCATGGCGGGCGCCCGGGGGCCTGGCCCGCCGCGACAAAGTCTCCGCCTCAGCGGGAGGAACGAGCGGAGACAGCAGCTTCCGGCCCGCAGCTCCAAAACTCTGGTCGCCGTCCGGGTCTCCAAGGCCCTCAGCGGAGGCGGAAGAGGCGGTGCCTCCCGGAAGCCGGTTCCGCGGAAGTGAACCCAGCGGCTTCACGACCCGCAGCCAGTGCGCATGCGCGCGGCTCGTTCTTTGCGACTTTTGGCTGGCGGGAACTGGGATGCAGTGGAGCACCGTAGGTGAGGCCCTGAAGTCTTGTGCCCTGAACACAGCAAAATCTGCAGGCTGCTGAAAACCTTCTCTTCGGCTCGACGAAAAGATACCAAACGCTGTGAAACATTTTCAGGTGGTTTCTTCTGGCCAATAGGAGTGGCCCCCCGGACGTCCGTGCCCAGTAGGTCCCCAGGACGCGTGCGGGTGGCTGAATTGCAGCTTGGCGATGTGCATCTTAGGGAGGCAGAAGTTACCAAAAGCACAGATCAAGACGTGTCGGCTTTTCACTGGTTTGTCCCGAGAAAGAGGGACATTTTCAAGCGGGGGCTTGCAGGTGATAGGTGAAATTAAGGATTTCTTGCCAGTTAGTTTGTAGTTCCTACCTGAGGAATTTTGGAAATCAGTAGAGGCAAGGTGCTGGAAGCCTGGGAGTCCCCAGATGATGGTTTTGCGGGGTCATAAAGTATTCTGATTTCCTTTTCTATCACTCGTGTGATGTAACTGCCAGTCAGATTGAAAACATACTTCAGCGTAGAAGACAGTGGGGTAATAAAACCCTGTATGGAAAATCCTTACCTTTTTAGTAAGGAATTTGGACAAGAGAAAAAAAGTCACAGTTTAGTCCAGGAGCCAAATCCTCTTTTTCTCGAGAATCCTGGCATACCCCAACTGCAGACTCTTAGAGCTGAAGATGTAAGAAAGGTCCGGACCCTGCAATGCACTGACCACTTCTCTCTGGTCGGGTTTGCCTTCTCTGCAGCCTGCCCCTCTAAGGTGTGTGCGCGCTCTGGGGTTTTGATGCCCTTAGCCTTTCGTTTTTGGCTGGGGTGTGTGTGTGTGTGTGTGTGTGTGTGTGTGTGAGATGCCCTTAGCCTTTCGTTTTTGGCTGGGGTGTGTGTGTGTGTGTGATACCCCTAGCCTTTCGTTTTTGGCTGGGGTGTGTGTGTGTGTGTGTGTGTGTGTGTGTGTGATGCCCTTAGCCTTTCGTTTTTGGCTGGGGGGGGGTGTGTGTGTGTGTGTGTGTGTGTGTGTGTGTGTGTGTGTGTGATGCCCTTAGCCTTTCGTTTTTGGCTGGGGTGTGTGTGTGTGTGTGTGATGCCCTTAGCCTTTCGTTTTTGGCTGGGGTGTGTGTGTGTGTGTGTGTGTGTGTGTGTGTGTGTGTGTGTGATGCCCTTAGCTTTTCGTTTTTGGCTGGTGTGTGTGTGTGTGTGTGTGTGTGTGTGTGTGATGCCCTTAACCTTTCGTTTTTGGCTGGGGTGTGTGTGTGTGTGTGTGTGTGTGTGTAGGGTATTGTGTGTGTGTGTTTGTGTGTGTAGGGTATCTTCAGCTATTTTGCCCTGGAGAAACATCTGAAAAGCCAGAGTTGTGTCACCTTGCCTGAAAGTGTGTACAAACTCTTGACTCACTGAAACAGTTCAGCTAACGTAACTTACTTCAATCTAAGGCAAAAGCAACAGCCCGCTTCTTGGTTCTGCCTGTGGCTCAATTCCTACATTAATTGAGTGCCATATAGTATGTGATCCTCTAGGTAAGCAAAGAAGAGTAAGGCAATTTCTATCCCAGAGTTATTGGAGGCATAATAGAGACTGAGAAATAAACAATTACAACATCATCCCCAATAATAATAATTAACATATATTGTGCTTATCTTACAGTTTATTACAGGGACAATTACAATTAATAAACTAACAATAATAAGTAGCATTTACTGAGCATGTAGGTGCAATGCACTGCATGCATTCACAACACTATGAACTGTTTACAGCTTTCTGTGTTGAACAGTGAGCTCTGAAGTCATACAGTTGTTAGCTAGACCGGGATGTGTACCTGAATGGTCTGATGTAAACACCACTGTCTGGTAATCCCTCTGCCACTTTGGTGACAGAGACTATTCTGGGAACACATAGACTATATACTCAACCCAGTCTAGGACTTGCCATTAGATATTAATCAGGGAGGTAATCGTATTTACATTTTAGAATGATGACTCTGAGAAGGGTGAATTAGAGGCCAAAGAGCCTGAAGGGAGAAATGCAAATGATGCAATAATCCAGGCAAGAGATAATGAGAAATTAAGGAGGCAGTGGCAGCAGGGATGGAATAGAAAAGCTGTACTGTGTATATGTACAACATTTTTTGAATCCAGTCCAGCTTCGATGGGCCACACGGTTGGTTGTTGCTGTGTGTGTGATATAGAAATCTTGTGAACCGTTATACATAGATTTTTGCTATTGTGAATAGGGCTGCAACAAACATTCGTGTGCAGGTATCTTTTTTGTAGAATAATTTGAGTTCCTCCAGGTATATTTCCAATAGGGGAATTACTGGGTCATATGGAAGGTCAATTTCTAGTTCTTTCAGAAATCACCACACTGTCTTCCAAAGAGGTTGTACTCATTTGCATTCCTCCCAGCAGTGCAGAAGCGTTCCTTTTTCTCCACATCCTCGCCAGCATCTGTTGTTGTTTGTTTAATTAATGATGGCCATTCTTACAGGGGTTAGGTGGTATCTCAGTCTGGTTTTGATTTGCATTTCTCTGATGATGAGTGAGACTGAGCACTATTTCATGTGTCTGTTGGCTGAAACAAAGAACAGAGTTCCATATGCTCTCAATCATAAGTGCACCTTGAACAATTATAATGCTATAAGAAAGCGATTGGCAGTAGTGGGAAACTGTCAAGGGAGAAGGGGGTGGGATTGGCAGTTGAGGGAAACTGCTATGGGAGAGAGGGGTATACCTCATCAACAAGGGTATCTGTATGATCAATGTTTATATACCTAACCCTGAATTGTACCCCACATCTTTATAATAAAAATTAATAGAAAAGCTATACTGACAATAAGATTCCTATTGCAGAAATCTAACTCCTCAGAAGAAACCTTGAGTTTTTATTTCTAACTTTGGCTATGACTTTCTTGCTCTGACCCATTTGCCCCATTTCAGTTACTTCCAGTGATAGGGAGAAGTGAGCAAGATGGCAATACAATACGGAGATGAGCCACCAAATGTGAATAATGATGAGCATTTATATAGTGTTTTCATGTATGTTATCTGTCTGAATGTCTTCAACAAAGCTGTGAGGTTGGTGTTCTCTCTACTTGGCTGAAGAAGGACTGAGGCCTAAGGAATTAAAGTGGCATGCTGGCTGGGTTCAGTGGCTCATCCTGTAATCCCAGCACTTTGGGAGGCTAAGGTGAGTGGATTGCCTGAGCCCATGGGTTCAAGACCAGCCCAGACAACTTGGTAAGACCTCATCTCTACAATAAATAAAAAATTAGCCAGGCATGGTAGTAGGGACCTGTAGTTCTGGCTACTTGGAAGGCTGAAGTGGAGGGATCACAGGAGCCCAGCTGGTCGATGCTAGGGTAGCCATAAGTGTGCCACTGAACTCCAGCCTGGGCGACAGAGTGAGACTCCAACTCAAAAATAAATAAATAAAAATAAAGTGGTATGCTAAGATGATCTAACAGTAAGTGGCAGAGTTGGGTCAAGTCCTGGGTCTTTTTAATTACCTGCAAAGAAAGCTAACAACAGATTTCCTCAGCAGAACAATGGAAGTCAGAAAGACAGTGGATTCAAACCTTCAGAATGCTGACAGAAAGCAGTCACCAACCTACAGCTGGGGACCCAGCAAAATTATCTTTCAAGAATGAGGGTGAAGTATAGAAATAAAATCATTTCCGGGGGGCCGTGTCGAGCTGTAGCGATGCTGTATCACCTGGACCCGTGCACTTGGCAACACCAAGCATGCAGCACCCCATGCAGTTGGTCGAGACCCTTTCATCTTTTAGGAGCACGCCTGGAGTCACACCCAGCCACGAGGCATGCTCTGAGTTGCTGTGTGTGTGATACAGAAATCTTGTGAACCGTTATACATAGATTTCACAGAAGCTTGCAAAATGATAGAAATAAAACAATTCCACCCCATTAAAAAATAATAATGATAAAATCATTTCCAGATACACAGAAACTGAATTTAGCATCTGCCTATACTTTCTAAAGGAATTTCTAAAGGATATACTTCAGAAAGAAAAATTATAAAAGAAGAAAATTTTTTAAAATGAAGAAAAAGGAAAAGAAAGTAAAATTACCACAGAAAGTCTGAGATATGAGAAGAAATGAACAAAAAAATTGTAAACTTGCAGATGAATCTAAACATGTAAAATAACATCTCTCAACAAAAGTAAGTCAAGAAGTGGATGATAAAAGTTAAATACTAAGTTTTCTTTTGTAGTTAAGATATAATTAAGATGTCAATAAATAGAGTTAAGACTTTAAGATAAGTATGCAGTGTAAAATTTCAACCGCTAAAGTAGCGGCATGTATAACTTCTAACCCAGCTGAAGAGAAAAAAGGACTAGAGGGAAAATACAGATTAAACAAAAATTCAACACCTTAATCAGCATTAAGAAATCAGGATGAAAAGAAAGCACTAAATTGCTGGGCTCGGTGGCTCAGCCTGTAATGCCGTGCCTTTGGGAGGCCGAGGTGAGTGGATTGCCTGAGCCCGCGGGTTCGAGACCCGCCTGGGCAACTTGGTGAGACTCATCTCTACAATAATCAAAAATTAGCCAGGCGTGGTAGCACGCGTCTGTAGCTCCAGCTACTTGGAAGACTGAGGCGGAAGGATCGCCAGAGCCCAGCAGGCTGAGGCTGCGGTGGCCGGGAGCAGCTACTGCACTCCAGTCTGGGTGACAAAGTGAGACTCCAATTCAAAAAAAAAAAAAAAAAGCAGTAAATTAACAAAATAGAACTAAATAAATTTTTCTTGTTAAAACCTAGAGACTTTTTTTTAAAATGCCCTTTTTTTTTGAGTCAAAGTCTCACTTTGTCATCCAGGCTAAAGTGCAGTGGTACACTCACAGCCACCGCAGCCTTGACCTGCTGGGCTCAGGTGATTTTTCCACCTTAGCCTTCCACGTAGAGGGAACTACAAGTGTGCACCACTGTGCTTGGCCAAAAAAAAAAAAACAACAAAAAAGAAACCATTTTAAAGACATGTACTTGAAACATTCAGGACCATGAGAGCTGAAAATAAAAAGAAACATAAGATGCACCAGATAAATGTCAACAAAAAGCTGGAATAACTATATTAATAACAAGTTAAACTTTAATACAGAAAGCATTATCATTGACTAAAAAAGAGGCACTACAAAATAATAAAAATTGCACCCACCAGGAAAATGTATCTATTCAAACATTTGTATGCAATAAATAGCTTCAAAATATGTGTCACAAATTGATAGAACTTAAAAAGAAATTTAAATCCACTACTCCATTGTGAAATTTAGCTCAATTTTTTTTGTAGCTCAAGCAAGTGAAAATTTAGGAAAGACAAATTTGGACAAAACAACTAATAAAAACTTGATCTAATGGTAGTTATGTAGCCCTCAATTATCACAGTTGACATGTTTTCCTCATTAACTCATGAAACATTTCTTAAAAATGGTGAAGCCGTAAAAGCAAGTCTCAGCAAAACCCAAGAATTTGTATCATATAGTTGTCATCCCCTGACCAAAATGACAATTTTGTTAGAAATTAATTCTCAGAAAGACAACTATAACAACAATGAAAACACAAATGTGTTTGTAAACTTATAAAAATTTCTGAATACATGGAAAAAAGAAGAAGTGTTCATAGAAAATTTTCAAAGTCATAAGAGATGAATAAATCAAAGTTTGTAGAATCAAAGTTCTGTCAATCAAAATCTGAAATGTAATGAAACACTGGGCACGGTGGCTCACACCTGTAATCCCAGCACTTTGGGAGGCCAAGGTAAGAAGATTGCCTGAGCTCAGGGGTTCAAGACCAGCCTGAGCCTCATGGCCAGACCGTATCTCTATAATAAATAAAAAATTAACCAGGTGTGGCAGCACATGCCTGTGGTTCCAGCTGCTTGGAAGGCTGAGGTGGAAGCAAGTATTGCCTGAGCCCAGCAGATCGAGGCTGTGGTGTCATGAGCGTGCCACTGTACTCCAACCTGGGTGACAGGGTGAGATTCTGACTCAAATAAATACTACATAAATACATAAATAAATATTACTATTAGAAAGGAATAAAGGCTGAAAATTAGCAAAATGTCTAACTTAAGAAGTTAGAAAAAGAACTAGAAAATCCAAATAAAGTAGACAGGAGCTAATAACAATTAATGCAGAAATTTAAAAATTATGAAACAAAGTTGACTCTTAAAAAAAAACTGATAAAGTTGACGAGACTAATCCACAAAAAAGAAGGTGCAAATAAACAAAAGAATAGAGGCCAGGCACAGTGGCTCATGCCTGTAATCCCAGTACTTTGGGAGGCCAAGGCGAGAGGATTGCCTGAGCCCATCAAGCATGGGCAACTTGATGAGACCTCGTCTGTATGACAAATAAAAAAATTAGCTGGGTGTGGTGGTGCACACCTGTGGTTCCAGCTACTTGGAAGGCTGAGGCAGAAAGACGGCATGAGCCCAGCAGGTCAAACCTGCAGTGGCTGTGAGTGTGTTACTACACTCCAGCTTTGGCGACAGAGTGAGACTCCGACTCAGAAAAAAAGAATAGAGAATATATAACAACTATAGAAGCAACCACGGTGTTTTGAAAAGCAGGGGAATACTCTGAGCAATTTTCTGCTGATTAACTTGAAAACTTAGATGACATAAGACAAATTTCTTGAGAAATATATCACTTACCAAAACTGACTCAAGAAGTAAACTCGTTTTGTTTATGAAATAGATTACATGAGGGGGGAAAAAGTAGTAGTTATCTGGGTCTTGAGTCAATCAAACTGTAAAAAAGAGAGTTTTGATATAAAGGAGACAATTGAAAATGTATATGGTTAAAACAAGGAATGGGAGACATAAGAGAAAGTCCTATTTTTTTCTATCACCATTACAGAAATGCATCAGAACTAAAAGTTCAGAGGGGAGTGGGTTAGGAATGGTAGTCCAGAGGGTGTTACTAGCAAGATGTACCAGATTTTTCACAAACAGGCCATCCACTCTGAGTTCATATAGACTGTCCCAGGTAATATGAAGACGACATAGACACCATATATATTTTATAAGGCTGGTATGACTCTGATGACAAAAACCTAACAAAGATGGCTTGGGGAAGAAAAATTATAAGTCAACTTTATAATTTAAATGCGCCAATGTCAAAATATTGACAACCAAGTTTAACGATGTCTATACAACACAATACATTATGACCAAGTTGAGATTCAAGATGAATTTAACATTAGAAAAATATAATGATGTATCAAAACCCTAAGATCACAACAACCAATGCAGAGAAAAGGATTTTAAACGAAATGGAGGATTAATTTATGATAAAAACAAATTCAAACAAAATTAGGGATTGAGGGCATCTGGAAGACCCAGTGGCAACCTTCATTCTTAATAGTAACATATTAGATTTCTTTTAAAGTCATTAGCAAGATAAGATTGCCTGCTATTATGGCTTCTTTTCCACAGATGATGGAAGTCCTAGCCAGATTCTACAAGAAAGTGACAAAAAATATACAATAGAACAGACAAAAACACTTTCCTTATTCACAGATGATGTGACTGCATACATAGGGAATCCAAAAGAATCTTTAGACATATTATTGAAAATATTCTTTCAGTGAAGTTTCAATCAAATATCTACCAGGACTTTTTTTAAGGAACCTGAAATGCTGATTCTAAAATTTATATGAAAGGTCAGGCATAAGCCGGGCTCAGTGACTCATGCCTGTAATCCCAGCACTTTGGAAGGCTGAGGCGAGAGGATTGCCTGAGCCCACAGTTTTAAGACCAACCTGGGCAACTTAGCAGGACTCTGTCTCTACAATAAGTCAAAAAATTAGCAGGGTGTGGTGGCACGTGCCTGTAGTTCTAGCTCCTTAGAAGACTGAAATGGAAGGATCGCCTGAGCCCAGCAGGTCGAGGCTGCTGTGTCTGTGAGTGTGCCACTGCACTTTAGCCTGGGTGACAGAGTGAGACTCCAACTCAAAAAAAAAAAAAAAAAAAGAAAGAAAAAAGGTCAGGCATAGTGGTACACCCTACAATCCCACCAACACAGGAGGATCACTTGAGCCCTGGCATTCCAGTTCAGCCTGGGCAACATAGCAAGACCCTGTCTCTATATTTTTAATAAAAAATAAAATTAAATTTATAAGAAAGGTCAACTGGGAAACTATGGGGGGGGGATGGGATTAACAGTAGCAAATATCTGTCTGGGGATGGGGAAACACCTCTTATCAACAGGGTGCCTGAATGAAACGTAATTGTACACCTAACCCTTAACTGTACCCCACAAAACCATAATAAAAAATATTGATTATGAAAAAAATAATAATAATAAAAAAATTTTTAAAAAGAAAGATCAAAAGGGCAAGAATAACTTTTAAAAGAATTAGGTGAAATATTTTTTATCTTATTCAAATCCAGAACTTCTATAAAACTGAAGTAACTACGATAATGTGAGATTGTCATTTAGACAAATAGACTATTCAGAGCCCTGAAACAGAATTTCTGTGACAGATAAGATGTAAGACTGGTGAGAAAAGAGGAACTCTTCAGTTTATGGTACTGGGACAATGGATTAACCATGAAGAAAAAAATGAAATTGGATTTCTGTCACATACCATCCATAAAAAATATTTCAAGATGATTTAAAGACTGAAATGTCTCACATGATGTACAAAACTAACTCAAAATGATTAAGGACCTAAACAAGAGGTAAAAGTACTTGTAAACTCTTAGAAGATGTATTTAATTATGGCCTTGATTAGTCCATTTTTTTCTGAGACATGACATGAAAAGCACAAACAACTAAAGAAAAATTAGATCAATTGAACTTTAATTAAAATTAGAAGCTTTTGTGCTTCAAAGGATACTATCAAGAAAGTGGAAAGACTTACCACAGAATGGGAGACAATACTTATAAATCATACATTTGATAAGCATCTAGTATCTAGACTATAACGAGAACTCTTAAAATTTAAGAATAAAAAGACAACCCAACTAAACAATGGGCAAAGGATTTGAATAGACATTTCTCCAAAGAAGATATACAAATGACCAATAAGCACATAAGATCTTCTTATTCTTCCTAAAGATGAATGCTCAGTGTCATTCATCTTTAAGGAAATGCAAATTGAAACCATCATGAAATACCACTTACCCATTGGGATGGCTATAACAAGACAGGCAACAACTACTGCTGGCAAGGATGTGAAGAAACCAGAACCTTCATGGTTGCTGCTACTTAACAAGTGTAAAATGGTTGCAGCCCCTTTTGGAAACATTCCAGCTCTTCTTCAAAAAGTCAATCATAGTGTTACGATGTACCGTTGTCTAGCAATTCTACTGGTAAGTATATGTCTGGGAGAAATGAAAACGTGTCTGTGCAAAAACTTGTATACAAATGTTCGTGGCAGTATTATTCATGATACCAAAAAGTGGAAACAGCCCAGGCATTTTCTTTTCTTCTTGTTTTTTTGAGTGTAGTCTTGCTCTGTCTCCCAGGCTGGAGTGTAATGGCACGCTCTTGGCCACCGCAGCCTCGATCTGCTGGGCTCAGGCAATCCTTCCGCCTCAGCCTTCCATGTAGCTGGAAACACAGGTGTGTGCCACCATACCCAGCTAATTTTTTATTTATTGTAGAGACAGGGTCTTGCCATGTTGCCCAGGCTGGTCTTGAACCCCTGGGCTCAGGCAATTCTCTCACTTTTGCCTCCCAAAGTGGTGAGATTACAGGCGTGGGCCACCACTCCTGGCAAGTGTTTTCAAACATAAAATTAGATCAAGTGATAAAATTGTAAGAGTTCACTGTGCATAAACAGTCTGCAAACTGAACCTCAAACTGAAAAATGTCACATAGTCTCAGCAGTTGTAACCCAGTTCATAGAGCATAAAATGGGAAGTATTTTAACTTTTTTCATGATAGACTGTCATGTATTTTTTTAAAAAGGCAAATAGAGCTATTTAAGCTGATTTGTCTATAGCCCATTGTTTTAATTTCACTGAATCATGTTGACAAGGAAAAAAACTTACCTTTACGTTTTGTTTGTATTTAGGGGAAATCAGGATGGATTAAGTTTTCGTTGCATGGCTATGGGCAGTTGGCCTTGAGATATCTAAATTGTGGCCTCAATTGTGGCCTCGCCGGGCTCGGTGGCTCAGCCTGTAATCCCGCGCCTTTGGGAGCCTGAGGTGAGTGGATTGCCTGAGCTCATGGGTTTGAGACCCTCCTGGGCAGGCAAGACCTCATCTCTACAATAAATCAAAAAATCAGCCAGGCGTGGTAGCGCGCACCTGTAATTCCGGCTACTCGGAAGGCTGAGGTGGAAGGATTGCCGGAGCCCAGCAGGTCGAGACTGCGGTGGCCAGGAGCGGCACAGTCTGGGCTACAGAGTGAGACTCCAACTCAAAATAAAATAAAATAAAATAAATTGTGGCCTCCACTTTATTTTTATTTTTTTTAACAATGTCTATCAACTGATGAGTATATAAACAAAAATACAGTACATCCATACAATGAAGTATTTTTCAGCCATTAAGAGGAATTAAGTACTGGTACATGCTGTAATATAAACCTTGAGAACATAAGAAGGTAAGTGAAAACACCAACCACTTCTATGAAATGTCCACAGTAGGCAGATTTATGGAGGCAGAAAATATATTAATGGTCGTTAGGGGCAGAGAGAGTATGTTCAGAATGAGGAGTGATTGCTAACAGGGTTTATTTTGTGGAGAGTGACATACATGTTCTGGAATTAGTGGTAATAATTGCAGAACTTTGTGAATATACTAAAAAAAGCACTAAATTGTACACATTAAAAGTGAATTTATGGCATGTGACTGATATTTCAATTTTTTAATTACAAAAAAAAAGATAAAAGTGAAGGAAATATGGCAAACTGCTTTTAGGACCTTTAGGTTGAGAAGTATTTCTTAGGACATGAAAAGCACTAACCATAAACAAAAAAGATTAATTCTTTAACTACGTTACTGTTAAGAACTCTATACATCAACAGGCACTTTCAAAAAAGCAAGAACAAGTCGCAAATTGGAAGAAAATATTAGCAGTTATATAAACGAAAAGAAGCAGAATCCAGAATAAAGAACTTCTACACAAATGAACAAGAAAAAGATGCACCATAGGAGGAAATGGACAAAAACCATGAGTAAGCATTTTAAGAATGGTTTGCCGGGCACAGTGGCTCAAGCCTATAATCCCAGCATTTTGAGAGGCCAAGGCGAGAGGATTGCCTGAGCCCAGGGATTCGAGACCAGCCTGGGCAACTTGGCGAGACCTCGTCTCTACAATAAATCAAAAAATTAACCAGGCGTGGTGGCGCACACCTGTAGTTCCAGCTACTTGGAAGACTGAGGCAGTTGGATTACCTGAGCCCAGTAAGTCAAGGCTGCAGTGGCCGTGAGCATCTATGAAACATGCTCAATCTTATTAATAATTGAGAAAGTTCCAACTAAGATCATAATGTCATTTTAAAGTACTAAATTGGGGGTAAATTTTAAGTCTGACAATATCAAATGATAAATAATGAGTACTCTTACACAGCAGCTAGGCATGTGGTTTGTATGATCAAACCCATGGGCTCAGGCAATTCACTCGCCTCGGCCTCCCAAAGCCCTGGGATTACAGGCTGAGCCACTGAACCCAGCTGATTCACAGATCTTTAATAAACGTAGAGTTATACAAACATTGCCACAATCTGGAAATAGGAAATTTTCATCTCCAAAAAAACTCTCTCACTTCTGCAATCACTACCCATTCCCACCCTCAACCCTGGGACAATTTGTTTTCTAATCAATACTAATCTTACTAGTTAATAATACAATCTTGTTACATAACGAATTTAACTAAAACTAATCTGTGTTCTGTCTCTATAGATTAACCTCTGGACATTTCATTTAGATTGAACCATGTAATATGAGACCTTTTGTGCCTATATTCTTTTACTTAGCATAATATTTTTTAAGGTTCATCCATGTCACTGCATGTGTCAGTACCTCAGTACTGATTTTTGTTTTTTGAAAGCAGGATTTATTAAGAGAACAGAAAAGCTCTCACAGTGGGAGAGGACCTGAGGGTGTTGCCTAGCACTTCAGAACTGATTTTTAAGGATGAATAATATTTCTGTATATGATGTGCCACATTTTATCTATTCACCTGTTGATGATCATTGGGCAGTTTCCAGTTTTTGGCTATTATGCTATTACAATCATTCTGGAATAAGTCTTTGTGTGAACACATTTTCATTTCTCTTAGGTAAATACCTAGGAGTGGAATTGGTGAGTCATTATTGGTAATTTTTTTTTTTTGAGTTGGAGTCTCACTCTGTTGCCCAGGCTGGAGAGCAGGGGTATACTCATGGCCACCCCAGCATTGACCTGCTGGGCTCCAGCGATCCTTCCACCTCAGATTTCCAAGTAGCCAGAACTACAGGCATGCGCTACCACACCCGGCTAATTTTTGATTTATTGTAGAGACAAGGTCTCGCCAAGTTGCTGGGGCTGGTCTGGAACCCACAGGCTCAGGCAATCCATTCCCCTCAGCCTCCCAAAGTGCTGGGATTACAAACTGAGCCTTCAAGCCTGGCTGGTAATTTTTTAAATACAAAAAAAAAGAAAAGAAAAGAAAAGAAGCTGCATGAGGGGACTTATGCTTATAATCTGAACATTTTGGAAGACAAAGGTGAGAGGATTGACTGAGCCTAGGGGTTTGAGACCAACCTGGGCAACTTGGCGAGACCTTGTCTCTACAGTAAATAAAAAAAATTAATCGGGCATGGTGGTGCATGCATGTAGTTCCAGCTACTTGGAAAGCTGAGGCAGAAGGATAGCCTGAGCCCAGCAGGTTGAGGCTGTGATGGCTGTGAGTAGGCCACTGCACTCCAGCCTGGGTGACAATGAGACTCCAATTATAGAAAAGAAGAAGAAGAAATGGGGCCTTTGGTTCTTTTGAACTTAAGTGAAAGGGTTAAAGTGAATACGCAGTGCACCTCTTGGTGCTGGACAGAAAGATGGGGACATATTACACAGAATATGGAAGCCAGAAGACACCGAGGTAAAAAGATGATTAGAGAAGTAAATTGGTTGTTTCCTACGGAGAAAGTAGAGTTAAATGAAAAGTTAACAGGAAGAAATTTGTATAGCAGCCCTTGGAAGAAAAACAATTTTATTCAAGGGCACAACTGCTGCTTCTTTTTATATAAACACATTCTTGTGGGGTTATCAAATATATTAATAGTGCACATGAAATTTTTTTTTTTGAGTTGGAATCTCAATCTGTTGCCCAGGCTGGAGTGCAGTGGCACACTCATGGCCACCGCAGCCTTGACCTGCTGGTCTCAGGCGATCCTTCTGCCTCAGCCTTCCAAGTATCTGGAACCACAGGCATGTGCCACCACGCCCGGCTAATTTTTTGATTTATTGTAGAGACGAGGTCTCTCCATGTTGCTCAGGCTGGTCTCAAATCTCTGAGCTCAGGCAATCCTCTCTCCTCCACCTCCTAAAGTACTGGGATTACAGGCTTGAGCCACTGCACCCGGCTCATAAAAATTTTTTAATGGGAAGCCGGACTCAGTGGCTCATGCCTGTAATCCCTGCACTTTGGGAGGCTGAGGTGAGAGGACTGCTGAACTCACAGGTTCGAGATCAGCCTGAGCAATCTGGTGAGACCTCGTCTCTATAGCAAATCAAAAAATTAGCTGAGCGTGATAGCGCATGCCTATGGTTTCAGATAACTGGAAGGCTGCAGTGGAAGGATTGCCTGAGCCTAGCAGGTGGAGGCTGTGGTGGCCATGAGCATGCCACTGCACTCCAACCTGGGCAACAGAGTGAGACTCCCACTGAAAAAAGAACTTTTTAAAAATGGGATTGTTAAAGAATTGAAGTTCTTTTGAGCATTCCAGATTTTCTGATACAAATAGTGATTTAGCTTGTTTACAGTAGAGAGAGAGAGAGCGCGCAATACAGTAAAAGGCAAAGAAGGAGGGGAAAGTGTATTAAACAATGAATCTGTGAAATACCTGAGATTTTGTTTTACAACCATTAATCTTCAACACTGAGGATTTAAAATGTTGCTTTTGTTTTAGTGTTTTTCTCTGTAATTCCTTAGACATCTGTGCAGATTTTCATTCTTGTGTAAGAGGCAGGAACAGATAAATATCCTGGACATTTCCAAATTAGTTTTCTAGTTGCTCTGAGGAAGATTGCCTATTAAAAGAAAGCTCAATCCACCCAGGCAACTTGGTGAGACCTCATCTCTATAATAAATCAAAAATCTGCTGGGCGTGATAGCGCGCGCCTGTAGTTCCAGCTACTTGGAAGGCTGAGGCGGAAGGATCGCCAGAGCCCAGCAGGTTGAGGCTGCGGTGGCCGGGAGCGGCCACTGCACTCCAGTCTGGGTGACAAATTGAGACTCCAACTCAAAAAAAAAAAAAGAAAGAAAGCTCATCTTTTCTTTACCAGTTCCACTCGACCTGAATTTGACATTTCTTCAAGAGAGAAGTAAATCAGGTTGTCAGTGACATGTATTGCATATGTGAGTCTGCGGCATCTGACAGCATTCTGTGCAGAGGGAAGACAATGGCGATAACATGTCATCTTAGACGTTAGGTAATCTTGTCCATCTAACATGAAAAAAAAAAAAACAAAAAACAGGAGAGGCCGGGCTCGGTGGCTCAGCCTGTAATCCCAGCGATTTGGGAGACCGAGGTGAATGGATTGCCTAAGCCCGCGGGTTCGAGACCTGTCCGGGCAACTTGGAGAGATCTCATCTCTACAATAAATCAAAAAATTATCTGGGCGCGGTGGCGCGCTCCTGTAGTTCCAGCTACTTGGAAGGCTGAGGCGGAAGAATCGCCAGAGCCCAGCAGGTCGAGGCTGCAGTGGCCTGGAGCGTGCCACTGCAGCTTGGGTGACAGTGAGACTCCAACTCAAAAAAAAAGAAAAAAGAAAAAAACACGAGAGGCCAATTTTGGCAATCAAGAAAACTCAGCAGGTGAAAGAAATGCCAGTCATTGAGAAGTACTCCAGTATGGACTTGTGACACCGCTGTGATACAGAACCTTACTACAAACTGTGGAAACATCTCATTTTCTGAATCAAGGCGGTTACAACGCGAAATGAAGAAAGATGTTCTCCCGCTGGTCCCTCTTACTTCCACCTAACTTGCTTCGGGTGAATGCCCTCCTTTGTATTTCCCTCATGCTCCCCAGTTCCCCCACTGCACACGCTAGAAAGACTTGTTGTTGCGTGTGTGTATTTACACAGACAGGCTTTACCGAACACTGTCTTCTGGTTAAATTTGGGC
>NW_007252030.1:512869-556761 GCF_000164805.1 Carlito syrichta
GGAGCGCTTCCCGCGTCCTCATAGGCCGCCCCGCGGAGGCGTCGCTCGTGTCCGCGGCGCCGCGACCACTTCCGGGTAAGATGGCTGCAGTGCGCGTGCTGAGGACCTGGAGCTGGGGCGCTGGGCGGCTGGTAAGCGGGTCTGGGCCGGTCTGTGGCCGGGAAGGAGTGGCTTGCCCAGCGTCCCCCGGGAGTGCGCGTGGCTTCTTCTGCGAGCGCCCCGCGTCCAGGCACGCGTGGAAAGGTGGAGGGATGCGCGCGAAGCCCGGGACAGGGAAGGGGTGATCCGACGCCCGCCCTCTTTTTCCTGGGCGTTCGGCAACAACTCCGCCGCCTTCTGCTCTGTCTGCAGCCCGAGGCCCCGCTGGCCTTCCGTGAACGCCTTGTAGGTGCCGAGCACCGTGGTAGGCGCTCGGGATACGGAGGGACTCTCGTTCAGCATTTATTGAGCGCCCACGGTGTGCCAGACGCCATAATACTGCCCCTACCCCAGGGAGAGGACAGTCTGGAGAAGAGATTGTACAAGCAACGAATATCGCCCTGGGGCCTTGCTTGGAGGCACCGAGAGGCGTGAGTGTCGCTCTTTTGGCCTGCACTCCTCTACGACCGCACCGCACGTTATTCCAAACTTTATTACCACCAAGGCTGCGACTTGTCACCTGTTTCCCCTGCACTTCCCCCTTTCCCACGGCGTTTTAGCACCGAGCGCTAACAAATTCCGGGGTTCCTGTTCCATCCTATTCAGTGTTTTTCTTCCTGGAACCCTTCCTCCCCGGCTCACCTTGGTGGACCCCCTGCCTTGGTGGACCCCCTGATAGTACGAAACCTTTCAAGAACCTGCTATGTACTGTGTTGCACTGGGATGCAAACATGAATGACAGACACCATTCCTTCCCTCTCAGAGATTACAACCTCTGGTGGAGGACAGGGAAGAGGGAGACAATGACACGAAGCAATTACAAGCCAGTGTGGCAAAGTACTATGACGGGACAAGTGCCTAGAGCTACAGGAGCACACAAGAGTGGACACCTGTGGTGGACTTGGGCATCAGGGAGGAGTTCTCAGAGGACGCTGTAAAACTTGAGATTTGTGAGGCTGGCTGGTACCACCTTTGTGGGCTCTTTTCAGCAGCACTTTACTAGGTAGTGGCCTCTGTTTTGAGAGCTCTCCATTCTTGCCTTGTGGCACCAGCTTCCCAGTGTTCTTCCTGCATCTTTGGCTACTTCATCCTGATATCCTCGTTTCCTAACCAACTTTAAATACCGGCATTTCTCAGGGCTCTGACATTGGCCCTCTGCACTTTTCCCACTTCTTGGGTTATCTCATCCACTTTTTGGACTTATTATCTATGCTAATAATTCCCAAAGTTCCCCAGTCTTCTAACCAGGTTTCCTCCAAGATCCCTGTATCCTGTTGTTCTGGTAATCTCCCGTTGCGTGCATATGAGGTGTTTTTCAGTAATAAGAACCCAACCAATAAATAGGAAAGTAAGCATCCAAAGCATCCTAAAATTAGATGGCAGCTGGTGTTAAGTGGCTTATCAATATCAATGTTGTCATTTCCCTAGCAGCTCATTTGGCCTTTCCCTCCTGGTCATGCATTGAAAGCAGGAACAAGGAAAAGGTGGTACCAACCAGCCTCACTGGCTAGAGCTGTGCTATATGGCCATTGCTAACACAAGGGAGCTTTAAAAGCTGGTCTTTTAGCCATCTCTCAGTGTCCACAATGATGCCTCAAAGCACATTAGACTCTGTGGGCTCCAGAACTGAACCCTCAATCCTGTTTCTCTTGACTCTAGCTTGTAACGCTCTCTGAAGAAATCAGTTTACTACTTCCCCATCCAGCCCTCAACCACAGTCCTGATCCTTCCTAATTGGACCTTCTGGCCCCTGTCTTGTGCTTTTCCACCTATTTTCCATAGTGTAGCCAAGGTGACCTTATAAAGTCACACACCTCTGATACTGTCACTTTCTTGCTTAAATCTGCCCTTAGTAAAATGTCCACATCTCAAATGACTATGAGGCCATCTGTGATCTGGATCTTTCCAACCTCTCAGGCTTCATTCCCTGCTGAAACCACCTGTCCCAATCCTGACACTGACACTTCCCCACATTAAACCACACTGGAAGTCTTTAACAGCTTAAGTTAATTGAACACACACTGCTCTCTCTCAATCCCAGACCTTTGCACATGTATTTCATCTGCTTTAAAGACTTTTGTCTTACTCCCCTGTGGCCTCATCTGTGACATAGCTCACACTCTGGGTTACTCCTACTCATCCCTCAAGTCTTACTTCAACTTAACTTTCTGCAGCTGGGTTCCCTTCCTTCTGGTTCCCTTAACACACTCTGTTTCCCTTTTTAATGTCAGATTCACTTGACCTTAGAGCTCAGCTTTGCCACTTATTTGCTGTGAGACCTTGGACAAACTACCTCACTTCCCCTGTCAGTTTCTCATGTGTTGAAGGGGGCTGGTGTGCATGTTCCAAAGGGAAATTGTAAGACATAAAGAAGATAATTTATGTAAAGATTTTTTAGAGTACTCAGGACATACGAGGAACTCAGTCAATGTTAAGTTTGGTAGTTTGTACTGCCCTTGTCCCTTTAATGGTTCTGCAATAGGATTATGTCATTGAAGGTAGGACCTTCTAGTTGATTTTCTTTCAAAGTTTTAAAAGATTGAGCTACTCTGTTTAAATCAAGGTGGATCTGTATCCTTTAGAACTTTCATTTCCAATCCCCAGGTTTTATGTCTGATGAAGTTGAGGTTGACTTGCTCCTTTCATTTTGTTGTTGACTAAGAGCCCAAGTTGTGGGAATTGAAGGAGAAAGGAAGGGCACACAAAATGGGGTGTTTGGAAAATAAATTTCTTTCACTACTCCAAAGTGTTACACACTCAACTTTAATTATTTTAGTTAGGCTTTATGTTTCCTGACTGATAAAAATAAAATATAAGCCAGGCTCGGTGACTCAGCCTGTAATCCCGCGCCTTTGGGAGGCTGAGGTGAGTGGATTGCCTGAGCCCGCAGATTCGAGACTTGCCTGGGCAACTTGGCGAGACCTCATCTCTACGATAAATCAAAAATTAGCCGGGCGTGGTAGCGTGCGCCTGTAGTTCCAGCTACTTGAAAGGCTGAGGCAGAAGGATCGCTGGCGCCCAGCAGGCAAGGCTGCGGTGGCTGGGAGCGGCCACTGCACTCCAGTCTGGGCGACAGAGTGAGACTCCAACTAAAAAAAAAATATATAGATAGATAGATAGATATGATAAAGATTAGTTGATTTAGAGTGATCTCTTTAAAGTAAAGCTAAGATGCATGATTTCAGATTATTTATGTTTTAGGAAAGCAAGCTTCAGTTTTTCTTTGCCTTCTGAAATCAGTAACAGCTTGAAAATAAAATTGAAATGTCACTTAAGAATTTAAATGTATTGTACCTGTCAGCAAGCTAAACTTTTATATTGCTGTCAGAAAAAAATTATTGTTTATAAATATGTATTAAAATATGACTATAATAGCCAGACATAGTGGCTTATACCTGTAATACCAGCACTTTGGGAAGCAGAGGCAAGAGGATTCCCTGAGCCCAGGGGTTCGAGACCAGCCTGGGCAACTTGGCAAGACCCTGTCTCTACAATTAATCCAAAAATTAGCCAGGAGTAGTGTGCGTGCCTGTAGTTTCGTCTACTTGGAAGGTTGAGGCAGAAAGATCGCCTGAACCCAGCAGATTGAGGCTGTGGTGGCCATGAGTGTCCCACTATACTCCAGCCTGGATGACAGAGTGAGACTCTGACCAAAAAATAAATTAATTAAATTTTAAAATATGACTACAAGATATAATATAATGTGTATTATTACATAATTTAAAATTTTTAAGGCTAGTCATCATTAACATAAATGATGATTCTTTTTTGAGTCGGAGTCTCACTCTGTCACCCAGGCTGGAGTGCAGTGGTACACTCACGGTCACTGCAACCTCAACCTGCTGGGCTCAGGCGATCCTCCTGCCTTAGACTTCCAAGTAGCTGGAACTACAGATGCGTGCTACCACACCCAGCTAGTTTTTCTTGATTTATTATAGAGATGGGGACTCATCAAATTGCTCAGGCTGGCCTTGAAACCCTGGGCTCAGGCAATCCTTTCACCTCCACTTCCCCACGTACTATGATTACAGGCGAGCTACCATGCCCGGCTGTAATTTGCTTTTTAAATTTAGGTCAGGCCCAGATGGTGGCTCACGCCTATAATCCCAACACTTTGGGAAGCCAAGTTGAAAGGATTGCCTGAACCCATGGGTTCAAGACTAACCTGGGCAACTTGGCGAGACCTCATCTCTACAATAAATCAAAACATTAACTGGGTATGGTGGCATGTGTCCGTAGTTCCAACCACTTGGAAGGCTGAGGTGGAAGGATCGCCTGAGCCAAGCAGGTCGAGGCTGCGGTGGCCATGAGCGTGCCATTGCACTCCAGCCTGGGTGACAGAGTGAGACTCTGGCTCAAAAAAAGAAAAAGAAAAAGAAAAAAATTAGCTCTACAGTTTTTAAACATTTTGTAGAGATTGATGCAATGCATATATTATTAACAACACCAAGAAGATATTGGTTAGTAAGCAGGAGAAAAGAGAGGAACGTGACTTGATGAGGATGTCATGTAATAAATGTATTATATCTTGTTACATTTTCCACTTTTGTCTTAATTCCAGCTGCATACTATATAATCAACTATTTCAGAAAAAAGTTTTAAACATTAAAATAAGAAACTTTAATATCAAGTTACTTGTTTAGTTTTTGTAACATCTTTGAAGATGCTGTGTAAATCTCTTTAGTTACATGGAAAATTATGTTTCTAAAAAAAATTTCTGTATTTTATGTTTAAAGTGTGATAAAATCAGATATAAATAACATTGAAAATATTAACTTTAAAAATATACAATTATACCTTTCAATACTTAGCTTTTGATATATCAAATTGTATATGTTCAGGCTTACTTATTTCTGTAACATTGTTTTGTATTATACTAAGATGTTATATAAAATAGTTAAATCTAAAGAGTGGTCTATAAGTTACAGTAAGAAAATCTCTGGATATGATGCGGTCACTTTAGACTTCTTTAGTAGTTGGAGTAACCCCTTTGGGTCCCCTCCCACTGTGGGAGCTTTTCTATTCTCTCAATAAATCTTGCTTTCTTAAAAAAAAAAAGAATTCTTTAATAGTTTTATTTTGGGAAGTCTAATGACAAGCATACTAGAAGCTGATACGTTTATACGGTATATACATTGTTGAAATTTCTTTACTTTCAGAAGGAATTTTGGGTAGGGATCATAAACAAATCTAAAGCTAAGGCTATAATATGACTGATCAAAAGAACAACAAAATGTCCTCTGTGTGCTAGTATGAGTCCCTTTGATTGCTTAGACAAAAATACTTAAGAAAATAACCAATCTTTATAAACTTGATTGTCACTGCTGCCAAATACTCTGGTTTCTGCCTAAATAATTTCATATTTATATTGTGATAATGATTGTTCTACTTTTAGGATAGAATTGACATTCAGTTTGTTCTTAAAGAGATACGCCATTATGATCATTTATAAACACATTTACTGTTTATTATCTTGTCTATAGGTTTGTGTTCGCTATTTTCACGCGTGTAGTCACATTCGTGTTTTGAAGCCAAGTTACATGTGTTTCTTTGGTTATCCTTCATTCAAGTATAGTCATCCATGTCACTTCCTGAAGACAACTGCTGGTAAGTTGTATCTCAAAATAGCATATGAAAATAACGTTTTGTGTCTCATTCAATACTTTTTTTGGCAATAATTCATTGAAGACTTATTAAAGTTAAAAAAAAAAAAAGTAGAGTCGTGTTTCTAATCTAGCCTCCCCCACTCTCCCCACATCTATTTCCTATTTTATTTTTTCTTGTACCCTCCCCCCACGTACTTTCCTTAATACCTGTGTCTTCATAATGTTGGGAATGGGTTGTGTTAGGTCATCTGTTCTCTATCATCTGACTCATCTCAATGCAGTAGTCAGCATTGCTGTGACTTTCCCAGTTAAGGTGAATTGTTGACTCAATGGGAGTATCTTCATGTCTTTCTACTCACTGTACTTTTGTTTGCTAGTGAAGCACTTAATCTGTCAAAATGGTGTGATGAAACCAGGCTGATGTGCTCCTATTCCATAGAAAAGTCCCTGGCTTTTTCCAATTTGCTGCCTTTCCTCAACTTTCTCTACCCTCTGTGAAGAGCTTGAGGGTTTATGTATTAGATTCAGCAAGGGCACAGGAACTTTTTTTTCTGATGTTCTATTTAGAACCCTGATAAAGAACCCCAGACTTTTGATACTATATTAAGCCTTTGGCACATATGTGCTGGTGTGGTGGGGTGGCTAAAGACCTGATATGATGACCAGGTTCTTGGTGTCGTGAACAAAGAATTGGATGAGACACACAGAGAGCAAAGGCAAAGAGTAGTTTATTTAGCAAAAGCGACAGGTGACACACTCCGAAGAAAAGACAGGAGTGGGCCAAGCTGAAGAGTAGATCAAGAGTCTTGAGTCAAACAAAGCTGGGACCTGTTACATTCTTTTTGGCGGGATGGTGGACTTTGATTTTGCAAAACTTGCAGAAGGAAAACATTTTGACTAATGTTTCTAGGGTTAAATGTACTTCCTGAGGATAGGGTAACATTTTAGGTCACTGTGCTTGTTTTTTGCCTGCTACTCCATAATTGTAATTGTATGCAAGAGATGCAGTCCATATGTATTAACCTTAACCAGCTCTTTTACATGAAGAGGTTATCATGGAGAGTTCAAGAGGTCCCTTGTGTGTACGTGCCAGACCTGGGGTATTTCCTTTGAGGGTTTTATGGATTTTTTAAATCTTGTTTCCCTAGGGAATACTGCTTATGTTCTGTCTTGGAAGATTGATGAATGTTGTCGTTTCAGGAGGGAATGTGGCTTATGTGTTGTCCTTGGAGGTTGATTAATGTTTCTCTCCATGGCTTTTTTCCTGTTCTCATGCCTTCTTTTTTGTTGAGATTTGCCTTCCATGTTCCACCCTGTCTTCCTGCCTCAATGGCAATGAAAACTAGGAATATTCCAGGCAGGCCCACCCTTGAATCTAGTCAGTTCTTCCATGGTTTTTATATGTCATTCTCCACAACAGCGTAAGAGATGTAAACCTAACCGTCACCACTTAAAGTCAAAATTTGTATTTTTTTTTTTAAGTTGGGATCTTACTCTGTCACCCAGGCTAGAGTGCAGTGGTGTGATCACCGCAGCCTCAGTCTCCTGGGCTCAGATGATGCTCCCACCTCAGTCTTCTGGGTAGCTGGGACTGTGGACACATGCCCTGCTAATTTTTAAAATTCTTTTCGTAGAGATGAATTCTTGCTGTGTTGCTCAGGCTGATCTTGAACTCCCACCATGGCCATCCAAAGTGCTAGGGTGACAGGTATGAGCCACTGTATCTGGCCAAAAAGAAAAAGATTATAATTTTTAAAGTTGATCTTTTTATCTTTTTGTTTTTACTTCCCAGAGAAAATAGAGGCCATTCAAACAGAAACTCCAACTTCCTGCTCCAGTCTCTAAACACTTGTCATGAGCTTTGGGTTCCTGGACCTACCAAATCCAGGCTACTTGGATTCCTATTCTGCCAATTACTAGCCGTGTAACTTTGAGCAAGTTATTTCATTTTTCTTAGTATCACCATCTTAAACATGGACATAGTCACAGTATTTAACTCTTGTATTATGGGAATTCATTTAGTCAACAACAGATATTTATTGGTCACCTACTGTATGCCAAGGCACCGTTCTAGGTGCTTGGTCCCCACTTTCTTTTTTTTTTTTGAATTGGAGTCTCACTCCTTTGCCCAGGCTATAGTACAGTGGCATGCATGCTTACAGCCACCCCAACGTCGCCCTTCTAAGCCCCAGCAATCCTTCTGCTTCAGCCTTCCCAGTAGCCCGGAACTACAGACGTGTGCTACCACATCCGGCTATTTTTTATTTTATTGTAGAGACAAGGTCTCACCAAGTTGCCTGGGCTGGTCTCAAACCCGCAGGCTCCAAAAGTGCTGGAATTACAGGCTGAGCCACCGAGCCCAGCCTAGTCCCCACTTTCTCTGGACGCTCGTTGATGTTCCTCTTCCTTGGCTTCTGTCTTAGGCTTCAGTTTTCCCAGGATACCATCCTTCACCGTCCCTCCCTCTGCCACATCTGCACACATGCCTCCAGCTATTGCCACTCACTGACCACTTCCGAATCCTCAGCTGTGGCTCAGCCCTCTCAGCAGCTGAACATCTCCACTCCAGTGTCCCATGTGTAATTCACATACCCCAGACTCCCCAGACTCTGTCTTCCTCAGATCTCTTCTTCCCGTACTCCCTGACTCAGCAGATGATGCAGCTAGGAACCTAGAGTCGTCCTGACTCCCGTCTCACTTCAGCTGATTGGCAGCACCTGTCCGCTTTATAGCTTACATGGCTTTCAAATCTGCAGACAGCTTTGAAAACCATATGCATACTTACACTTCACACCTTAATTTTTTACCTGCAGCAGCCTCCTGCTTTCCTGGCCTGGTTTTGCCTCTGCCACTTTCTCCCAAACCCCAACCACACTCCTGCCAGAGAGGTTTCTCCTAAAATTACAAACCTAAAATCACAGATCTGATATTATAGGTGGGACTCCATATCAGTTAATGATTGCTGAATGACAAGCCACCCCACAACTCAGTGGCTTAGGACAGCAGTGACTGATGCATCCTCAGCCTTCTAGGGTTGGCTGGTTGGCTCCTCTGCTGGCTGTGGCTGGACTCGCTACCATGTCCATTCAGCTGGTTCAACTCCTGGGCTAGAAGGCCCAAGGTGCTTCCATCATGCATCTGACAGTGCGTGCTGGGTTATGGCTGGGGTATCTCATGTCCCTTCCACATGGCCTCTCATCCCCCTGTGGACTATGTTGGCTTCCTTACCTGGCAATCTTAGGGGCAGCATCCTGACAGGGAGAAGGGAGAAGCTGACTTCTGAAGCCTTGTCCTGTGAGTTCGTGCTGGATTCTGTTAGAGCAAGTTATGGCTGCCTAAATTTAAGAAGTGGTAAAATAGACTCTTCGTCTTGAGGGGAGCAGCAGCAAGGAATTCAACCGTGGCTTTACCACTGGCTCCCAGTCACCTCTAGGATAAAGTTCAGATGTTTCAGCATGCCACACAAAGCCTTTGAAAGTCTGGGCTAGGTGGGCACAGTGGCTTACTCCTATAATTACAGCACTTTGGGAGGCCAAGTTGAGAGGATTGCCTGAGCCCACAGGTTGGAGACCAGCCTGGGAAACATGGTAAGACCTTGTCTCTGCAATAAATCAAAAAATTAGCTGGGCATGGTCACGCATACCTGTAGTTCCAGCTACTTGGAAGGCTGAGGTGGAAGGATCGCCTGAGCCCAGCAGGTCGAGGCTGCGGTAGCTGTGAGCGTGTCACTGTACTCCAGCCTGGGCGACAGAGTTAGACTCTAATGCAAAAAAAAAAAAAAAATTAAAAAAAAAGAAAGTCTGGGCTGGTTTCTTGCCACACACCTGTCTTCATCCTCATAGACCTGTTTGTCATTCCTTCACCCTGCTAGTGCACTGTGACAGTCTCATGCCCCTGCTGCTCCTTGCATCATCATATTTTGTATAAAAGTGTCATTGTGTATTTGCTTGTCGTTTTTTCATTGCTTGGATTGATTTTCAGTTCTTTACTGTAATCCTTAGTAACCATTCTTAAAGCAAAGTGAAATGACTTACTGAGTAAGAGATGTTGATTTTAAAAACAGTTTTTAAGGCTTTTGATAATACCAAACTGCTTTTGGGAAAGGTGCCAAGTTAAACTCTGAGCAACAGGCTGAGAGAGAATCAACTCACTAGAGTAGAAATGAGAGGTTCCATATCCACATGTATTTTATATTTCCTTGCTGCTAACTTAACTTTCCATGTTAAAGAGAATTTG
Source organism: Carlito syrichta (assembly GCF_000164805.1). Taxonomy (NCBI): domain Eukaryota; kingdom Metazoa; phylum Chordata; class Mammalia; order Primates; family Tarsiidae; genus Carlito; species Carlito syrichta. The sequence goes on from NW_007252030.1 coordinate 522,850, forward strand.
ACAACCTTACTCGACCTGTAATGCATCTTATAAGCAAATGTTGTTACTGGCATGTGAAGGTAGAGGGACACTCCTGGATAGGTTCAGAGGCATCTGTTAACCTGGAAGAGTGAGGGGCCCATACATGCCTTCTCTTGACCAGTGTCACTAAGGTACTATCTTCCTCTTTTGAAAATGATTGCCACACAGTATCGTGGATAATCACATGCAATAGCCTGCAGTACCTAAGTGTTATAAAAGGGGAAAGAAGCTAGTCACGGTGGCTCACGCCTGTGTTCCCAGCCACTTGGGAGGCAGAGGCAGGAGGATTGCTGAAGCCCAGCCGTTGGAAGCTGTAGAGTGTGAAGATCACGCCTGTGGTTGGCCACATAGTGAGTCTATCTTGAAAACCAGGCTGGGGAGATGGGCAGAGATAGAAATTTGAAAAGGGGCGGAAAATGGAAAGAAGAGAGAGAAGACTTAGGGGTAAGCTGGTGGAGCATGGTTTGGGCAAGTAAGAAGCTTTTCTCAAGTCTGCTCTGTATAAAATGCCCTTTTAGCCACCAAGAATGAGAACAGTTCTATGAAGTCAAAAGAGATCTGAGTAGACCGTGAATGGTCTTAGAGTTTCATAACACAGTCCAAGGAGACTCAGCAGGGTCTCTGTGAAATATCTTTGTTTCATCTTCTGTTCCTTACTGTGGCTTCAAAATCTCATTCCTTTGTAGGGCTTTTTGTCGCCCTGTACAAGAACAGTGTTCTGTATTAATGTAGGTTCTGTGGCGTGTCAGTAGTTCTGTGCTGTTTTTTCTTTCTGTTAGAACAACATCTGCCTCTCCTTGAGACCATTCTCTAATGTTCTGTGTAAAGTGTCTATGTGTTGCTGCAACTTTACATATGTAATGAGGGTCATTTTTTATTTGCCTTTGAAGCTCTACGTGGACAGATTGTTCAGTTCAAACTCTCAGACATTGGAGAAGGGATTAGAGAAGTGACTGTCAAAGAATGGTAAGTTAATCTGAAAAAAAAACTTCAAGTCAATTAAAAATGATTTGAGTATAAATAAGTAGGGACTCACGTCAAATTAAGAAACTTCTTTATGTAACATATAATGCCTTTATAAAAGCAATTAGCTAGAATTTGTGTTGATAAGATCCTGGAGATGGAATTTATTATACACCAAGGAATTGTATTTAGGATTATTTATTATACACCAAGGAATTGTATTTAGGATTATTTTTCCTCTTTAAAAAAATTATTTTACTGTCTACCCTCACTTCAGTTAAAAAAGAGAAATTAACCTTTGAAAGATGATATATTGGCATAACACCATGTATTTATATTAACCTTTGAAAGATAATATATTGGCATAACACTTAATGTATTAATTTACAGTTTCCTTTCAAACTATCTTAAAACCATCAGATAGTGTAAACTCTCTCTCTCTTTTTTTTGAGTTGGAGTCTCACTCTGTCTCCCAGGCTGGAGTGCAGTGGCATGCTCATGACCACTGCAGCCTCGACCTGTTGGGTTCAGGTGATCCTTCTGCCTCAGCATTCCAAGTAGCTGGAACTACAGGCATGCGCCATCACACCTGGCTAAGTTTTTTGATTTATTGTAGAGATGAGGTCTTACCAAATTGCCCAGCCTTGTGTTGAACCCATGGGCTCAGGCAGTCCTCTCACTTCGGCTTCCCAAAATGCTGGGATTACAGATGTGAGCCACTGCACCTGGCCTAAACTCTCTTTATTGGACTAAAAATGACTTCAGTAAGAAAGTAGGTTTCTCTCACCATTACCTGACACAGTTTGTCTATATGTTTAGAAAAGATTAAAATATTTTACCAGAAGGTACAAATTCACAAAAAAATTTTTGAAACATTAAAAAAATTATGCAGGCCGGGCTGGGTGGCTCAGCCGGTAATCCTGCGCTTTGGGAGGCTGAGGTGAGTGGATTGCCTGAGCCCGCGGGTTCAAGACCCGCCTGGCCAATTTGGCAAGACCTCATCTCTACAAAAAAAATAAAAAAAATTAGCCGGGCATGGTGCGCGTGCCTGTAGTTCCAGCTACTTGGAAGGCTGAGGTGGAAGGATCGCCAGAGCCCAGCAGGTCGAGGCTGCGGTGGCCGGGAGTGGCCACTGCACCCCAGTCTGGAAGACAGAGTGAGACTCCAACTCAAAAAAAAAAAAAATTATGCAAAAAAGGGACTAAAAAATGACAACAGAAAATCTTTTTACTACCTTAGTCATCTTCTATCCCTTTTCTTTCTTTCACCTTCTGGAAAAAACTTCTGTGGGAATTGAGCTCAGTTTTAGAAGTTCTTAGAAGTAACAGTTAAGGCAAGTAGATAGACCCTTTCCCGCCAGAGTTGTATGCTGTTAAAGATCCTTCTAGGGATCTGACTTAGTCAGCTGAACATTCTTTTCCTGCGGTTCTTGTCATTATTTCTTTGTACAGTAGAAGAGAACTGTCATAATAGAAGCACACCTTTTGTCTCTGGTGACATTGTGGGATTATGGAAAGAACAATGGACTTCAAATCAGATGACCTTGACTTTAAAATGCACTAGCTGTTTTGGCCAGGCACAGTGGCTCATGCCTGTAATTCCAGTACTTTGGGAGGCTGAGGTCAGAGGATCACTTGAGCCCAGGAATTTGAGACCAGGCTGGGCAACATAGTGAGACCCCCATCTCTAACTAAGAAAATTAATTAATTAATTAATTAATTAATTAATTTAAAAAGGCAGCTCTCCTGACTGTGAATCACTTGGTCTCTACTGTGACTGTCTCTTAATGTATAAAATGAGGGAAAATATACTTGTTCTGCCAACTGACAGGCTATTGAAAGAATCAAAATAATATAATTCATAGTAAATGCCTTTAAAATTGGCAAAGTATTGTATACGTTTAAGTTACTGACTTTTTAAGACCAGGACTACTCTTTCTAGATTTTTCTTTTTTTCTTTTTTTTAGTCAGGGTCTCACTCTGTCACCCAAATTGGAATGCAGTGGCATGCTCATGGCTACCACAGCCTAAACATGGTGGGCTCAGGCGATCCTTCCACCTAAGCCTTCCAAGTAACTGGAACCACAGGCGTGTGCTACCACACCCAGCTAATTTTTTGATTAATTGTAGAAGAGAGGTCTCACCAAGTTGTCCAGGCTGGTTTTGAACCCCTGGACTCAACAATCCTCTCATCTCTGCCTCTTAAAGTGCTGGGATTATAGGTATGAGCCACCACACCTGGCATTTCTAGATTTTTTAAAAAGATATTTCTTAATTTCTACCTCTCATCAATTCTCTAAATCCATATGCTTACTATAGAGTTTCAAGCTCTTGAAAGAGGAAATAATTTCGTTCCTAATGAAATTCTTATTTTTTTTATTTTTTTTTGAGCTGGAGTCCCACTCTGTCACCCAGACTGGAGTGCAGTGGCCGCTCCCGGCCACCGCAGTCTCGACCTGCTGGGCTCCGGCGATCCTTCCGCCTCAGTCTTCCAAGTAGCTGAAACTACAGGCGCGCGCTACCATGCCTGGCTAATTTTTGATTTATTGTAGAGATGAGATCTCGTCAAGTTGCCCAGGTGGGTCGCGAACCCGTGGGCTTAGGCAATCCACTCACCTCGGCCTCCCAAAGTACTGGGATTACAGGCTGAGCCACCGAGCCCGACCCCTAATGACATTCTAATATCTCTTTTTTTTTTTTTGAGTCAGAATCTTGCTGTTGCCCAGACCGGAGTATAGTGACATGCTCACGGCCACCGCAGCCTCACTTGCTGGGCTCAGGCAATCCTGCCTCAACCTTCCAAGTAGCTGGAACTACAGGTGCACACCACCACCCAGCTAACTTTTTTATTTATTGTAAAGATGAGGTCTCACCAAGTTTCCTAAGCTGATCTCGAACCTATGGGCTCAGGTAATCCTCTCACCTCAGCCTTCCAAAGTGTTGGAATTACAGGCGTAAGCCACTGCACCCGGCACTTCAATAATAGCTCTTATAATAAGAAACAAATCATTTGACTAGATTCTTAGAAGTTCTTTAAGAAGTAAGAAGAGGTCTCTTGAATTCTGTGTTTTTTCTCTAACATAATATCTATAAAGAACTCAAGGAAAACATGAATATACTGTGTTGTACCTGCTAAATGCTAAACAGAGTTCTGTCCTTATAAAGTAGAGTCTGAGAATGGAAATGTGAAGATATAAGGAAGCACAATTTAACAAAAAGTAGTGTGATTTATATGTCAATAAAACTTCATTTAATCTTAGAATTTGTGAGAGAAAATGTATGAATCAAGAAAAAAAAAACTTAAATTTCACAAAGCTTTTCACAAAGTTCTGAAACAAGTTTGGATTTTTTTTTTTTTTTATTGAGTCAGTCTCACTGTGTCACTCAGGATAGAATGTGGTGGCACTTTCACAGCCACCTCAGTCTCAACCTGCTGGGCTCAGGTGATCCTTCTGCATCAGCCTTCCAAGTAGCTGGAACTACAGGCACATGCCACCATGCCCAGCTAATTTTTTGATTTATTGTGGAGATGAGGTCTCGCCAAGTTGCCCAGGCTGGGGTTGAACCCATGAGTTCAGGCAGTCCTCTCACCTTGGCCACCCAAAGTGCTGGGATTATAAGCATGAGCCGCCACAGGTGACCTTTTGTTTTCTTTTTTCTTTTTTTGAGTTGGGGTCTTACTCTGTGACCGCAGTGGCACAATCATGGCTCACCGCAGCCTCGACCTCCTGGGCTCAGACGATCCTTTGCCTTGGCCTCCCGGGTAGCTGGGGCTATAGGTGCTCACCACTGCACCTGGCTAATTTTTAAATCTTTTCTGTAGAGGCAATGTCTTTGTGTGGTTGCCCAGGCTGGTCTCAAATTCCTGACCTCAAGTGATCTTCTCACCTTGACCTCCCCAAATGCTGGAATTATAGGCATGAGCTACCACACCCATCCAAGTTTGGCTTTTATATGTGTTTTTGTCATAAAAGTCTATTTTGCCTAATATTGGTATAGCCACTCCAGCTTTCTCTTGGTTACTGTTTGCATGGCACATCTTTCTATATAACAGTGTCATCTGAGTTAGTAACAACAAATTTCAATAGTATATGAAAACCTTGCTCCATTGTAGCTCCTTCCCCTCCCTCTGCTTGCTCTGTCATGCATATCCCCTCTTTAAACACCCTAGGCGCATCAACTCAGTTTTATAAGGATTGCTTCAATGCAGTTGTCTTGCTTTCCTCCTAGGCAGAGGAGAGTGGGAATTGCACACATTAAAATATCACAGTATAGGCTGGATGTGGTGGCTCAAGCCTATAATCCCAGCATTTTGGGAGGCTGAAGTGAAAGGATTGTCTGAGCCTGTGGATTTGAGACCAGCCTAGGCAACATGGTCAGACCTCATCTTTACAATAAAAATCAAAAAATTAGCCAGTCAAGGTAATGCATGCCTATAATTCCAGCTACTTGGAATACTGAGGCAGAAGGATCACCGGAACCCAACAGGTCAACGCTGGGGTAGCCCTGAGCATGCCATTGCACTCCAGCCTGGGTGACAGAATGAGACTGCAACTCCAAAAAAAAAAAAAAATCACAGCACTTGGCTGGGCACAGTTGCTCACACCTGTAATCCCAGTGCTTTGAGAGGTAGAGGCAAGAGGATTATCTGAGCCCACAGGTTCGAGACCAGCCTGGGCAACTTGGTGAGACTTCGTCTCTACAATAAATCAGAAAATTAGCTGGGCGTGGTGGCGCACACTTGTAGTTTCACCTACTTGGAAGACTGAAGCGAAAGTATCTCCTGTGCCTATCAGAGTGAAGCTACAGTGGCCATGAGCGTGCTATTGCACTCTAGCCTGGACACAGAGTGAGACTCGGACTCAAAAAAATAAATGTATATATATATATCACAATCCTCACTGTGTTCAAGGAGGTTCAACCATTTTTCCTGATTTGAGTACTTCTCAGTTAATGCAAGCCATTATTTAATTTCCAAAATTTTGGAAAAAACTGTATTTTTAACCACTTTTGTAACTGTACTTGTTGTTTACATGGAGCAGGTTCTTGGTGATCCCTAATCCCTCATTCTGGAAGGGAATGTCCTCTCCATGTGATTTTAAATCTAGTTTCTACCTCATGATTGCATTATCACGGGCTGAGGACTGGTTAAAACAGGAAGACAAGGAGCAAGAATGCCTGAGCAATGATCTTGAAGAATTGATGGCAATAAGTCAGAATGCGCTAGACACAGCAAGAATGGTATCAGGGTCAAAACTAGATGTAATATTTCTGGTTTGGTCCCCTTCCCCCGTTCTGTTTGCTAAGATGATCTAGAAAAGGCTTGTAAAGTATACCTAAAATGCTGAAGGAGATAAAGAGACTTACAAGCAAGGGCAGTCTAAAATAATTCTAGAAAGAAAGACTGAGAGAACTTCTACCCAAAATTCATGAAATTATAAAGGTTGTGTATTGAGGACATCAATTTTATTTTTATTTATTTATTTATATGAGTTGGAGTCTCATTCTGTTGCTCAGGCTAGAGGGCAGTGGCTTGCTCACTGCCACTGTAACCTCGACCTGGTGGACTCAGGTGATCATTCTGCCTCAGCTTTCCAAGTAGATGAAACTATAGGCACACACCACCACGCCCAGCTAATGTTTTGATTTATTGTAGAGATGAGGTCTCACCAAGTTGCCCAGGCTGGTCTCGAACCCATGGGCTCAGGCAGTCCTCCCACCTCGGCCTCCCAAAGTGCTGGGATTAGAGGTATGAGCCACTGTACCCGGCCAGAGGACATCAATTTTAAACTTAATTCTGTAAAGAGTGGGCATCCCTTAAAGTTTGAAAAAGGGTAATATAAAACAATAAAAGGAAATATCACTTAAAAATATGTTTATCCCTAATAGCTGGGTCAGGCAGAAAACCTGCAAGTTAAATTAGATTTTTGGATTTTAGACTGTGAACAGCTTAAACATTTTTAGTGTTTTGTAGACACATCAAAGAGACTCTGGAAGCCATCATAGTCTTCTCTAAAAGCATTTCATAGTCCTCCATCAGGAAGTGAATGCTTGACTGGAGTGGAATCTATGTTCTAACTCAGTTTGACTTTTACATCATTAGGATGGTCTGTACTTATGATTTTTTATGTAAAAGTATCTCATGTCTTTTTCTTTTAGGTTTGTGAAAGAAGGAGATACAGTGTCTCAGTTTGATAGCATCTGTGAAGTCCAAAGTGATAAAGCTTCAGTTACTATCACTAGTCGTTATGATGGAGTCATTAAAAAACTCTACTATAATCTAGATGACGTTGCCTACGTGGGGAAGCCTCTGGTAGACATAGAAACAGAGGCTTTGAAAGGTAAATCTGTAAATCTACTTATCTGTCTCAACAAATTGGTTACTGTTGTCCTTTTGCCATTGGGTCTCAATTACAGGTGATCTTCTACTTTTAATACCTTACAGGATTTGAGTTGGGGGTTTAGAAGCCCAAATAAGGAAAACCGAAAGGTTCTCTGTGATGCATGATTATCTTTTGGCCAGTTACCATGTTGGCAACAGGTACAGTTAACACTTCACTTATCAAGAGCCCTACCTTCTGGAAACCTTAGTGTTCAAACAAGCCACAAGCTCTCTCAGTAATTAAAGATTTGGGCTCTAAATACTGACCAGTAAGAACAAAAATTGAAGTATGCAAAGATAAAAGATAAAATCTAACATAATGGATTGCTCTGTTTGCCACTGATACCAAAAAAAATTTAAAAATTTTAAAAAAAGGACTCTCATTTGGGATGATTATAAAAACCAAACTTAGCTGGGCTCGGTGGCTCAGCCTGTAATCCCATGCCTTTGGGAGGCTGAGGTGAGTGGATTGCCTGAGCCTGCGGGTTCGAGACCCGCGTGGGCAGCGAGACCTCATTTCTACAATAAATCAAAAAATCAGCTGGGTGTGGTAGCACATGCCTGTAAGTAATTCTGGCTACTTGGAAGGCTGAGGCAGAAGGATCGCCGGAGCCCAGCAGGTCGAGGCTGCGGTGGCCGGGAACGGCCACTGCACTCCAGTCTGGGGGACAGAGTGAGACTCCAACTCAAAAAAAAAAAACAAAAAAAAACCAAACTTGTTCAATAGGAGTTAAGGAGAAAAGAGGGAAAATCTACAAGTGAAGACACCAGCATTCAGAAGAAGAATTATGAATGGCAGATGGTCTTGCTAAAGAGAATTTGTTGTAAGACGGTTACAGAGGAAAACTGAAACAGTATGTAAGCCCAGTGCAGGCAGGCAGCTGACTATCTACCTCAATAGTCTCTTCCCATATCATTGTGATGTGCCAAAGTCATGTTAAACAGGGGACAGCTTTGATAACAGGGACTGGAGGAGCAGTAGTGTCCTGAGATGTGTCTCCTAGGCCAGCATTCTACTTTGGAAGTGCTGAGATATAGATGTCTCGGGAGTGTAATTCAGAAGTCTGGAAATGATAATTGAATTACAGTGGTTGACTGATACTTAGTTCTACAGTCTGTACTATAATAATTATATTACAGTTACTTTTTTTTTAGAGTCATACTTTACAATTATAAAATTTTTATACCTATTATTCTGTGAGGTATTCCAGTTTAACAAATGAAGACAGTAAACCCAACTAGAAGCATTGACCAGTTTGCTCAATGGTCAACGACAGGGCCAAATTTAGAACTTAGATGTCCTGAGACCTTGTCCAGGATATTTTCTACTATGACATAATACCTCTGTCTTATTGAAGGCTGCCTATTACTGATTTAATTTGTATTATTATAAAGGCTGGCTATGTACATTGTCGAAAGTTCTGAAATACAGAAAACCAAAAATTTAAAAAACATATTTACTCAGAAATCACAGTATTAATACGAGTATATATTATTCCAGATGTTTTTCTAGTACATATATACACATAGTTTTTTCTTGTTGTTGTTAGTTTGTTTTTTTGAGTTGGAGTCTTACTCTGTCACTCAGGCTGGATTGCAGTGACACACTCATGGCCAATGCAGCCTCACCCTGCTGGGCTCAGGTGATCCTTCTGCCTCAGCCTTCCAAGTAGCTGGCACTATGGGTGTGTGCCACCATGCCCAGCTAATTTCTTTGATTTACTGTAGAGACAAAAATCTCACCATGTTGCTCAGGTTGGTCTCAAACATCAAAGTGCTGGGATGACAGGCATGAACCACCATGCCCAGCTCAGAAATAAGTTTTAAAGGCTAGGTTCAAGTTAAATATCTTGGTTGAAATACCTCATGGATGATGATGTGTGCACATGGTCTCCCTCTGGATACCTGCCATAGTGATGTTGAGCTTATACTCTGAGTTAGCATCTGATATCCTCAGCCCTCCAAACAGTGGCATTTGCCTTTTTTAATCTGGAAGGTAGGTATGTGGTGGTATTTTGGCACTCTATAAGCAGTTGATAATATCATCTGAGAGCCTTCCTAAATCCATAGTTGCTTTAGTGATGGTGGAATGATGACTTTTGGATTCTGTCATTCTTTTAACATCATTAGCCAGTCATGGTGGCTCACAGTTGTAATACAACACTTTGGGAAGCCAAGGTGGGAGGATTACTTGAGCCCAAGAGTTCGAAACCAGCCTGGCAATATAGTGAAACCTCATCTCTAGAAAAAAATCAAAAAATTAGCCAGGCATGGTGGTATGTGCCTATAGTTCCAGCTACTTTGAGAGGCTGAGGCAGAAGGATCACCTGAACCCAGGAGGTTGAGGCTACAATGAGCTGTGATTGTGCCACTGTGCTCCAGCCTGGGCAACAGAGAGAGATCTGACACACACACACACAAAGAGAAGATGTGTAAAAACACTGAAGATTATTTAAAGTGCTATGTAGTACAAGATATTTTAATACTTAATTAAGAGAGCTTTTGTCCAGTATCTACATGACTGTTACAAATGATATATGAATGACTTCTCACACATAGATTGTTTTCTGACTCATTTACACCCAGTTATTCTAAAAGGTGGCACCATGTAGGTAATATATCACAAAATGTTTCTAGAAAGGTGAGCAGCAGTTATTATTTGATCTTTGGGAAATATGTACTAATTTATTTGTTTGTTTATTTTTTTGTGTTGGAGTCTCTGTCGCCCAGGCTTGCGTGCAGTGGCATGCTCACAGCCACCACAGCATCAACCTGCTGGGCTCCAGCAATCCTTCCGCTTCAGCCTTCCAAGTAGCCAGAACTGTAGGTGTGTGCTACTGCACCTGACTAATTTTTTATTTATTGTAGGAACAAGGTCTCACCAAGTTGCCTGGGCTGGTCTGGAACCTACGGGCTTAGCCAACCCACTCGCCTCGGCCTCCCAAAGTGCTGGGATTACAGGCTGAGCCACCAAGTCCGGCCTGTACTAATTTTGATATTTGCTACAATTGGATATTTATACATTTCTATTTCTTCAGCAAATATGCATTATCCAAGTTAGTATTTGGAGTTCCTGCCAGTGAATCTCCCGGTCCTTTTTTGTATCTTAGTTCCTAATTCTGGTCTCTCCAGTAACTGTAACAGATGAGACTATACAGGGATTTTGAAAGTTCAACAGAAATATGCCCTGAGTTGTAGAAGTTGTGTTCCAGCTACTTTGATCAGAAAGAAAATTTCCTAGGGACATGAACTAATGGAAACCTCACAGATCAAGTCAGCCCTGGGATTGAATCTCAGCTCTTGGATTAATTAGATGTGTGTCCTTGGGCCCATCCATCAAACCTCACTTCAAAAAGTTAAGATATATTGGCTGGGTGTGATGACTGACGCCTATAATCCCAGCACTTTGGGAGACTGAGGTGAGAGGATTGCCTGAATCCATGGGTTCGAGAACAGCCTGGGCAACTTGGCGAGACCTTATATCTACAATAAATCAAGAAAAATTTAGCTGGATGTGATGGCGCATGCCTGTATTTCCAAAAAATAATAATAATAATGAAAAGTTAAGATATTGCCTACGTAGTACAATATTTGACACATAAGAGGTGCTACTACAAGTTTACTTTATCCTTCCCTTGCTCTCCCTTTGGGGAATTTTTTGTGATTCTGTTGAACCAGGCCATAGACTAGAAAAGAGGAATTAACAGGATATCTTTCTATGGTTGCAACAGGGAAGGAATTTTTTTTTTTGGAGTCTCACTCTGTTGCCCAGGCTGGAGTGCAGTGACATGCTCTTGGCCACTGCAGCCTCAACCTGCTGGGCTCAGGCAATCCTTCTACCTCAGCCTTCCAAGTAGCTGTAACTAAAGGCGTGCACTATCACGCCTGATTATTTTTTGATTTACTGTAGAGACAAGGTCTCACCAAGTTGCCCAGGCTGGTCTTGAACCCCTAGGCTCAGGCAAACCTCTCGCCTCAGCTTCTCAAAGGGCTGGGATTACAGACTTGAGCCACTGTGCCCAGCCTGGGAAGGACTTTTATTTACCTAGAATTGAATGTCAAAGCTCTCACAGCAAATTCAGTTGTCTGCTCGTTTTCATTTCTGTCAGACTTTAATTTACCAATTCAGACAGATTCTGCTAATCACATTCATCACTGATTTCCTAACAGCAGACTTTGTCAATTAAGTGCTCTCAAATGCTTTTATTTATTTATTTTTCTTTGCTTGTAAAAATACGTGCTAATAGCCTGGAGTCATTTTTCTGATTCCGGGACTCCAGAGTGAGAGAATAGAACAGTCAATTTAGCATTAACCACCACATTGCTCAGGCTGTATTCAAAGCAGAGCAACATCTTAAATACTGTGTCATCTCAGCAAAGTGTTTAAGATGGTCACAGATTTTATGATTCCTTCATATAGTTTACCTCACATTTAATTCTTATTTCATGTTATTTATAAATATAAATGAGAATTTCATTAGGAAAATGTTTAAAATCCTACATGTTTTGAAACTTGTGAAAGAAACACTCATTTTGTAACTTGCAGCTGCTGTATGGTATTAACAGAAGGAAAGTATACAATAGGTGCTAATAATTAAACAGTGCCAGGTAGCAGTATAACACCCCTCGACTTCACCCACTGGTTGGATAGTAGTGTTTTCTTTTTCTGAAGTAGCTCAACTATTATGCATTTAGACTGTGAACTCTAAGCTGAATTTATTTAGGTGTTATAAGCCACTAAGATTTTTTTTAAATGGGCTGAGCTTGGTGGCTCAGCCTGTAATCCCAGCACTTTGGGAGACTGAGGCAAGTGGATTGCCTGAACCTGTGGATTCAAGACCAGCCCGGGCAACTTGGCGAGACCTCGTCTCTACGATAAAATAAAAAATAGCTGGGCGTGGTATCATGCGTCTGTAGTTCCAGCTACTTGGAAGACTGAGGCGGAAGGATCGCTGGAGCCCAGAAGTTCGACACTAGGGTGGCCGTGAGCGTGTGTGCCACTGTACCCCAGTCTGGGCAAAGGAGTGAGACTCCAACAACAACAACAAAAAGATTTAAAAAAATGTTTTCCATTGAAGTTGAATTTTACGGTATAACTAGATTCAGAAGAAGATGTGGTCGAGGCTCCGGCCGTGTCCCATGAGGAGCACACGCACCAGGAGATAAAGGGCCAGAAGACTCTGGCAACCCCTGCAGTCCGCCGCCTTGCAATGGAAAACAATGTGAGTTTTCTGAAAATTTCTGTCTGAGATGTATAGCAAATATATTTGTGTCTCTGAAAATCAGCCAACCACCCCATGGGATCACTCAAGAGTAAAGAAAATGGGAAAATGTTTGTTTCTGAAGTTGACAGTTACATAAAAGTACTTGGGAGAAATAAAGAGTTTTGAACCTATTCCAAAACATTAATTGAGCAGCATGGTTTTATTATGCTTTCTTACAGCCTAATAATAGTAAGAGCTGCCATTTATTGAGCATTTGTAAATGGCAGTGTCTTAGGTCAGGTACCCTGGAAGCACATCTTGAGGCAGGAGTTTAGATGTCTGTGACTGACTGACTGAAAGAGTGAAAGCTTGTAAGTGCAGGAGGCAGGATAGGAAAGAAAAGAGAAAGGAGATAGTCAGTGTGGGTGTGGTACCAAGGATCTGGCCTGATTCACAGGGGGTGGGCAGAAGCACAAAACTCCTTTGAGGAAAGGAGTTTCCTCTGCCAGTTGCTAACTGAATGGAGGATAGGATGCCTGCTAAGGTGACTCTCTGGCACTATGATAAGTATTAACTGATTATCTCACTTGACTCTATAGATAAGAGGGCATCTTAAGACTTGGAGAGGTTAAGTAACTTGACCAAGGTCACACAGCTAGCCTAGCAGCAGAGCCAGAATCCAAGTGCATCTGTGCCACTCCAGAACCAGTGCTCATAGGGATTGCATTCTGCCTCAGAAGCTTTGGCCTCCATAACTTCAGCATGTACGTGCTGGATGCTTACTCACACATTGTCTAACACTCACAACAGCCCTAAAGAGTAGTTTGGACTGTCTCCACTTTGCTGATGAGAAAGTACAGGAGCAGGTTATCTGAACTAAGTAAGCTGGCCTGGGGTGGATCGCAGACATTTCTGCTCTAAAGCCTGAGTCCTCTGCACGGTGCCTGCAGCACAGACTTGCTTGTTGGCTTTTGGGAGAACTAGTGATGTTACTGTGGGGAAAACATAGAGGTTGACATTTTGGAAATATGTGATAGAGTCATTATCATGGGACTATCCCAAGAAAATAATCTGGGATATGTTTTTCCTTGTGTTTTATATAGCTAACAATTATAAGGTGAATACTTTTTTGTTTGTTTGTTTTTTGAGTCATAGTCTCACTCTGTTTGCCCAGGCTGGAGTGTAGTGGCACACTCACAGCCACCACAACCTTGACCTGCTGGACTCAGGTGATCCTTTCACCTCAACCTTCCAAGTAGCTGGAACCACAGGCATGCACCACCACACCTGGCTAATTTTTAAAATTTATTGTAGAGATGAGATCTCATCAAGTTGCCCAACCTGATCCAAACCCCTGGACTCAAGCAATGCTCTTGCCTCGGCCTCCCAAAGTGCTGGGATTACAGGCTTGAGCCACTGTGCCTGGCCATATGTGTTTAAAATCAGGGAAATGCTTAGGTGAATTCTGTTATGCATCCTGGATGAAACTTTGTGTAACCTTAAATGTGTTTAAATATGAAGACATTTAGCACAAAGAAGATAGGAATAGCAATATGGAATACTAGATGATCAAGGGTATCAGATGAAATCATGATTTTACATACTGTTTTGGCAGCTATAAAGCATTTTATTAATTTTTTTCTTAATTATATAGAAAAGCCACCTGCAGAAGAAATACATGATTTGATATTTTTCTTTTTTCTTTTTTTTTTTTGAGTTAGAGCCTCACTCCGTCGCCCATGCTGGAATGCAATAGCACGCTCATGGCTACCACAGCCTCGACCTGCAGGGCTCAGATGATCCTTCTGCCTCAACTTTCCAAGTAGCTGGAACTACAGACATGTGCCATCCCACCCGGCTAATTTATTTTTCTTGATTTATTGTAGAGATGAGGTTGCACCAAGTTGCCCAGGCTTGTCTCAAACCTGTGGGCTCAGGCAATCCTCTTGCCTCAGCCTTCCAAAGTGCTGGGATTATAGGTGTGAGCCACCGCATCCAGCCTTGATTTTTTTTAATATCATTTCCTGAAGATATGTATAACTAGAATATCAGTATGATTACTAGAAATTAAATAGTGGGTTTTATTATACATCACATTTTTTTCCCTTGCAGTTTGCACATTTGTGAATTGAGTTTATTTAAAATTAAAAACCGGCTGGGCTCAGTGGCTCAGCCTCTAATCCCAGCACTTTGGGAGGCCAAGGAGAGTGGATTTCCTGAGCCCGCAGGTTCGAGACCAGCCTGGGCAATTTGGCGAGACCTTGTCTCTAAAATAAATTTTTTAAAAAATTAACTGGGCATGGTAGCATGTCCTGTAGTTCTGGCTACTTGGAAGACTGAGGTAGAAGGATCGCACTCCAACCTGGGCAACAGAGTGAGACTCCAACTCAAAAAATTAAAAAATATACGTTTACAGTTGTTTGTAATTGCTTTAAAAATATTTAAATTCTTTTTTTTTTCCAAAGCAGAAAAAAACTAGTTTGAGAAAGCTTCTGTATGATGGTTATTTATCTTTAACTGGTAACCAAAGAAACATTGGTCTGATTTGTTATAGTGTTTATTTCTCCTTTAAATTTTCAGTTCTCCCTCTTCTTATATAGTCTCCAAGAATAGAAAAGATTGAGTAAGAATTGTGCAAGAGATTTAAAAATATTTACCTGACTGTTTAAAAATGTAAGTTTTCTGGCCGGGCACGGTGGCTCATGCCTATAATCCCAGAACTTTGGGAAGCCAAGGTGAGAGGATTGCCACGGGTTAGAAACCAGCCTGGGCAACTTGGTGAGACCTCATCTCTACAATAGATAAAAAAAAATTAGCCAGGCATGGTGGTACGTGCCTCTGGTTCCAGCTACTTGGAAGGCTGAGGTGGAAGGATCGCCTGAGCCCAGCAGGTCAAGGCTGTGGTGGCCGTGAGCATGCCACTGCACTCCAGCCTGGGTGACAGAGTGAGACTCCAACTCAAAAAAAAAAAAAAATTAAGTTTTCATAAATAGCTGTGGGTTGTATAATATAGACACCTCATAGTTACCACATGGGCAAATGAACACTGTACAAAAGTAATAAGTGATTACTTATGCAGAGTGACTGCAGCTTATCTATTAAGATAATGAAATGTTTTTTTCCTTGTACAAGTTTATTTAGAGTTATATTTTTGTCTTCAACTGGTTAAATCCCATTTTGGAACTTTAATGATAGATATATTTTTAAGTAATTGTATGTCATTTTTAGATTAAGCTGAGTGAAGTTGTTGGCTCGGGAAAAGATGGCAGAATACTTAAAGAAGATATTCTCAACTACTTGGAAAAGCAGACAGGAGCGATATTACCTCCTTCACCAAAAGCTGAAATTATGCCTTCTCCGCCAAAACCAAAAGACATGCCTATCCCCATACTAGTAACGAAGCCTCCAGTATTCACAGGCAGAGACAAAACAGAACCCATAAAAGGTAATAATGACAGTCATGTAAGGCAGTATATGCTTACCTTGGGGCGAAGCTACTTCAATAGATAAATGTGTAAGGGGGACCCAAAAAAATGAAGTTATCTTTTGGAGGATGGGCCTGTTGTAGTACAGGCTTTCCCTGCTAGATAAGTGTCCTAGGATCCCATCAGCATCTATGGACCAGCTAGCATTGTTGTGAGTGACTGTATTCCACTTCAGTGATTTTTTTTTTTCTTTTCTTTTTTTTTGGAGGTTCTTTTGAGCATTTGCCCATTTGTGATGGGTAATTTATGAGTGCACCTGCCCACGCCACACTGAGTGTTCAGCAGTTTTTGACCCAAAACAGCATGAACTCCATGCCCCACCCTCCTTATTCATCAGGTCTCACCCTGAGTGACTTTTTTTTTTGTTTCCCTGATTGAAAAAAATCCTCAAAGGGAAATGTTTTGCCGATATGGAAGCGGTGAAGCAAAAAATGGCAGAAGGACTAAAAGGCATCAAAATTAACAAGTTCAAAAACTGTTGTGAGCAATGGAAAAGTGTCTCGATAGGTATATTGCATCAAATGTAGAGTACTTTGATGGTGACTGAAGTTTAGACATGTAAGAATAAATTCACAATTTTTATATGTAAATTCTAGGGTTTTTTTTTTTAGGTCCCCTCTCATATATAATATGGTGTTGTCAATTCTTACTGAAGAGAAAGTTCAAATTCAGCATATAATTTTTAAATGGTACAACAGCATGGTTTTTCCAGGATATACTTCCAATTCGTGTGTAACTGTTAATTTCTGAAGAGTAATGCGTTAGCAGGTTTCTTGAAATACAGAGTTGTATACTGATAATTGTTCTATTCGAAGACTCACTCAAGATATTTTAGAAATTCATTATTTTTAGTTAGTTTTCAAAATAACTAGTTCTGATTTCTTATTTATAAACTCTCAGGGTGATTAACTTCCAGAAGAGTTGTTTTGTGAGAAAAACCACTGAGTAAATACATGACTCGCTCACAGCCTTTTGAATTTTGTATACCCTGCAGCTTTGACAACAGTTAGCTGCTATGATTACACTTGACTCTGGGTATCGTGGTGCAGTCCAGGCTCCAGCCTTGAAATCAGTGCCTTTCAATGTAATGGGATGAAGATGGTCGTGAGAGGCAGAGCTCATTTGAAAGAGTAAAGGACTTTAGAGAACCTTCTATAACAGCTACTTTTAAAAGGGGGGGGGCATATTTTCTTACACTTTGGCTCCCTCTCTTACCTTGGGGAGGTGAATCACCTTTTTCTCTCTAATTTACTTTCTAAATAAACTATTTTCTAATCTAAAATAAATAAATAAATAAAAGGATACCAGGGTTTAAGAATTGAAATAAATAAATAACAGTTGAGTGTTTTCCAGGCTTTCAGAAAGCAATGGTCAAGACTATGTCTGCAGCCCTGAAGATACCTCACTTTGGCTACTGTGACGAGGTTGACCTTACTGAACTGGTGAAGCTACGGGAAGAGTTAAAACACGTTGCTTTTGCTCGTGGAATTAAACTCTCCTTTATGCCTTTCTTCTTAAAGGTGAGATTCCATTCATTTCAAACAAGCCTTGAGTTGGACATTTAAATTTTGTTTTCCAAATACGCAATGTGTTGACTGTGGGTTTGAATAAAAATATTACTTATCACATCATATAGTTAGAATGTGCACACGCATTGTTTTTTGTTTAAGAGGAATTTATAAAATTAAAACTTCTGTGTCATGTTTTTATCTATTTATCTTTTTGAGTTAGGTGGACATTATCCTCCAGTTGAATATATCCTTTAATTCTAAAAGGATCACTCCAGCAAATTCCTGGTTTGGCCTACACTGAGATCTTGATATTGATTTTGTATATATCACTGATATGTATATATTTTCATTTATTCAACAAAGTTTTGTTTTAATTGAAGGCAAAATCTCACTGTCCCCAGGCTAGAGTGCAGTGGCATACCCACAGCCACCGTAGCCTTGATCTGCTGGGCTCAGGTGATCCTTCCACCTTAGCCTTCCAAGTAGATGTAACTACAGGCACTGCCACCAAGCCTGGCTAATTTTTTTATTTATTGTAGACACAAGATTTTGCGCATTGCCTAGGCTGGTCTTAAACCCCTGGGCTCAGGCAATCCTCTCACCTCTGCCTAAAGTGCTGGGATTACAGGTGTAAACCACCATGCCCAGCAAACAAACTTCTATCAAAGTTCCTGAGAATCATTTCTAGTGTTAGGCCTTAGGACCAGTATAAAATGGAATAAGACTGTCAGCTGACCTTGAGCAGTTCTGTCTAGTTCACATTAATGACTTTATGAAGCAGCTACTGCATGTCAGGCTCCATACTGATGCTGTCTCCATCCTTTCCTAACTCTTAGTAATTCTGGCATATAACTAGCACTGATCCCACTTTCCACAGAAGCAAACTGGGACTCAAGAGAGGCTGGAAACTTACCACAGCCTTACAGCCAACAGGTGGAGCACTGTTCCAGGTCTGGTGTCATAATCAGAACAGCATCTGACATCTCTAACCAGTATGGCTCCTTCCAGTCCTTGCCCAAACTACAACAAGACCTGTCCTCCATAAATCACATCATGTGTTATTCCCTGATTTTTCAGTGACTCTCTTCATTGACTTTCGGATAGTTTCCCATCTCCTGAGTGTGGCATGCAAATATTGTCATGAGTCTCTGCTGCCTGCCTCTCCAGCCTTCCCTCTCTACCTCAGACGAAGCCACGTACAGTTTCTGGAATACACAGTTCCACCTGAAGCGCCCCTTTCTCTCAATCAAATACCTGCACCCCCAAATCCCAAATTGTGGTCACATATAGACTCCCCCAGAAGCCTCCTACGGCTGACTCTCTTTAGTTTTCCATTACAACTCATCTCAGTGTGTTGCAAGCGCCTACCAGTTTTCTCTTTCATGGGACGTTGGGCTTAGGAAGCCAGTAACTGTTTTCCTTTCTCGGTTTTCTAAGCCACTCCCCTAACAGGCCAGCGGATGTTCTGGAAGCATGGGGTGTAATAGACATCTGCAGGTGAGAGGAGGCCATTTGGACTTGGCGATGTCTACAGAGTCCTCTGTAGACACAAAGCAAATGGAGGGGGTGGATGAGAAGGAGGCCAGAGCTTCCAGGGTGGGTACAAGTTGAGTTGGCAAAGACAGGGTGAGTGGCAGCTGGTACAAAGATGGGAGAGCCAGGGAAAAGTCACTCAGAAGCCAAGCATGTCTGTTGCTCTATGACAGACCACCCTGACATGTGATGGTCTAACACCACAGCCACTCATTCTCTGGAGTCTCCAGGTGAGTAGGGTCTGCCGATCTTCTGGAGGTCTGTTGTGTCTACTGTCAGCTGGAGTGGTCCTCGCAGGGATGGTGCCTCTCCTTCCTATAAGACCCTCCTGTCTCCCCTGCACGCTAGCCTACACACGACCTCATATGGGTGACCAAGCCCTTTCTACCCAGCTGAGTCATCCCAAGAGAGCACCCCCGGAGGGTGTGGGCACAAAGGGCCACGAGAGAGGGACCACCAACTCCACTGCTCCCACCATAAGAGAAGAAGGCGTTAGGACGGGAAGGGTAGCAATCACAGGCATCACCACGGTCAAACATGTACACGACAGGAACAGGCTGCCAGAGCAGTTGTGAAGAGGCCAGGCGTGGCCTCAGCCAGAAGTAACTGAGAAAGTCTAGTTGAGGCAAAAGTTTGACTGCAGTTGGCTCAGAAATGACCGGAAATTGAGGAAGAGGAGATGCTGAGAAAGTCGGGGGAGAGCAGGTAGGGCAGTAGGTACAGAGAGTGGTCACGGAGGTTGCAAGAGGTCGAGGACAGGTTCCAGCCTCTCCTTCACATCCTCAAGGAAAAATCAAGCAGACTGTAGGCTGAGGGAAACAGCTGGAGAAGGGGAAGTGAAATAATTGGAAGTGGGAAGAACTTTTGGAGCAAGACCCTGCTACTAGGGGAAGTGCAAGATGCAGCCCGGGTGCGGAGGGAATCTTGAGAGCAGGTGAGCGCCACCTCCATTTCTGACTGGGTTCCTCTTACTCTTTCCTGGTGACAGCAGATCTGTCTTGAAGCAAAGGTAGACCAAAGCTTTAACATATTGTGAGGGGTTTTTTTTGTCAGGGTCTCACTGTATTGCCCAGGCTGGAGTGCAGTGGCACAATCACAGCTCACCGCAGCCTCAGCTTCCTGAGTAGCTGGGACTACAGGTGCGTGCCACCATGCCTGGCTAGTTTTTTTATTTTTTTGTGGAGACAAGGTCTTGCTATGTTTCCCAGGCTCAGCCTCCCAAAGTGCTGGTTACAGTTAGGGAACTCAATATGGTCAGGAGAGAAATGGTATTAAAAGACAAAGGGAAAGGCTGGGCTCGATGACTCAAGCCTGTAATCCCTGTACTTTAGGAGGCCAAGGCGAGAGGATTGCCTGAGCCTGCGGGTTCAAGACCAGCCTGGGCAACTTGGTGAGACCTCATCTCTACAATAACTCAAAAAATAAGTCCAGTGTGGTAGCGTGCACCTGTAGTTCCAGCTACTTGGAAGGTTGAGGTGGAAGGATGGACTGAACCCAGTGGTTGAGGCTGCAGCGGCCGTGAGCGTGCCACTGCAGCACTCCAGCCTGGGTGACAGAGTGAACAGGCTTATCCCCCTTTTTTTTGAGTTGGAATCTCA
The DNA here is from genome assembly GCF_000164805.1 of Carlito syrichta. Lineage (NCBI taxonomy): Eukaryota > Metazoa > Chordata > Mammalia > Primates > Tarsiidae > Carlito > Carlito syrichta. The sequence goes on from NW_007252030.1 coordinate 543,546, forward strand.
CCCTATTGCCCAGGTTGGAGTGCAGTGGCATGCTCACGGCCACCGCAGCTTTGATCTGCTAAGCTCAGGTGATTCTTCTGCCCCAGCCTTCCAAGTAGCTGAAAGTATAGGCACACACCACAATGCCTGGCTAATGGTTTGATTTATTGTAGAGACAGGTCTTGTCATGTTGCTTAGGCTGGTCTGGAAGCCCTGGGCTCAGGCACTCCTCTTGCCTCCACCTGCCAGTATGCTGGGATTACAGATGTGAACCACGGTGTGCAGCATAGGTTTACTTCTTATGGGAATCTTAAGACTCTACTTGTAAATGAGGAAAACACTTGGAATTTGGACATTTTCTTTGGCACTTTGGCCAGTCTGTATAGTTATTTTGAAAATCTCCTTGACTGGGCACAGTGGCTCAAACGCGTAATCCCAGCACTTTGAGCGGCCAAGGCGAGAGGATTGCCTGAGCTCAGGGGTTCGAGACCAACCTGGGCTACTTGGTGAAACCCTGTCTCTATAATAAATCAAAAAATATGCCGGGTGTGGTAGCACGTTCCTGTAGTTTCAACTACTTAGAAGGCTGAGGTGGAAGGATTGCCTGAGCCCAGCAAGTCTTGGCCACAGTGGCCGTGAGCATGCTACTGCACTCCAGCCTGGGCAATAGAGTGAGACTCCAACTAAAAAAAAAAAGAAAATCTCCTTGATGTTTATAAGCTATCTGACAGCTTTATCTTTTATCTTTCAGTAACTTGAGTGACCTAGTCCTGCACTGCTTGAAGGTGACATTGGAAGTAATAGCCTAGGTGCATGTAGACTTGAAATTAAACTCACTGTAAATGAAAATTACATACTTTTTTTTTTTTTTGAAGTCAGAGTCTCACTCTGTTGCCCAGCTGGAATGCAGTAGCACGCTCATGGCCACCGCAGCCTCGACCTGCTGGGCTTAGGCAATCCTTCCACCTCAGCATTCCAAGTAGCTGGAAGTAGCATGTGCCACCACGCCTGGCTAATTTTTTGTGATTTATTGTAGAGACAAGGTCTCACCATGTTGGTTGCCTAGGCTGGTCTTGAGCCTATGAGCTCAGGCAATCCTCTCACCTCAGCATCTCATAGTGCTGGGATTATGTATATAAGCCACCATGCCCGGCCAGTTTCCACCTTCTATGCCTCTTATTCCTTTGAATGCCCTACCCCTTCTGAGTTAAAACTGCTGACATTGCATTCTCTTTCTGTTAACCAGGCTGCTTCCTTGGGATTGCTACAATTTCCTGTCCTTAATGCCTCTGTGGATGAAAACTGCCAGAGTATAACATACAAGGTTGGCTATGCCGTGGGAAATGCTCTTATGAGTAGGAGATGGGGCAAATGTGCTTGTGGGTTACAGGGACTCCCATCATACCACAGATAGTGATCTCTTTTAGACTAAAATTGAAAGTATGGAACAAAATAGTCAACTTAAGCATAACTTATTGCTGGGAGTGTTGTTTTTACTGGCTAATAATGCAACTTGCGATACAGAGATTGCCATCTTGAAGCTTTTTTGGTTCTCTCTTTAAAATAATGAACATACATGGCTGTGTGGCTGTGGCTTATGTTACCTACTCTACTTACCCTCTCAGAAAGGAGCAGCTCTCTCAAAGTGGAATCTTTAGAACTTTTAAATATAATAATTTAAATGAGAAAAGTGAACTCAATTCAATTCGAGTGAACTCTTCTGTTTGGAGTGAAAGTTTCTCAAGATGGAGAACTCTTTGGGCCACGAGGGCCTTATGTGCATTTCTTATTAGAATATACAACCAGGCTAGGCGTGGTGGCTCACACCTGTAGTCCCAGTACTTTGGGAGGCAGAGGTGAGAGGATTTCCTGAGCCCACGGGTTCGAGGCCGGCCTGGGCAACGTGGCGAGACCTTATCTCTACAGTAAATCCAAAAAAAAAATTAGCTAGGCATAATGGCAAGTGCCTGTAATTCCAGCTACTTGGAAGGCTAAAGCAGAAGGATTGCCTGAGCCCAGAATGTCAAGGCTACAGTGGCCATGAGTGTGCTACTGCACTCCAGTCTGGGCAATAGAGTGAGACTCTGACTCAAAAAGAAAAAAAGAAATATACAACCAGGAAGTGACTTAGATATTCTAGGGAACCAGATCTAAGTATTCCATATGGTTAATACAGCCAGCTGTCTATTTTCATTTTAGTATTTTCTAATTAAATACATACTTGTTACAAAGGTTTCAGGCAAGGGAGTAAGGATGCTTCCCTTCAATTCCATTACACTAGCTTAACTCACTGTTTATGTTGAGATATACATCTTTCCAGGATTTCACTTTTACATACTTTAGAAATATATGGAGAATTATTAATATTTTTCTTTAACTCTTCTTGATTTTTTTATTTTTTGAGTCAGAGTCTCACTCTGTCACCCAGGCTGAATTGCAGTGGCACGCTCACGGCCACCGCAGCCTCAACCTACTGGGTTCAGGTGATCCTTCCACCTCAGCCTTCCAAGTAGCTGGAACCACAGTCATGCACCACCATGCCCGGCTAATTTTATTCTTATTTTATTGTAGAGATGAGGTCTCGCCAAGTTGCCCAGGCTGATCTCGAACCTGCGGGCTCAGGCAGTTCTCTCACCTCGGCCTCCCAAAGTGCTGGGATTATAGGTGTGAGCCACTGCTCCCAGCCAAGTCTTTTTTATTTAATATGTAATGGACATCATTATATGTCAGTAAATTTAGATTTGTCATCATTTATTTAGCCAGTGACCTACTGATAAACTTTTTGAGTGTTTACAGTTTCTCAGACTTGTAACCAGTTTAACTCAATATCCCTGGGTTCCCTTCATGCTTCTACATTTAGTTCCATAACACAGATCTTTATAAATATGGGTACATAGTGTCACATGTTGGCTAGAAAGTCTATGCAGGTTGAGTATCCCTTACTTGAAATGCTTGAGACCAGAAGTGTTTCAGATTTTGGATTTTGGAATATTTGTGCATATATAATGAGATATCTTAGGGATAGGACCCAAGTCTAAACATGAAATTCGTTTATTTTTCCTGTACACCTTATACACATAGCCTGAAGGTTATAGTGTACAATATTTTTAATAGTTTTGTTCATGGAACAAAGTGTTTTTTTTTTTTTTTTTTGAGTTGGAGTCTCATTCTGTCGCCCAGGCTTGGAATACAGTGGCACACTGACAGCCACTGCAGCCTTGACCTGCTGGGCTCAGCCTTCCAAGTAGCTGCAACTACAGACACATGCCACCACACCCAGCTAGTTTTTGTGATTTATTGTAGAGACGAGGTCTCACCAAGGTGCCCAGGCTGGTCCCTAACCCCTGGACTTAGGCAATCCTCTCGCCTTGGCCCCCCAAAATGTTGATTATAAGCTGAGCCACCGTGCCTGACCGGAACAAAGTTTTGACTGTGTTTTGACCGTGACCTGTCCCATGACATCATGTCAGCCCTCAAAAAAGTTTTGGGTTGAGTTTGCTGTCCTAGATTCTTTTTTTTTTTTTTGAGTTGGAGTCTCACTCTGTCACCCAGGCTGGAGTTCCGTGGCATTCTCCTGGCCACCCCAGCATTGACCTACTGGGCTCAGGCAAACCTTCCACTGTCCTAGGTTCTTATCAGCATAGCATTATCTTTTTAAAAATATTTTTAAGATTATTTTTTCATGATTTTTTTTTTTGAGTCAGAGTCTCACTCTTTCGCCCAGGCTGGAGTGCATTGGCATACTCACGGCCACTGCAGCCTCGACCTGCTAGGCTCAGGCAATCCTTCTGCCTCAGCCTTCCAAGTAGCTGAAACTACAGACATATGCCACCACGCCTGGCTAATTTTTTGATTTACTATAGAGATGAGATTTTGCCAAGTTGCCCAGGCTAGTCTCTAACCCATGGACTCAGGCAATCCTCTCACCTTGGTCCCCCAAAGCGCTAGGATCTTAGATGTGAGCCACCACACCTGGCCTAAATGATTCTTTTAAATCATTGCCAATCAGGTGAAAGTCAGTTTGGGTGATTGTCTAGGAGACCGTGCAGGTTGATCCTCTCTTTGCTGTTGGCTTGCTAATAGTCTACTGTATGATTTCTGTGCTCTAGGCTTCTCATAACATTGGGATAGCAATGGACACTGAGCAGGGCTTGATTGTCCCTAACGTGAAGAACGTTCAGATCTGCTCTGTGTTTGAGATTGCTGCTGAATTGAATCGCCTCCAGCAGCTGGGCTCTGCAGGTCAGCTCAGCACCACGGACCTTACAGGAGGAACATTTACTCTTTCCAACATTGGATCCGTGAGTAGCTGTAATGTTCAAAGTCATGAACCACAACTTAAGAGCCCGGTCATGGGCTTAATTAAAAATATAAAGTGTCACTTGCCATTTGTTTCCTGAAAGCTGAATTTTTCTACTCTCCGTTTTTTTTTTAAATAGATTGGTGGTACCTATGCCAAACCAGTGATACTGCCGCCTGAAGTAGCCATTGGGGCTCTTGGATCAATTAAGGTATGTGTATCAGATTATTAAAAAGCAGTTTAAGCAAATTGGGGGAGTAAACCCAAAGAGTAACCCCTTCTGACATCTTCCCTTCACTTCGGAAGTTTGGGTTTGCAAGTTTGGCTCAGTATGTCTGTTATTCCTTCCTAAGAGCTAGGCCTCCAATTCCGGTGTCCTCCTCTATGTGTAATAAATGGTGGTGATCAGATTGTTGATGGGTGAATCAGCCATGTGGACTGTGCCAGGCACAGATGTAAGTCTTTATGGATAATCACAAGTACAGGCAATCTGTTTCTATCAAAACATCTTTAGTTCAGAGAATAGTGGTAAACAAAGAATAATGGTAAACTAGTCCAAAATGTTATTTATAACAAAGCGAGACTTGTTTAGAGCATTAAAAAAAAACTTTGCTCAAGAATCATTGGGAGTGTTGGTTAAACATGAGGATTTCTTGGCTTTGGGAGCAGAGTCCCTAGATCTTATATTTTGAACAAGAACTCTGGTGGGTCTAACACACGTGATCTGTGGCATGTTTTGGGAGATACTGACTTAGAATAAGAGTTTCACTGATTCTTAACCCTTGTTGCATGTTAGAATCATACAGCAGCTTGGGAAAAATAGCGCCCAAGCTCACCCTATACTAACTGAATCAGAATTTGGGGGGATGGGGTTGGGCATCCCTACGAATTCAGAGTTGAGGGCTACTGAGGTCAGTAAGCTCCTGGATCCCACCTTAGTGGCACTGCATGACTGTGCTTTTGCCTTGCATGTTTTTAGAAGAACCTTTTTTCTTTTCTCCATGTGCAGCACTTCCATGGTGAGCATCTCTGTGACTTGTCATGAATTTATTAAGTGCACATGGGTGCCCAGAGCCCTCACAGTTGCTTCCTTCAGCCTTTGCTTTGCTTTCCAGCTGGTAGAACATTTGTGTCTAAGTTGTTCCCTCTTCCTGCCATCCACTTTCCCTTCTGGGAAGCAGAGGAGAAGGGTGTAAAAACAACACATTGCAGGACACTGTTCTTTCCAAATGGGAAATTCCCTGAGTGATAACATATGTCACTTGGTCCCTCCCCAGCTAGAAGACAACATTTGATTCTCACAGAATTCTGGCTTTCTGTAGTTTCCAACCATTACACCTGTTTGACAAAGTCTTGTTTTTCTGTTTCCCTGAGGAGATTTATTTTCTCCTGAATTATGTGTGTTTACGTATATAATTGTGGTAAAATGTACATAACACAAATCTACCATTTTAACCATTTTTTCACACTGTTAGCAACCAATAACACCATCATCTCCAGAACTTTTTCATTATCCCAAACTGAAACTCCATCCCCATTAAGCACTAGCTCACCATTTCCCTACCCCTGGTAAATGCTGTTCTACTTCCTATCTCTAAGAATGAATTTGACCATCCCAGGTACCCCATATTGTGGAGTCATTCAGTATTCATCCTTTTGTGTCTGGTTCAAGGTTCATGCATACTGTGGCTTGTATCAGAATTTTACTTTTGTGTGTGTGTGTTGGAGTCTCACTCTGTCACCCAGACTGGAGTGCAGTGGCTGCTCCCGGCCACCGCAGCCTCGACCTGCTGGACTCTGGCAATCCTTCCGCCTCAGCCTTCCAAGTAGCTGGAACTACAGGCGTGTGCTACCACGCCCGGCTCATTTTGATTTATTGTAGAGATGAGGTCTCACCAAGTTGCCCAGGTGGGTCTCGAACCCATAGGCTCAGGCAATCCACTCACCTCAGCCTCCCAAAGGCACGGGATTGCAGCTAATTTTACTTATTTTTAAGACTAAAATACATTCTAGAGTGTATGTGTGTTTGGCAAGAAAAAATAGTTTATACATTTAAGAGTTGTTAAGAAATGTTCGCTGTGATCAGAAGTGTCTGGATGCTGATGGTAACCACTCTGAGCATCTCTTGTAATTGCAGAAGTCAAACATGACTTGTATTCATCTTTTTTAATCAGTATATATTGAGTATTACAGTTTTAATTGTTTTTTTCCTTTCTTTAAATGTATATACATTCTTTTGGCACCCCCTGTATATACACCATGTTTTTATTCAGTCATCTGTCAATGGATATTTGAATTGCTTCCATTTTTTGGCTGTTGTGAATAATGCTGCTATGACTATTGGCATACAAATATCTATTCAATAGATATTTTTTTTTTTTCCAAGTTGGAGTCTCACTCTGTCGCCCACACTGGAGTGTAGTGGCCGCTCCCGGCCAATGCAGCCTCGACTTGCTGGGCTCCAGCGATCCTTCCCCCTCAGCCTTCCAAGTAGCCGGAATTACAGGCATGCGCTACCATGCTCGGCTGATTTTTTGGTAGACATGAGGTCTCTCTGCTCAGGCGAGTCTCGAACCCGTGGGCTCAGACAATCCACTCACCTCAGCCTCCCAAAGGCGCGGGATTACAGGCTGAGCCACGGAGCCCAGCTCTCAATAGATATCTTTTTACAGAATCATTTTACCCATGGTACCTTCAGGCTATGGAGCATAATTCTTAGGGTATCATCAGTCTTATTCATCACTTAATGTAATCTTTGTTGGGAAGGGACTGATAGTATTTATTTATTTTTCTCCCTCTGTGTCATCTTTCCTTTGCTATCTTCTCTTTTCTTTGTAACTTTTTTGGAGTTAGAGTCTCACTCTGTCACCCAGACTGGAATGCAGGAGCACAATCACAGCTCACCACAGCCTTGACCTCAGCCTCTCAAAGTGCTGGGATTATGGTGTGAGCCACTGCACCCAGCCCGCCATATTTATCTTCACTGTCTCTCCCCAGAGTTCAGAGGAGCACCTGGCATATAGCGGGTGCTCAGGAAATAATTGTTAGACATTGGAAATCTGAAATGAGATTTAATGAATGCAGGTAGGGGATCACACAGGGCTTGGGAAACTCCATGGAGACATCTGAAGGCTGAGGCATGTGCTCTCAAAGGTGGGGGAGGAGGGGCAGTACTTTCTGAAAGCTCTTTGGGGTGCTGTTGTCTGTGTTGCAGGGAAGAGGGCCTTGCACCGCATCGTTGCACCGCATCGTTGGAGCTTGAACTCGGAGCAATGAAGGTTGACTCATTGTCCTTGTTTTATTTCCAGGCCCTTCCCCGATTCAACCAGAAAGGGGAAGTGTATAAGGCTCAGATAATGAACGTGAGTTGGTCGGCTGACCACAGAGTCATTGATGGCGCCACAATGTCACGCTTCTCAAACCTTTGGAAGTCCTACTTAGAAAATCCAGCTTCAATGCTCCTAGATCTGAAATGAAGATCGACAAGACATTCTTGAACTTTCTGAGCGTCCAAAGAGTATGTAGAGCCTAGCTGTACCGGCACGTGTTCATCCTTATAATTTTATTGTAAATGGCTTGTATTGTATGATTACAGTTCTCATAGACTTTTTATTGAACATAAAACATGGTGTGAAGGTTCTCCTGGGCTGTCACATTTCATAGGTCAGACTGTGACTTCTAAAATGGTGCTGAGGTCATTGTGTCAATGGATTGAAGCTGGCAAGAATAACAAAATTAGAATTACTTAAAGACAGGCAGCCATATACATAACAGTTTTGTCCTGTGTTTTTTTTAATTGACCCTTAATGAAACTTTTAATTATACTTAATTGGGAAAAGGAATTTATATGCAAAAATAATTTCCATTTTCCTACAATCATGCTACTTGTATAAAATAAGTGCAATTATATAGATATCCAGGAGTCTATTCTTGCTCTGTATAGAGAATATTCTCTATAAGTGTCTTATTTATATAAACCAACATGTTTGAAAAGGGAAAACTATAACCTGGTCTTAAAAATATCCAATTATAGCTTTATAACCAGTCAGTCTATTAAAGGTGTTTGTTGGCTGGGCGTGATGAGCCACACCTGTAATTCTAGCACTTTGGGAGGCCGAGGCAGAAGGATTTCTTGAGCTCAGGAGTTTCAGACCAGCCTAGGCAACATAGCGAGACCTCATCGCTACAAAAAAAATGTTAAAAATAGGCCAGGTGCAGTGGCTCATGCCTATAATCCCAGCACTTTGAGAGGCCAAGGTGAGAGGATTGCCCGAGCCCAGGGATTGAAGACCAGCCTAGGCAACTTGGTGAGACTTCATCTCTACAGTAAATTTAAAAAATTAGCCAAGTGTGGTGGCACTCGCCTGTAGTTCCAGCTACTTGGAAAGCTGAGGGGAAGGATCACCTGAACCCCAGCAGGTCAAGACTGCAGTAGCCATGAGCATGCCATTGCACTCCAGCCTGGGCAGCAGAATGAGACTCCAACTCAAAAAAAAAAAAAAAGCCAGACTTGGTGGTGCATGCCTTTAGTCCCAGTGACTTGTGAGACTGAGGAGGGAGAATTGCCTGAGCCCAGGAGGTCGAAGCTGCAATGACTGTGACCGTGCCACTGCTCTCCAGCCTGGGCAACAGAGTGAGATCCTAGTCTAAAAAAAAAAAAAAAAGAAAGAAAGAAAAAGAAATTAGAGTCTATTTCCTTCTCCATATCCTGAGTAGGAATGTCAATAGCAGGAGAGAGAAAAGTCTAATGGGTAATTATGAACGTAACAGTAAACTAATACATTTTATGCAGAAATGAAGATTTTGCAATGGTCATTTTGTTAAAGGTCCACTTTAATCAGAAATAGCATCAAGGTGAACATAATCCAGCATTTTATTCTGCATTTGGAAATCTAGGTTGTTTCTAATATTGTGCAGTTGAATACTGTATGTCAATGTTCAAGTGAAGCTTTCTGACATAACATTAGGTCATTTTAATGTCCACCTGATTTTTTTTCAAAATAGAAGTAATTTTAAAGTCAGAAATGAGAAGTCAACCAGATGCAGTAGCTTGCACCTGTTACTCCCAGTTACTCAAGAGGCTGAGGTGGGAGGATTGCCTGAGCCAGGAGGTTGAGGCTTCAGGAGCTGTGATTGTACCACTGCACTCCAGCCTGGATGACAGAGTGAACCCTGGTCTCTAAAAATGAAAAAAATAATAAGTCAAATAAATACCTTTATTTTTAAAAATTCAGGTAATACAGAGTTACCAAGATATAACCATCCATAATCCTACCACTGTTAACATTTTGAGGTATATGTCTGTATACATGGCTATTATTTTTATTAACATGGAATCATAGTATATCTACTAGTTTATTAGTTGATTTTAAAAGTTAACAGTATATTCTGGACAACTTTACATGTCAATAAACATTTCACATTGTCATGCTTTTAAATGGTTGCATAGCATTCCATTGTATGTATTTATTATTATATAATTCAGATATGAAATACCTGCTCTCTACCAAGCATTGTACTGAGCGCTGGGCACACAGTGCCCACCCTCATGGTTGTTGCCTTCATGGGACTTGCAGTCTAGTAGAGGAGACAGATATTAAATAACCATTTTAAAAAATAATGATTCTAGGTAGGAAACAACTCAGGCGCTATGAGCCATCTAATAGTGGTAACTGATCCTATCTAGAAGGATCAGAAGATGGATGCCCCATAATTCAAATAGTTCCCTGTTGATAGGCATTTACTGAATTTAAATGAGGAATGACTTGATCAGTAAAAATTGTTCCCTCACTTAAAGAATGGGAAAACTTGGAGAACGGAGTTCTGAAATGAACATGTAATATATTCCCCTGAAGATCCATTGTCATTAGCTCAAAATGTTCTCTATATTCCCAAAATATTCCCTGTCTGTTCCATCCCAGCCCCTTGCCATTATTGTCTTCTCTTTGTCTCATCCTTCGAGAATTCAGCAAAGGATCTGTTCCCACTGTGTACAGGACCTTCAGGAGAGCAGGATTCCTGGAGGGCACCAGAGGGCTGAGAGCCCATCTTCAGCAGGGCTGGTCCACAGCGCTCGGCACATCATGGGGCAGAACCTGGGGGAAAAGGCTATTGCTGTATTCCTAGTGGTTGAGAAGAAAGTCGAGGAGCCACAAGATTCAGGTCCTTCACTGATATGCCTGGGGGAGAGAAGCCAGCATCATTGCCAGAGTGGCCAACAAGGAAATCAAGGCTCTACTGGCTCTCTGGCATTGAAAAAAGACGTGCAAAATGGAGGAAAGGTGGCAGATGGAGCCAGAGCTGACATGAATTTCCGTTTAGAGATGTGCATATGTTGGAGCACATCCACATGGTGGTTATGTAGGAAGAATGGCAGTGACAACTCTCAGCCTGGGAGACCCACTGGCTTATTGGGGCATTTCTCATGGCTGCCCACTCAGAGTGGATCCCAAAAATCACTTGACAGATTTCCTAGCTGACTTCTAAACAAACTAAGGATTGAGAAAGAAATGAATGGCACTCAGCACTGCCCTACAACACCAGGGTGCAAATGTTTCATTGAAGTCTTCGAAGCCATTTATTGCACTCACCCTGCAATTGATCTGTTGGTTCATCCTGCATGTACTCACTGAGTGTATACTCAGATCCAGTCCCTGGGATAGAGATTATAGATGAAGGTGGGTTAGATAGATGGTGGTTTTGCCCTCAAGGCAAGCGTTTTGGCCACGGATCAAAGCCTTCACTCCAAGTTGGGTCTGCGCCAGTAGCCTGGAGAACAGCAGCTGTTTGAGCTGATCTTTTCCCATAAGTTCTTTATGGTGGTTTTTCTCCTTCCCTAGTCACTGTCTTTTCTTACTGAGATTGGATCATGTGTGTGAACCCATATGCTGTTTCCACTCAAGACACCAAGGAGCATTGATGTGTCTTTCTTGGTTCACATGCCCATTGCTGTGGGCAGGAGGATGCAGTGCTCTGACCCACTTGAGTCTTATGGTCCCCTTGGGGCCTGGGAGTTTAGCCAACCTCCTCTAACCACATGGACCAAGAATGGGGATCTGGTAGGATTTCTGGACAGACTGAAAAAAAAAAAAAGTCGACTATACAAGGTTTGACAATGAGGTTCGCAAACCATCCTAGAAAAAGTGCTCCATAACTCATTGTTAATATTACTACGGTCACCTTCGAAGTACTTCCCTTGGGAGGCTATACACTGATGACAGCACCTATTCCACCTGTCAAAGCAGTTTTGGAGCTCTTTTTTTTTAGAATGGCCATCAGAGTTGTCGTTATTTGTTGAGGTCTGACAATTCACAAACTTGCCACCAAGTGCTTACATTGGCAGCACTGTACAAATAACTGTACTGGAACACCCTCTCTACTCACCTGATCTGGCCCCCTGTAACTTTTTTATTTACTTGAAGGCAAAGGAAATACTGAGAGGAAAACATGATGACATTCAGTACATCAAGGGTAATACAGCAATAGCGCTGATGGCCATTCCAGACTCTAAGTGCTGGTATCAGTGTATAGCTTCTCAAGGGGAGTACTTCGAAGGTGACTGTAGTGATATTCAGCATTGAGGCACGTAGCACTTTTTTTTTTTTTTTTGCATTTTAAACAACCCAAATTTTATAAACCAATGACAGCTACTAGAAAATGATTTAAGAAATCTTAACTAAGCCACAAAAACAATCAGGCCTATACAAGTACAGAAAAATCTAAACATGCTTTTAAGAACTAAAAAAATCCTAAGTTGTATGTCCTAAGGGCATACGACTTAATTTCTACTAAAAATACAATTTTTCAAAAGGGTCAGGGGATTATCAATTGACAAAAACAGAACAAGTACAATGATTAGACAGAGAAGGCTCAACTGCTTAATACAAGTTAAACTCATCAGTTGTAAAGTTTCTGTATCCATTTAAAATTAGTACGGAAGTGGAAAAAATAGATTAGGATGACTTAATCTATATGTTTAATTTTAAATGGATACAGCTAAAACAAATTTACAGTCCAGGTGATAGGTATCCAAGTTACATGGTAAATTATTAAAAGTAGTACACAGCTGTTATTGTCATATGTAGCACTTTTTCTAGGATGAGTTTATGAACTTAATTGTCAGATTGCATATAAAGTGAAACGTTGCCTTTCCACCCCAGCACTTGTTAATTATGAGTTTTTCTAAGAGTTCTTAAGGACATGGGTAGGGAGAAAGCTGAGGTGGTGGTAGAGTTGGAAATGGGAGACAGATACACAACATACTATGAAGTTGTCTGGCTGTTTGTTGCAATTCTAAAATTTTATAAGTTCTTCAACAAAGAATATTTGCATTTTCTTCCCAATTTCAGATCAATGTTAATGAGAAGTAATTTCATTCCCAAACATCACTGCCAATTCAATTGATGTTGCCAAAATATGGGTTACTGGCTCTAATATTCTGTTTTTCTGATTTTTGCTAAAATTGTTATATGTTAATCTACTCACTAGCTTTAATGTTTACTCTTACACTGGCATGTTAATTATGGCAAAAGTAAAAAGTTGAAGTTAAATTTTCAAAGCCTAATTATTTGGTCAAACAGACGATTGACAGAACCCCATGGCTTACCATAGAGATATTTATCAAGAGAAAAAAAAGATGCATATTTGATTTGTCCAACACATTCTATGAAATATCTGGGTCCCCAGGTTAGTTGGAAACAAAGTCCTTCCAAACCGGGCACGGTGGCTCAGCCTGTAATCCCTCGCCTTTGGGAGGCTGAGGTGAGTGGATTGCCTGAGCCCGCGGGTTCGAGACCCGCCTGGGCAGCGAGACCTCATCTCTACAATAAATCAAAAAATCAGCTGGGCGTGGTAGCACGTGCCTGTAATTCCGGCTACTCGGAAGGCTGAGGCAGAAGGATCGCCGGAGCCCAGTAGGTCGAGGCTGCGGGGCCGGAA
>NW_007252030.1:556781-558038 GCF_000164805.1 Carlito syrichta
GGGCGACAGAGTGAGACTCCAACTCAAAAAAAAAAAAAAAAAGTCCTTCCAAATTTTACAGCAGATGCCCAAGCCATGCTTTATAGTACTTGCTCCAAGTCTCTTTTTTTTGAGTTGGAATCTCACTCTGTCGCCCAGACTGGGGTGCAGTGGACACTCCCGGCCACCTCAGACTCGACCTGCTGGGCTCCGGCGATCCTTCCACCTCAGCCTTCCGAGTTGCCGGAATTACAGGCACGCGCTACCACGCCCGGCTAATTTTTTTATTTATTGTAGAGACCTCGCTGCCCAGGCGGGTCTCAAACCCTCGGACTCAGGCAATCCATTCACCTCAGCCTCCCAAAGGCACGGGATTACAGGCTGAGCCATCAAGCCCGGCATGCGCCAAGTCTTTTCTGCTCATTTTAAACACCTACCCAGCACCTTCCTAGCCTTGTCATATTAAACTGATAACCTCATCTGTCTACAGTGTAGGCAAGGTGACTCAGCTGAGAACCTTTGGTTTCTCTCCTTTTCACTTCAACATCTCTGTCCTCACACTTCCTCGTTTTCTCTGCTTCTCTTTCTGAGAGAGAAGTGGGTCTCCATTAGCAAGAACCACCCTTTCTATCCCCTGGTATCAATTCCATGTGTTCCTCCTGTCCCTGCTCCATGCTTCACCCCATTGCCCCATTTTAATCATTCAGCCTCTTCCTCAGGTCCAGACCTGCACCAGGTTGACCCCCTCCATGCCCAGGTTACAGTTCGTTCCTGGTTCCCTGTGTAGGAGGGCATATAGTTAAATATCTTCTAGTTCAGCCTACACTTAGGGCCGTACCATTAATTTGTAGCCATTCAAATATGGGTACGTGAGTTGAAGTGATGGAAGCCAATTCCAGACACAGCCCCTTAAACTTCCCAAGAGCCGCTCCACACTCACTCTCTGCCCTCCATAGCAGCCTTGTGAAGGTGCATGTTAAAGGTGGTGCCAGCCGGGCTCGGTGGCTCAGCCTGTAACCCCGCGCCTTTGGGAGGCTGAGGTGAGTGGACTGCCTGAGCCCGCGGGTTCGAGACCCGCCTGGGCAGCGAGACCTTATCTCTACAATAAATCAAAAAACCAGCCGGGCGTGGTAGCGCATGCCTGTAATTCCGGCTACTCGGAAGGCTGAGGCGGAAGGATCGCCTGAGCCCAGCAGGTCGAGGCTACGGTGGCCGGGAGCGGCCACTGCACTCCAGTCTGGGCGACAGAGTGAGACTCCAACTCAAAAAAAAAAAGGT
>NW_007252030.1:558058-563405 GCF_000164805.1 Carlito syrichta
CGGACTCAGGCAATCCATTCACCTCAGCCTCCCAAAGGCACGGGATTACAGGCTGAGCCATCAAGCCCGGCATGCGCCAAGTCTTTTCTGCTCATTTTAAACACCTACCCAGCACCTTCCTAGCCTTGTCATATTAAACTGATAACCTCATCTGTCTACAGTGTAGGCAAGGTGACTCAGCTGAGAACCTTTGGTTTCTCTCCTTTTCACTTCAACATCTCTGTCCTCACACTTCCTCGTTTTCTCTGCTTCTCTTTCTGAGAGAGAAGTGGGTCTCCATTAGCAAGAACCACCCTTTCTATCCCCTGGTATCAATTCCATGTGTTCCTCCTGTCCCTGCTCCATGCTTCACCCCATTGCCCCATTTTAATCATTCAGCCTCTTCCTCAGGTCCAGACCTGCACCAGGTTGACCCCCTCCATGCCCAGGTTACAGTTCGTTCCTGGTTCCCTGTGTAGGAGGGCATATAGTTAAATATCTTCTAGTTCAGCCTACACTTAGGGCCGTACCATTAATTTGTAGCCATTCAAATATGGGTACGTGAGTTGAAGTGATGGAAGCCAATTCCAGACACAGCCCCTTAAACTTCCCAAGAGCCGCTCCACACTCACTCTCTGCCCTCCATAGCAGCCTTGTGAAGGTGCATGTTAAAGGTGGTGCCACAGAAGACAGAAGGAACCCACGATTGAGATGAGAAAGCAGAGCAGGGTGCTGCCTTTCCCGTGCCCTGCACTGATGGTTTGGCTGGGATGCCATGGAACAGTACACTTGCGTTGTTCCAAGACATGGTTATTCTGAGATCAGTCTGCTCGTCTAGTTAGTAGCACTGACCTGAACTGTCCAGCTCAGGAGCCTCTAACCACGTGGCTGTTTAAATTGAACTTTTAATTAGTTTAAATTAAAATTCAGCTTCTGAGGTATACTAGCCACATTTCAGTTGCTCGGTAGCCACATTAATTTAAATTTAAATTTAGGTAGCCACTTGTGGCCAGTGGCTCCATCCTGGATAGCACGTGCCTAGAACATTTCCACCATCACAGAAAATCCCATTGGGTAGTACTGCCCTACCTAGTACAGTAGAACTGTTCTTATTTTTTTTAATCCCCAAAATAAAAAATCAAAACATTCCCTTCTTCTCTAATGGCAGATTTCCCTTTGTCTGAAAGACCAAAAACACTTTTTTCTCATATTGTTACTTCTACCCACCACTACATGAATCCATTTCCTATCTTGTTCCTTCCTGCCAAGCTTCTTGAAAGTCAGCCTGGCTTCTTTCCAAACCACTGCTCGCGTGTAGCCCCAGTGTTAACAAAAGGTTTGGCCACATCTCTCAACCAGAAGTCTCCTAAATCATCCTGTCTGGAACCCCTTCTCTCCTGAGCTCTGGACAACCATGCCCAGCACTTCAGCATCTCGGGTCATTCAGTGGTTCAGTGACATTTCACCAGCAGACCAGGTCAACTCTGCACTCTTTATGACAAACCTGATGTGGTTCATGTTGTCATTGTCATGCCATCAAAATAACCACAGGCTTGTTTTTTTCTCTGGAGTCGGGAACTCACTCTGTTGCCCAGGCTGGAGTGCAGTGGTACCATCACAGCTCACTGCAGCCTTGACCTGCTGAGTGGCTGAGAATACAGGCACACGCCACCACACCCGGCTATGCCTAGGCTCTTGTATTTTACAGAAAGCATTACCATTTAAACAAACACTAGACTGGGCACGGTGGCTCACGCATATAATCTCAGCACTTTGGGAGGCTGAGGTGTGAGGATTGCCTGAGCCCATGGGTTTGAGGCCAGTCTGGGCAACTTGGTGAGACTTCATCTCTACAATAAATTAACAAAAAATTAACCAGGCATGGTGGCGTGTGCCTGTAGTTCCAGCTACTTGGAAGGCTGAGGCTGAAGGATCATCTGAGCCCAGTAGGTTGAGGGTGTGGTGGCCATCAGCGTGCTACTGCACTCCAGCCTGGGCGACAGAGTGAGACTCCAACTCAAAAAATAAATAAATAAAAATTTAAAAAATAAACAAACACTGAAGGTAGCGTGAATCCTTGGTGTCTGCAAGTTCAGAAGAAAATGGAAATGAAAATGACTTTGTAATGAGGCCGTCTCAGCACTGAGCACAAAGGCCTCAACCAGAGTGAATTCCCATGCTAGCTAGACCCTTGGTAGGAAACTCCAGGCTAGCTTGCTAAAGCCGAGCAGGTGAAGTTGGAGACAGTTCGGCACGAGAACTGAAGCAGGCACATATCACCGCCTCTATGCTATAGAGGTCAGCTGTATCCAGCACTGATGGAGCATCCTGTGGAATGTCAGGAGGCAAGGCTGGAACAGCTGCCATAGGTCTCAGCGAGAGAGGACAGAAGAAATGGAAGCAGGTGGGAGATGAAGAACGGAGGTCACCATGGGGAAAGTCGGGATTCTCAGACAGGTTGAGCAGACAGCGTCTCCTTGGACAGGCGAGGCAGCACCTCTGCTCATCTGTACCCCCAGGAGCCTCTGGCCTATGTTAAGCTTGGGAAAAGCTATTGAACTTGACGATTGCTGCAAGAAAATGTCATCATAGTTCTAAAAATGGGGCAAAAAAGCAGAGGCCAAAAAGACCAAGATTATAAAGCTAGTACAGCTGTTATAGTAGAGTGCAGTCAGCTGTAAAAACCTAGTGGTTTAATTTCTCGGAAAAATGCAGCTGGAGTTCAAACTGCAGTAACAAGGCAGGTGAACTCAGCTGCTGGCAGGTGTGGTCACGTGATTGGAAGCTGCTGGAATGACCATGAATCAGAGTGTGACTCACAGTTGAAACATTAGCTACTTGATTTCAAATGCTCAGTACTGAGGAGCCTCATGCCGCACTAACAGCTTGGCTAATCATGATTCCACAGCTTGCACAAGGACTTGGCCTGGGTGACATTGTGTTGCTGGCATGAGATGAGAACGGCCCCATGTTGCTCACACAGAGCAGGACAGATTTGCCCCAGCCATGGCATCATTTGTAAAAACCACCACTGTCCTTCAGTGTTCTAGTTTCTCTAAGGATTAGGTGTATGTTAGAAACAGTGATATATAGGCTGAGCATGGAAGCTGACACCTGTAATCCCAGCACTTTGGGAGGCAGAAGCGAGAGGATTGACTGAGCCCATGGGTTCGAAACCAGTCTGGGCAACATGACGAGACCTCGTCTCTACAATAAATAAAAAAATTAGACCAGGCATGGTGACTCATGCCTATAATCTCAGCACTTTGGGAGGCCGAGGTGAGAGAGCATTGCCTGAGCCCATGGGTTCAAGACCAGGCTGAGCAACTTGACGAGGCCTCATCTCTACAATAAATAAAAAAATTTACCAAGTGTGGTAATGCGTGCCTGTAGTTCCAGCTACTTGGAAGGCTGACACGGAAGGATCCTCTGAGCCCAGAAGTTTGAGGCTGCCACTGCCCTCCAGTCTGGGGGACAGAGAGTGAGACTCTGACTCAAAAAAAAAAAAAAAAAAACCAAACACAAGAAATAGTGATAAATAAATGCAGTTCCCCAGTTTCAACAGAGGATACTCTTTCTATAAGATGGTTATTTGCAGACTGTCTTGCTTTCTAAATACAAAAAAACTCACAACTTTCACATTTGCTTACTCTCAAAGTTTCTGCATAGTATTTGTGGAACTATGAAAAACTAATTTTTGTGGCTGCCTTTTGAAATATATACAACACCGGGTACAGCGACTCATGCCTGTAATCCCAGCACTTTGGGAGATGGAGGTGAGAGGATTGCCTGAGTCCAGGGGCTTGAGACCAGCCTGGGCAACTTGGCTAGATCTCATCTCTATAATAAATAAAAAAATTAGCCGGGTGTGGTGCCGAGCACCTGTGGTCCCAGCTACTTGGAAGACTGAGGTAGAAGGATCGCCTGGGCCCTGCAGGTCGAGGCTGTGGTGGCAGTGAGCATGCCACTGCACTCCAGCCTGGGCAACAGAGTGAGACTCCTACTTCAAAAATAGAAAGAAAGAATGAAAGAAATACAAAATATACTCAGAAGTTAGGTCAGTGTCCTAGAAGCTGTTATATAATATACACAGAATTAACTGTGTAAAAAGTTTTAAATTCAGTATAGCTTTTGTTCTGTAGAACTAAAAGTAGTTCATAAAAATAAAAGCAGGCTGGGCACAGTAGTTCACGCCTATAATCCCAGCACTTTGGGAGGTCAAGGTGGGCAGATTGCTTGAGCCCAGGAGTTCGAGACCAGCCTGGGCAACATAGTGAAACCTCGTGTCTAAAAAAAAAAAAATGACTGTCTGTGGTGGCACATGCCTGTAGTCCCATCTACTCAGGAGACTGAGATGGAAGGATCACCTGAGCTCAGGAAGTCAAGGCTGCGGTGAGCTATGATTGAGCCACTGCACTCCAGCCTGGGTGACAGAGTGAGACGCCTACTTAAAAATAATTATAATGAAAGTGGTGAGGAGTGGGAACAAAAAATAATAATAACAAAAGCAGGAGGAGCCTATCTTTTCAATATGTTCTGTAGTCAAAATACCTCAGCATATAGGAAGCCAGTGCCTTTTCTGGGTCATTATTTGGCGGGTGTGCAAGGAGTATTGTTTTATCTTTTGTTTTTGTTCTTTTGAAACAGGACTATAATGTCTTTTATTCTGTTCTTCTGATTTGGGGCTTAAATTGCCCAGGAAGTTTGCATAATACTCTGATTACTACTGCTCAAGTGCCACATTTCATATGAGAACTAGCTTTACATAATGGGGAAAACTCTGGCAACCACTTTCAGAAAAGTTAGGTTTTGTTCACTTGCATTTTCTTTGCTAATTGACATTGGTTCTTAGACTCATGACATGCTTTCTCGCAAATGTAGATTTAAAAGGCATTTCCAATTTCCTTCTAAGTTCTGGCTATTTCCCAGGAGGTTATAGAATAAATACTTTTCATATAATAGTCTATTTTGTCTCCACTGTTGATTGCTTGAGGGAAATGATGATGGTGATAGTGGGGTGTGTGTGTGAGTGTGTGTGCATGCGTCAAAAATGCCAACAGTGCAAAACCTAAAGGTCAGAGCACCTTTTAATTCCTAGTTAAATACATTAACTTTTTAGTCATAAAGCCATGTTTAATCATGGAAAAAATAAAAAGGAATCATTAACACTTAAAATGAATTTTTCTTTTTTTTTTTTTGAGTTGGAGTCTCACTCTGTCGCCCAGACTGGAGTGCAGTTTCCGCTCCCGGCCACCGCAGCCTCGACCTGCTGGGCTCCGGCGATCCTTACGCCTCAGCCTTCTGAGTAGCCGGAATTACAGGTGCGCGCTACCACGCCCAGCTGATTTATTTATTTATTTATTTATTG
>NW_007252030.1:563563-565251 GCF_000164805.1 Carlito syrichta
CAGGCAATCCACTCACCTCAGCCTCCCAAGGCATGGGATTACAGGCTGAGCCACCAAGCCTGGCTAAAATGAATTTTTCCTAGTAATTTTCATTTTTTGAGTTGGAGTCTCAGTCTGTCACCCAGGCTGGAGTGTAGTGGCACACTCGCAACCACCATAGCCTCGACCTGCTGGGCTCAGTTGATCCTTCTGCCTCAGCCTTCCAAGTAGCTGGAACCACAGGCGTGTGCCACCACACCCAGCTAATTTTTTAATTTATTGTAGTGATGAGATCTCGCCGAGTTGCTCAGGCTGGTCTTGAACCCCTGGGCTCAGACAATCCTCTCACCTCCACCTCCAAAATTGCTGTCATTACTGGATGACAGGTGTAAGCCACCATGCCCGGCCTTCTTAGTCATTTTAGTCACTTAAGTATGTAAGTTATTACAAGATGAAAACTGGGAAACATGCAGCAGAGGCCATGAGACTGGCTGGAAGCTGAGAGAGTCTAAGGCCCAGGGGAAACGTGTTTGGTGTTCACAGCATTTCCTGCCATCTCTTTAGACATGGTCTCTGGGCCAGATGAAGTGGTTCACACTTGTAATCCCAGCACTTGGAGAGACTGAGGCGGGAGGATTACTTAAGCCCAGGAGTTTGAGACAAGCCTGGACAACATAGTGAGACCTCATCGCTACAAAAAAATTAACCGAGTTTGGTGACATATACCTGTAGTCCCAGTTACTCAAGAGGCTGAGGTAGGTGGATTGCCTGAGCCCAGAAGTTTGAGGTTGCAGTGAGCTGTTGTGATCGTGCCACTGCACCCCAACTTGGGTGACAAAGTGAGACCCTGACTCACAAAAAAACAAAACAAAAAGGAAAGATTTGATTTGTTAGACCAAATCAAATCTGAAAGTTTGTATGTAGCTATAGCTGTCAAATCTAAATCTCAATATAGAAAAGAGTGACTCACTAATATTTGGCAAGTGTGTAATCTGTAGCTTAGGAGTTTCCTTTGTGCATACACACATACACACACACCCAACCTTACTGGAAGATTTCCACATAAAAGAATATCAGTGTTCAAAACAGTGTAGTGCTGGCATAAAGACATATAGACCAATGGAATAGAATAGAAAGCCCAGAAGTAAACCTTTCCATGTATGATTGGATGATTTTTTGACAAGGGTGCCAAGGCAATTAATAGGGAAAAGACAGCCTCTTCAACAAATGGTGCTGAGAACACTAGATATTCACACACAAAAGAAGGAAGGTAGACCCTGCTCTGTTTTTAATATTATGTCCCCCTGAAATTCACATGTTGAAACCTAACCCCCAAGGTTATGGTATTAAGAGGTGGGGCCTGCTGGGCACGGTGGCTCAGGTCTTTAATCCCAGTACTTTGGGAGACTGAGGTGAGAGGATTGAGCCCATAGTTTCAAGACCAGCCTGGGCTATTTGACAAGACCTTATCTCTACAATAAATCAAAAAATTAGCCAGGTGTGGTGGCACACGCCTATAATTCCAGCTACTTGGAAGACTGAGGTAGAAGGATCACCTGTGCCCAGCAGGTCAATACTGCGGTGACCTTGAGCGTGCCACTGCACTCCAGCTGGGCGACAGAGTGAGACTCCAACTCAAAAAATAAAACAAGAGCCAGGCTCGGTGGCTCAGCCTGTAATCCCAGCACTTTGGGAGGCTGAGGTGAGTG
>NW_007252030.1:566015-578098 GCF_000164805.1 Carlito syrichta
CGGGTCTCGAACCCGCGGGCTCAGGCAATCCACTCACCTCAGCCTCCCAAAGGTGCGGGATTACAGGCTGAGCCACCGAGCCCGGCTGGGAGGTGATTAGTCATAAGGATGCTACCCTCATGAATGGAATTAGTGTCCTTATAAAGGAGGCCAGAGAGAGCTTGTTCACCCCTTCTGCCATGTGAGGATACAGCAAGAAAGCAGCATCTCTGAGGAATGCACCAGCACCAAACACTGAATCTGCTGGTGCCTTGATCTTGCACTTTGCAGCCTCCAGAACTGGGAACGATAAGTTCTGTTGTTTCGAAATTGCCTAGTCTATCTCAGGGATGCAAGGATGGTCCAAAATATGCAAATTTATAAACATGATGTGCCACATTAACAGAACAAAAGACAAAAACCCTATGATCATTTCAATAGATGTAGAAAAAGCATCTGACAACATTCAGCATTCTTTCATGACAAAAATTATCAACAAATTAGGCATTCGAGGAATGTAATTCCAACACAAGATAGGCCATGTATAACAAACTTGGAGCTAACATTATACTCAATGGTACTTACAGTACTGGTCACTGCACCCAATTAGTACTGTAAGTTTTAACCAGAGCAATTAGGCAAGAGAAATAAATAAAAGGAATGCATATTGAAAAGTTAAAAGCTAAATCATCCATGTCTGCAGATGACATGATCTTATAAATTTTAAAAAATGTAAAAAGACACAAAGCCAGGTGTAGTGTCACACCTGTAATCCCAGTACTTTGAAGCCAAGGCAAGAGGATTGCCTGAGCCCAGGGGTTTGAGACTAGCCTAGGCAACTTTGTGAGAACTTATCTCTGTAATAAATTTTTTAAAAATTAGCCAGGTGTGGTAGTGCGTGCCTATAGTTCCAGCTATTTGGAAGGCTGAGGCAGAAGGATCACCTGTGCCCAGCAGGTTGAGGCTGTGGTAGCCGTGAGCATGCCACTGCACTCCAGCCTGGGCACAGAGTGAGACTTTGACTTAAAAAAAAAATCCACTGAAAAAACTGTTAGAACCAATAGATGAAGTCAGTAAAGTTGCAGGATGTAAAATCTACACCTAAAAATCAATTGCATTTCTATACACTAATGGCAAACTTTCCAAAAAAGAAATCAAGAAAATCCCATTAAAATAGCTAGAAAAAAAATACTTAGAAATAAATTTAACCAGAGGCAAAAGACCAGTACACTGATAACTATAAAACATTGATGAAATAACCTAAATAATACATAAGTGCAAAAATTTGCTGTGTTCATGGATTGGGAGAATTAATATTTTTTAAGTGTTCATACTACCCAAAGTGATCTACAGAATCAGTGCAATCCCTGTCAGAATCCCTAAGGTGGTTTTCACAGAAATAGAATAAACAGTTCTAAAGTTCATGGAACCACAAGAGACTTCAAATAGCCAAAGCGATCTTGAACAAACAGAACAAAGTTGGAGGCATCACACTGTCTGACTTCAAAATATACCACAAAGCTACAGTAATCAAAAGAGCGTGGTAGCCAGGTACAGTGGTGCAAACCTGTAGTCCCAACTACTAGGGAGGCTGAAGTGGAGGATCGCTTGAGCCCAGGAGTTCAAGTCTACTCTGGGAAACATAATGAGCCCTGTCTCTACAAAAAATTTAAACTTAAGTAAAACAGCATCATATTGTGTGGGGGGCCAACCCCTGCAGAGAGATTTAGGAGGTCCCTTGGAAGGTGGGGCAGCGTCGGCGATTATTCTGGAGAAATAAAGAGGAAGAAAGAGAAGGGGGGGAGGAAGAAAGAGAATGGACTCTGTCTAGCGCAAGCTGTTTATTGAAAGTTACAGCAGGTATTTATCCCCAAATTTTACACAGGCAGTCTCACAATTCTTTCACGTGAGCACAAAGCCAGGTCCAGGAGGGGTGTCCCCTACCCACCATATGTTTTCTCAGGTATGAGGAAGGACAAACCCCAAAACTGTCTTATTGTTCTCTTTGCTAGTTAATGTTCCTCAAAAGCAATGCAACAATCCCTACTAGCATCATGATGTTCTGATAATCAATAACTTCTACAACTCATGTGCACACAACACCCATGATGACTAACTTAAATTTTATTACCCTTATTCTATGCTAATACTACTTACACAATGCTACGGAAGCTCTTAGTTATAGCTTAAGCCAATTCCTAAAGAATGTGGCCCAGTCCAAAGATCACGCTGGGCTCTACAGGATGTGGCCCAGTCCAAGGTTCACAGTGGGCCACTTTTTGGAACAATAGATTACAATCTCTTAACAAAATGGCTATTCTAAAGTCCTATATATCTATCCTAATTTCTATGAAAGTTTCTAATTCCTAATGCTAATATATAAAGCTGATCATAAGCAACAAAGCTTCTAAAAATAAAACCCAAATATAAACTGTAAATGTACTAAGGCCAAAACCACAATAGTAGAAAATAGAGACAATGAAATTTCTAAAGTTAACTGTATTCTTATTAAACCTCAAAATTTCATGATTGGTCATGCTTGAACTAACATGATTCCCTGACATTAGCATGACCTATTCTACAATACTTTCTATGAATAAAATAAATTCAATTTCTATAATAGGTAGAAAAACCCTACACTCACTGTAGCTAAAGCCGGCCTAAAAGAATGCAGCCCAGTCCAAAGTATGCGCTGGGCCCTCAGGATGTGGCCCAGCCCAAGGTTTGTGCTGGGCCATTTCTGGTAACTCTAGATAATCATCTATACCATCTAAAGCTGAAAACAGCTCTCCTTAAGTACATACTAATTCTACAAATATACTTTTAAATCTTATAAAGAAGCTTATACCATATAAAAGGCTCCCAAATGTGACCTGAATTTGAATTATATCTAATACCTAAGCCAAAACCACAGTTTATGGGAAACAGGAACAATGAGTTTCTAGAGTGAGCCATGCCTGTCACAGTCACAGAGCCTTCAGCTTGGATCAGCAGAGTTCCTTTAGGTTACTTGCGCTACATGGTAAAAGTAGGAGGAAAATGGGGTCAGCGGCTCCCAAACACATCCTAGTGGTCTCGGGGTCCACGGCCCTCCCTGATCCCTAACGCTCAGTGGGCCTCCGTGGCTGACTCCCAACAGTACTTTCATTAAAAACAGACACCAATGGAACAGTAAAAAGCCTAGAAGTAGATGCACATCTTTTTGGTCGATGGATTTTTGACAAAGGTACAAAGAATATACAATGAGGAAAGAATGTTGTCTTTCATAAATGTGTTGGGAAGACTGGACACATGCAAGAGAATAAACATTATCTCATACCATAAATAAAAATCAAAGTGGTAAAGAATTACATGTAAGACCTAAAACTGCAAAACTACTAGAAGAGCCATAGAAGAAAACCTCCATGACTTTCGTCTGGGCAAGTATTTTTTTGACTATGAACCTGAAAGCACAGATAACAAAAGCAAAAATTGAAAAATGGGATTACATCAGCCTAAAACACCGCACAGCTACAGACACACTCAACAGAACAGAGAGGCAATCTGTGGAATGGAAGAAAATATTTGCAAACCTTACATCTAATAAGAGGTCAATATCCAAAATATATAATGAACTCCAACAACTCAACACTAAGAAAACAATCAATTAAATAATGGGCAAAGGGATAGACATTTCTCTAAGGAAGACATACAGATATCCTACAGGTATATGAAAAAATACTCAAAGTTATGAATCATTCAAGAAATGCTCATTAAATTACAATGAGATATCATGTCACACCTGTTGGAATGGCTGTTACCAAAAAGATAAGAGATAAGAGAGCATGGAGGAAAGGGATCCCTTGTATGCCATTGATGGGAATGTAAGTTAGTACAGCTATTATGGAAAACAGTATGTAGATTCCTAAAATAAGTTAAAAGTCAAAAAAAAAAAAAACCCAAAAGATCCATCAATCCCACTATTGAGTATGTATATCCAAAAGAAAGGAAATCAGTATGTCAAACAGATACCTGCACTCCGTGTTTCCTGCAGCACTATTCATGACAGCCAGAATATGGAATCAGCCCAAGTGTCCCTTCAGCTGATGAACGGATAAAGAAAACGTGGTATATAGCAGCACTATTCACAGTACCAGAAACATAGAACCATCCATGCTGCCCACCGAAACTGGACTGGATTAAAAAAACATGGTACATATACACAATGGAATATCGTGCAGCCCTAAAGAAGGACAAACTTATGAACTTCGCAGCAATTTGGATGGACTTGGAGTCTATAATACTGAGTGATCTGTCACAGAAACAAAGAACTGAGTACCACATGTTCTCACTCATAAGCGGACCTTGAACAATTATCATAATACTATAAGAAAGGGATTGGCAGTAGTGGGAAACTGCCAGAGGAGGGGCACACCTCATCAACAAGGGTACCTGCATAATGATCATTTGTATACCTGATCCTGAATTGTACCCCACATCTTCAAAATTAAAAATTAAAAAAAAAAAAAGAAAATGGTGGTATATATAAAAATGGAATACTATTATGTCTTGAAAAGGAAAGAGACATTCTGACATTATCTTTCTTTTTTTTTTTTTGAGTCAGTGTCTCACTCTGTCACCCAGGCTGGAGTGCAGTGGCATGCTCACAGCCACCACAGCCTCAACCTGCTGGGCTCAGGTGATCCTTATGCCTCAGCCTTCCAAGTAGCTGGAACCATAGGCATGTGCCACTACGTCCAGCTTTTTATTTTTTATTATTTATTGTAGAGATGAGGTCTCACTATGTTGCTCAGGTTGGTCTCGAACCCCTGAGCTCAGGCAACCCTTTTAGCTCCGCCTCCCAAAGTGCTGGGATTACAAGCGTGAGCCACTGCGCCCAGCAAGATATGCCATCATTAGTAACAGCATAGGCAAACCTGAAGAACATTATGTTAAGTAAATAAGCCAGGCACAAAAAGGCACATACCATGTGATGTGCCATGTGATTCCCTCATAGAAGTAGAGAATAGGATGGTGGTTATCAGGGACTTCGGGGAGGAGTTGGGAAGATGAAAATAAATAAAATAAAATAAAACCTACCTAGTCTAAGGTATTTTGTTATAGCAACCTGAATAGACTATGACAGATCCTAACACAACACATACACAGGCAATCCTTCTGCCTCAGCCTTCCAAGTAGCGGGAACCACAGGCGTGTGCCACTATACCTGGCTGATTTTTTGATTTATTGTAGAGACGAGGTCTTACCATGTTGCTTAGGCTGGTCTCAAACCCCTGGGCTCAGGCAATCCTCTTGCCTCAGCCTCCCAAAGTTTTGGGATTACAGGCTTGAGCCTCTGTGCCTGGCCCACATGCACAAATTTACTCAAAATGGCCTCAGAGCTAAATTAAGAGCTAAAGCTGTAAAACCCTTGGAAGAAAACACAGGTGAAAAGCTTCACTATACTGGATTTGGCAATAATGTATTGGATACATTATTGAGGTTTGAGACCTGCCTGGGCAGCGAGACCTCATCTCTACAATAAATCAAAAAATCAGCCGCGCGTGGTAGTGCGTGCCTGTAATTCCGGCTACTTGGAAGACTGAGGTGGAAGGATCACTGGAGCCCAGCAGGTCGAGGCTGCGGTGGCCAGGAGCGGCCACTGCACTCCAGTCTGGGTGACAGAGTGAGACTCCAACTCAAAAAAAAAGTGAGCAAAGGAGTTGGGCTCGGTGGCTCAGCCTGTAATCCCAGCATTTTGGGAGACCAAGGCAAGTGGATTGCCTGAGCCCGCAGGTTTGAGACCAGCCCAGGCAACATAGCAAGACCTCGTCTCTACAGTAAGTAGAAAATTAACCAGGCATGGTAGCATATGCCTGTAGTTCCAGCTACTTGGAAAGCTGAGGCGGAAGGATCGCTGGAACCCAGCAGGTCAACTCTGGGCCACTGCACTCTGGCCTGGGTGACGGAGTAAGACTCCAACTCAAAAATAAATAAATAAAAATGAGCAAAGGACTTGAATAATTTCTCCAAAAAAGATACACAGATGGCCAATAAGTGCTTGAAAAGATTCTCAACATCACAAATCATTAGAGAGATGCAGATCCAAACCACAGTGAGATACCACCTCATACCCAGTAGAATGGCTACTCTTGGAAAAACAGAAAATAACAAGTGTTGGAGGCTGGGTGCGGTGGCTCACACCTGTCATCCCAACACGTTGGGAGGCAGAGGTGAGAGAATTATCTGAGCTCAGAGTTTGAGACCAGCCTGAGTCACATGGCAAGACCTCATCTCTATAATAAATAAGTAAATAATCAGCTGCACATGGTGGCACATGCCTGTGGTTCCAGCTACTTGAAAGGCTGAGGCAGTAGGCTCCTCTGAGCCCAGCAGGTTGAAGCCACAGTGGCCATGAGCGTGCCGCTGCACTCCAGCCTGGGCAACAGAGTGAGACTCCGACTCAAAAAAAAAAAAAAAAAAATAGCAAGTGTTGGTGAGGTTGTGAAGTAACTAGAACCTTTCTGCATGGTTAGGGGAAACATAAAATCATCTGACTGCTATGAAAAACAGTGTGACGGAATTATCATATCATCCAGCAATTCCACTTCTGGATAAAGACCCAGAAGAACTGAAAGCAAAGTCTCAAAGGAATATTTGTATACCCAGGTTGACAGCAGCATTATGTATATTAATATTATAATTTTACATAATATGTGTAGTATATATAATACATGTATTATTATGTATAATAGCTAACATTGGAAGCAGCTCAAGCGTCCATGAATGAATGAATGAGCAAAGTGTCATAGACACATAGTAGAAGATTATTCAGCCTTATAGAGAAAGACAATTCTGACAACTGCTACGACATGGATGATTCTTAGGAAGTAAACTGGTCACAAAAAGATGAATACTGTATGCTTCCACTTACATTAGGTACTTAGAAAGGACAGAGACAGAGGCCCGGCATGGTGGCTCAAGCCTGTAATCCCAGAACTTTGGGAGGTAGAGAAGAGGGAATTGCCTGAGCTCAGGAGTTCAAGACCAGCCTGGGCAACTTGGCAAGACCTCATCTCTACAATAAATCAAAAAATGAACCAGGTGTGGTGGCACATGCCTGTAGTTCCAGCTACTTGAAAGGCTGAGGTGGAAGGATGGCCTGAGCCCAGTAAGTCGAAGCTGCGGTGGCTGTGAGCGTGCCACTGCACCCCAACCTGGGCAACAGAATGAGACTCTGACTAAAAAAAAAAAATTCAAAAATAGGCCAGGCGTGGTGGCTCAAGCCTATAATCCTAGCACTTTGGGAGGCCAAGGCAGAAGGATTGCCTGAACCCGCGAGTTCATGACCAGATCTGGTGAGACCTGGTCT
This sequence comes from Carlito syrichta, assembly GCF_000164805.1. Classification (NCBI taxonomy): domain Eukaryota; kingdom Metazoa; phylum Chordata; class Mammalia; order Primates; family Tarsiidae; genus Carlito; species Carlito syrichta. Next base: position 573,346 of record NW_007252030.1, read on the forward strand.
CTACAATAAATCAAAAAATTAGCTGGGCGTAGCAGTGTGTGCCTATAGTTTCAGCCACTTGGAAGGCTGAGGCAACTTGGTGAGACCCTGTCTCTACCATAAAAAAAGAAAAAAAGGCCAGACTTGGTGGTTCAGCCTATAATTCCAGTACTTTGGGAGGCTGAGGCAAGTGGATTGCATGAGCACGCAGGTTTAAGACCAGCCTGGGCAACTTGACGATACTGCATCGCTACAATAAATAAAAATTAGTCAGGCATGGTAGCACGCGCCTGTAGTTCCAGCTACTTGGAAGACAGGTGGAAGGATCACCAGAGTCCAGCAGGTCAATGGTGGGGTGGCTGTGACCGTGCCACTGCATTCCAGCCTGGGCGAAGGAGTGAGATTCTAACACAGAAAGAAAAAAGAAAAAAAAAATTAGCAGGGTGTGGTGACCCGTGCCTGTAGTTCCAGCTATAAGGATCACCTGAGCCCAACAGGTCGAGGCTGTGGTGGCCGTGATCGTGGCACTGCACTCTAGCCTGGGCGACAGAGTGAGACTCTGACTCAAAAATATTAATAAATAAATAATGTGGAGTGCAATTACAGAGTCCTTTGCAATATATAATTCCTCTTTTTTTTTTTTTTTTTAGTTGGGGGGTCTTGCTCTGTCACCCAGGTGGAAGTGTAGTAGCACAATCATGGCTTATCACAGCCTTGACTTCCTTGGCTCAGGCAATCCTTCCTCCTCAGCCTCCTGAGTAACTGGGTTTATAGGCATGTGCCACCACACCGGCTAATTTTTAAAATTTTTTTGTAGAGACAAGGTCTCACTATATTGCCCAGGCTGGTCTTGAACTCCTGACCTAAAGCAATCCTCTCTCCTTGACCTCCCAAAGTGCTGGGGTTACAGGCATGAGTGTTCGGCTCCAGATGTTTTTATTTTATTTTATTTTATTTATTTTTTATTTTTTTTTAAGTTGGAGTCTCACTCCGTTGCCCAGCCTGGAGTACTCACGGCCACCTCAGCCTGGCACACTCACGGCCACCTCAGGCCTGACCTTTTGAATTTTGTTCAATGTGCATATAATATAAATTAAAAAAAAAATACATAGTTTTTCTTAAAGAACCTTAAATTAAGTACTTTCTATGAAAGCTGGAGAGATAAAAATTAAGAGATAATTCTTTTCACGTCTTGGGCGCAGAAGCTGGGGCTCCTCTGTGATCCTTGCATATTCACACATTCATTTTTTTCCTTTTCTATTTTTTTTTTTTTTTTTGAGTGGAGACTGAGGAGGAAGGATTGTCTGAGCCCAGCAGGTCGAGGCTGCGATGGCAATGAGCATGCCACTATACTCTAGCCTGAGCAACAGATTGAGATTCCAACTAAAAAAAAAAAAAAAAAAAAAATTAAATAAATAAATAAAGCAAGTTTATTACATAGGGTTTGTTTTAGCATATTTTCAAGTTTCTCAGTTTAGCACAGATTCATTAAATTCTATGAAATATTCAAACAGTGTCAGGCATGACCATGGGGAGGGCTTTGAATAGGAGTTGTTTTTCAGGATCTGAGAAAAGCTTGTACCTGACAGTTGTCTGTAGTTGGTCACTTTGCCGTTTTCAGAATGTGTTCATATACACTATCAGCTGATCCTTTGCACAGAAGACCCACATGATTCTATCCTCAGCTTTGTCCATGTACTAAAATTAGAACTGGCCTGATGTTACATTTCATTTGGTTACAGCTGACTGAGAATTTAAGCCTTGGAGCCACCCCAAAGAAGTTCCCTGGTCGTCCACACTTAGCTGATAGTCACCGACTTCGGGTATGTTGACTTCTGCATCCACAGACAATGGTAAGTGTTTTTTTAAAAACACCTCCCCTCTTTCTTCACATAGCGAGGCATTGCTGATGATGCCCTGACTGTGTTTGCCAGAATGTCCAGCAAGCTGGAATTGAATTTGGAAGTTTTCTGTGGAGTCACAGGCCATCATGGACTTGTCCTCCTCTGGAAGATAGATTTCCCAGGAGTAAGGTGCTTTTCTTCTGGGATTGTGCCTCTTTTGCTTTCATTTGATTTGGGGAAGCCAGTGTCCCAGGCATGACTGTGCTCTGCGGACCTGACTGTCATGCTGTGCTTCTCTGTTCTGGCAATAATCGAGGTAGAGCCCACAGTCTTGTGCTGGAACAAGAAGGACATGCATCACCATCGAGTTGTGTGCTTCCAGGGAGATTGATCATTACAGGGAAACTGAGGGGTGGTGGCTGACGCGTAATGGCAAGTGAGAAAAGGAATGAGCAAGAGAACAAATAGTTATCTATGTCTAGTAAATTGTATGAATGCATGTGGATACTTGGAATTTTAAATTTTTTTTTTTTTTTTTTGAGTTGGAGTCTCACTCTGTCACCCAGACTACAGGCACGCGCTACCATGCCCAGCTAATTTTTTGATTTATTGTAGAGATGAGCTCTCGCCAAGTTGCCCAGGGGGGTCTCGAACCCGCAGGCTCAGGCAATCCACTCACCTCAGCCTCCCAAAGGGATTACAGGCTGAACCACCGAGCCCGGCTGGAATTTTTAAATTTTTAAACATTATTGATATTGCTTGAAACCCTTCAGAAGAAACTTTAAACTTCTTAAACTCTGAGACAATACGTTGGAAGTTGACTGTGGATGTACCCAGGTGGTTGGATGGCCCAGCACAGGCATCCCAAGGTTTCTTGATGGCAAAAAGAGCTTGCGTTCTGTTCCTGAGTCCATTCATTGCTTAGAAATAGGGGCACACTCCTCTTCTTCTTCTTTTTTTTTACATATTGCTAATTATGTGTCAATTCTGAAATTTTAAGCTTTCTTCTTCTGTAACATGGTTCTCTCTTTCTCTCTGTTTTTGTCTCTGTCACACACACTGCATACTGTTAGCTTTTTTTAAATCAATAATTTAGAAGAGGTTAAAAATGTAAAGCAATAGTCTCTACCCCATTCCTCTATATCACCAATATTACTCTTTAGAAATAACATTTTAACCATTTCAGGGTTTTGTGTTCAGTGAGTATCTCAATATTTCTTACTTTTTTTTTTTCAAAGGTGGTTAGGGCAGGCATGGTAGCTTATGCCTATAATACTTTGGGAGGTCAAGATGGGAAGATCGCTTGAACCCAGGAATTCAAGAGCAACCTGGGAAACAAAGTGAGACCCATCTCTATAAAAAACAGAAAAATTAGCTAGGCGTGGTGGTGCATGCCTGTAGTCCCAGCCACTCAGACTTTTCCAGTGTAGCATTGAACAGAGGTGGTGACTGTAGACATTTTTTGTTTGGTTGTTTTTTTTTTTTTTTTTTGAGTTGGAGTCTCATTCTGTCACCCAAGCTTGAGTACAGTGGCATGATCACAGCCACCATAGCCTCAACCCGCTGGGCTCGGGTAATCCTTCCACCTCAGCCTTCCAAGTAGCTGGAACCACAGGCACGTACCACCTTGCCCAGCTAATTTTTTAATTTATTGTAGAGATGAGGTCTCACCATATTGTGCAGGCAGGTCTCAAGCCTGTGGACTCAGGTAGTCCTCTCACCCCCACCTCCCAAAGTGCTGGGATGACAGGCGTGAGCCACCGCACCTGGCCTGCGAACATCTTTGTATTCCTGAATTTGGGAATTACGAATCAAATTCTTTGTTTCTAACAGTGAAAAATCAACACCGTTACTTAGGCCATAAGATAGTCCATAAAATAGATCTACTACAATTCACATAATCACGCCCTGCTATCAGGTATTTCCTGCTATTTCTGAGCTCCCAGGTCCCAATCTTCAGACTGTATCTGCCTGTTTACAGTTTAGTATACACAGGAGCAGACAGCTCCAGTATCTGACCACATACCCAGTCCAGCTAGAGTCTATGGTCTCCAGAGTAGATGACCATCCCATGGTGCCAGCCTTATTTTACATGTGTGTTATGTAACACTTCTGCTGTAACTCGATGTGTGGGTGGTAGATGACACAGTGCTAAGGGAATTGGACTGGACACCATCCCCCACCACTACCATGCATGAGCCGTGAGACTCTGAGCAAGTGGCGCCTCTTCCTTAAGGCTCAGTCTTCTCACCTGTATGGCTGAGTCAATGAAAGTACCCATCTGGTAGCATCTCATGAGGAGTCTTAACTATATTCTTTCTTCTTTTTTTTTTTTTGAGTCAGAGTCGCCTTCTGTCACCCAGGCTGGAGTGCAGTGGCATGCTCACGGCCACGGCAGCCTCGAGCTGGAGTCAGGCGATCCTTCTGCCTCAGCCTTCCAAGTAGCTGGAACTACAGGCGCGTGCTACTGTGCCTGGTTTTTTTCTTTTGATTTATTGTAGAGACGAGGTCTTATCAAGCTGACCAGGTTGGTCTCGAACCCCTTAGCTCAGGCAATCCTCTTGCCTCAGCCACCCAAAGTGCTTGGATTACAGACTTGAACCACTGTACCCAACCAACTGTATTCTTTGTTGTTGTTGTTGTTGTTGAGTCGGATTCTCACTCTGTCGCCCAGGCACGCTCACAGCGACCAAAGCCTCGACCTGCTGGGCTCAGGTAATCCTTCCAGCTCAGCCTTCCATATAGCTAGAACTACAGGTATGCACTACCATGCCTGGTTAATTTTTTATTTATTGTAGTAACAAGGTTTCACCAAGTTGCCCAGGCTGATCTCAAACTCTGAGCTCAGGCAATCTTCTCTCCCCCACCTCCCAAAGTGCTGGATTACAGGCGTGAGCCACTGTGCTCAGCTATTTTTTTTTTTTTTTTGA
>NW_007252030.1:578118-579975 GCF_000164805.1 Carlito syrichta
TTTTTTTGAGCCAGAGTCTCACAGCCACTGCAGCCTCGACTTGCTGGGCTCAGGTAATCCTTCTGCCTCAGCCTCCTGAGTAGCAGAACTACAGGTGCACACCACCACACCTGGCTAATTTTTTTATTTATTGTAGAGACAAGGTCTTACCAAGTTGCCCAGGTTGGTCTCAAACCCCTGGGCTCAGACAATCCTCTCACCTTAGCCTCCCAAAGTGCTGGGATTATAGGCGTGAGCCACCTCACCTGGCCTGTATATTTAAACTATACAAAATAATTTGAGGAATTGGAACATATTCAATAAATATTAGCTATTATGATCACTATGGCTTTCCAGAACATTCTGAGACACACTGCCTTTTTTTGTTGTTCAATTAGGTCCTTTCTGAAATGGTGTTTGTGATTCAGCTGTTCAGAACCTAAGGAAGCTGGTGACAATGTGGAGAAATCATGACAGAGCATGTGGCTTGTACTGGGGCTGTTAATGCTGTAAAAGAAGTTTGGGAAAAAAGAATACAGAAGCACAGTGATGACCTGAAGCGAGAAAAGCAATTTCAACTCAAGTATGCTGTAACTTATTTACTATTTTAAATTAATGAAAACTCATAATGTCATGATCCTGAAGCACTGGGATTATAGGTATGAGCCACCACACCTGGCCAACTTTTCTTTCTTTCTTTAAATTTAACTTTTTTTTAAAGCTGAACTTGCTAAGGTTGAAGGATCTGTTCACTTTTCTGGTAAGTGATCTGCTGCTGGAACAACATTTCACTGTGTCAGGCACTCTGGCATCATCAGTCCTGTTGCTCAACCACACATGGTTTCCATTCCTGAGGTTCCCTCATGGCCCAGAATAGAACCACCCTCCCTCCACAACTGTCATATCTGTGTCCAGCTAGCAGGAACCTGCACACATGACTCTGCTAACATTCCACTGGCCCAAACTTCTCATCACCTGTATCTGGCTGCAAGAGAGGGTGGGTGAGTGAGGTCTTGCACCCAGTTCAATTGAGAGATCTATTATTACTTTTTTTTTTTTTTTTGGAGACAGGGTCTCAGGCTGGACTCAAGCCCCTGGGCTCTAGCCATCCTCCTGCCTCAGCCTCCATGTAGCTAGGACTATAGGCATGAGCTGCTGCTCTAGGCTCAGGATCTATTATTGAGGAAGAAGAGGAGTAAGAAATACTGGGGGGATGATGAGTCATCTCTGCCACATATCAGTGTCATTATTTTGTCCATTTTATTTATTTATTTGAGTCGGATTCTCACTCTGTCACCCAGGCTGGAATGCAGTGGCATGCTCACAGCCACTGCTGCCTGGACCTGCTAGGCTCAGGCGATCCTTCCGCCTCAGCCTTCCAAGTAGCTGGAACTATAGGCATGTGCCACCACACCCAGCTAATTTTTTTTTTTTAATTATAGAGATGAGGCCTCACCATGTTGCCCAGGCTGGTCTTGAATCCATGGGCTCAGGCAATCCTCTGGCCTCTGCTTCCCAAAGTGCTGGGATTATAGGCATGAGCCACCATGTTCAGCTTACTTACTTTTGAAAGATGAAAAGTCCACTGGATGCAGTGGCTCACGCCTTGAATCCCAACACTTTGGGAGGCAGTGGTGAGAGGATGGCCTGAACCCAAAGGTTCAAGACCAGGCTGAGCAACATGATGAGACCTTGTCTCTGCAATATAAATATATAAATAGTTAACCGGGTGTGGTGGTGCACACCTGTTGTTCCAGCTACTTGGAAGGCTGAGGCAGAAGGATCGCCTGAGCCCAACAGGTCGAGGCTGCAGTGGTGGTGAGTGTGCCACTACTGTACTCCAGCCTGGGAGAAAGTGTGAGATTCCGCCTCAAAAAA
>NW_007252030.1:579995-583072 GCF_000164805.1 Carlito syrichta
AAAAAAAAAAAAAAAAAAAAAAAGCACAAGGGACAGTTCTGATGACTTGTCAAAGGTCACACCACTAATAAACATAGAATTGGTATTCACACCCAAGAGGTCCCACACAGAGAGCATTACATTCTCTCAGGTTCACGTTGCCCTAGGCTGACCCTTTAATATAATGCTGCACTTAAGAAACTTAGTTTACAGTGTACGAGTATGAGGAACTTGGTTCTAGAGAAATCTTAATAAATCCCACCCATTCTTTAAACGTTGGTCAGGAATCACCACTGGATTCTAAGCTCCTGAATTTTACCTGTTACATGTTTCCAGTGTTAAAGGAATGATAAAACCCAAACACTCGCTAAAGACGCCAGGGCAGACTTTCTTCAAGGGGGGCTGTGGTGCTAGGTGTGAGGATCTCTGCAAGAGCGTCTTGTCGTAGAGGAAGAGGCTGGACTCAACTCCGACTCCAGCAAGTACAGTTAGGCCCTGACAACCAAGGAGCAATGTGGAAAGTTACCACGAGGAAGCGTCAAGGGCAAGAGGCTTCAGCTAAGATGGCTTGACAGACTTATTGCTGAAGGGAGGGTGGTCAGACACAAAGAAAGAGGGATTTACCTAAATCGACTAGCAAATACTGGCTCAAACTGGATTCCACAGGCAGAAGCCCAGGTGGGGCCTAGGCAAGCAGAAGACTCAGAGGAGCCTGTCTAAAGTTTTGGCGTGTTGGTTCACACCTATAATCCCAGGACTTTGGGAGGCCAAAGTGGGAGATTGCTTGAGACCAGCCTGGGTAACATAGCGAGACCCTGTCTCCACAAAAAAAAAAAAATTATTTTATTTAATTAATTAATTAATTAATTTTGAGTTGGAGTCTCACTCTGTCGCCCAGACTGGAGTGTAGTGGCAGTCTCCCAGCCACTGCAGCCTCGATCTGCTGAGCTCCGGTGATCCTTCCGCCTCAGCCTTCCAAGTAGCCGGAACTATAGGTGCACACTACCAAGCCCAACTAATTTTATTTATTTATTTATTGTAGAGATGAGTTCTCGCCAAGTTCCTCTGGTGGGTCTTGAACCCACGGGCTCAGGCAATCCATTCACCTCAGCCTCCCAAAGTGCTGGGATTACAGGCTGAGCCACCGAGCCCGGCCAAAAATTTTTTTTAAAAATAAGGGGGTTGAGGCTGGGCTCGGTGGATCAGCCTGTAATCTCAGCACTTTGGGAGGCTGAGGTGAGTGGATTGCCTGAGGCTGTGGGTTCGAGACCAGCCCAGGAAACTTGGCGAGACCTCGTCTCTACAATAAATCGAAAATTAGCCAGATGTGGCAGCATGTGCCTGCAGTTGCAGCTACTTGGAAGGCTGAGGCGGAAGGATTACTGGAGCCTAGCAGGTCGATGCTGGAGTGGCCATGAGTGTGCCACTGCACTCAGTCTGGACGACAGAGCAGGACTCCGACTCAAAAAATAAAATTAGCTGGTTGTGATGGTACACACCTGTAGTCCCACCTTCTCAGGAGGCTAAGGCAGGAGGATCATGTGAGCCCATGAATTAGAGGCTGCAGTAAACTGTAATCTCCACTGCACCCCAGCCTGGGCAACAGAGAAAAAAGCCTGGGCAACTTCGTTTCTCTCTCTCTCTTTTTTTTTTAAGTCGCAGTCTTACTCACTGAAGTAGGGTCCGAGCGAATAAATAACAGCCCACCGACTTAATTTTAACAAAGGAGACGTTTATTAGTCAAGCTGGCAACCGCTAGCAGGAAGAGAATCCCAAGCAAATCAGCCTCGAGCCGCTGCTCAGAGCTTCCTTAAGTAGTCCTAGCTTACATTTTGGTTAGCTAAAGTTAGAGTTGGACATTTTCCAGAGCCCTTATCGCAATATTCTGCTGACAGAATATTCAGCAAGCTAGTGAGTTTACAGAAGCAGATGTGCTAATTAGGCAGGTGTAGTGGGTAAGGATACAATTTATTTTGCAATGTTTACAGAGGAGAAACTTTCAAAGAAAAACCTCCAGGAAGGGAGTAAGGCCTGTTTCAAGGCTGAAGCCATCTCTTTCATCTCCACCCCCTTACAATCCCTGGGGCAGAGGCTGCTTCTTTTTCCTTTCACACTCACCACAGCCTCGACCTGCTGGGCTCAGGTGATCCTTCCACCTCAGCATTCCAGGTAGCTGGAACTACAGGCGTGCGCCACCACACCCAACTAAGAACTTTGTCCCTAGAAAAAAGAGTCTTTGTCACTAATTAAGGATCATTTGATTTCAGCAACTTCAAGTTCTCTCAAAGAATCTTTCTCTTAATCTTAAAACAATTCCATTGTAAAATCACTTTATATAGCATTATAAACTTTGTTGACAGGTAAAATTAAGGCCAAGCATTAAAAGTAAACTATCTAGGTCAAAGTTTAGGCTTAAAACCTGTTGTATTACTAAATAAATAGTAAATAAACAATCATAACTGATGCAAAACGGTAAACATCTGACAGACCTATTAGAGTGAGGCTGAGAAACTGATTGTCAGAAAAAGGTTAACTGAAACATTCGTAGAGATTTTACACTGCCCAGAGCTCAGCCAAGGTAAAGAGGTGCCTGGTCTCCTTTCCTCTGCTCTGAAGTAGATCTGTGCTTCTCACACTTGCCTGTGTAAGAACCATTCAGGGATCTTTCAAAAATACAGATTCAGGGTCAGTAAATCCGGGGCAGGACTGAGATTAGTTTTCCAACAAGCTCCAGGGAGATACTAGGCTGGCCTGAGAATCGCCCAGAATTGCAGGGAAGCAGATGGAAGAACGAGAGACTTGGAAGAGTCCATGCACAGGCAAGGGCCACGAAGGGCAGCCACGTCATCTAAGGCTTCTCTCCCACCTACAAGTGACTGAAGCTTTTGCTTAAAAAAAGAAATTAAAAATAAAAAAAAAAAACCCTGGCCGAGTGCTGTGGTGGCTCAAGCCTGTAATCCCAGCACTTTAGGAGGCCGAGGTGAGAGGATTGCCTGAGCACAGGGTTCAAGACCAGCCTGGCCAACATGATGAGACCTTGTCTCTACAATATATATATATATATATATATATATATATATATATATATATATATATAT
>NW_007252030.1:583395-618315 GCF_000164805.1 Carlito syrichta
TTTTTTTTTTAAATTAGATGGGCATGGTAGTGTGCGCCTGTGGTTCCGGCTATTTGGAAGACTGAGTCAGAAGGATTGCCTGAACCCAGCAAGTTGAGGCTGTAGTAGCCATGAGCATGCCACTGTACTCCAGTCTGGGTGACAGAGTGAGACTCTGACTCAAAAAAACAAAAATACCCTGAAGTTTAAACAGAAATTGTCCTACCTTTTGAAGCCAAGCAGCATTGAAGAGACGGAAGAAATCCCACAGTGCTAAGATCCAGCAAGACAGCATCCCGGAAAGGCTTCATTTTACACCGAAGGGCTTCAGAGCTAGACAGCTTCTATTCAAGACGTGAAAAAACATCAAGAGTAAGCAGCATAGGAATTGCAGAATGTCAGAGCTGGAGAAACTTGGACACCATGTAATTACAGCCCGCGTCTTGTAGGCAACAAGCCAGCCAAGTTAATAAATGGTGCTTTCCAGGCTGGGATCACAGAAATACGGAGCCAGAAAGCATTTAGGAATCATCACAGAGAAGGAGATAGACTTCTCTAGTAATAGTTAGCTTGACTGTAAGCTCATTAAGGACAGAACTTTTTTTTTAATTTTAGAATTACGGGTACATATAAGGATTTGCTACATGAGTCTATAGCATGTGGGCCAGGCTTGGGCTTCTGGTGAGCCTGCTCCCCAGTGGTGAGCATGGCCCCCAGTGGCTGGTTTTATACCCCTTGTTCCTGCCCCCCTTTAGCAGTGCCCAGTGTCTGTTGTCCCCAAAGGACAGAGCTTTGGGGGTTTTTTGTTTTTTGTTTTGAGTTGGATTCTCACTCTTGTCGCCCAGGGTAGAGTGCAGTGGCACACTCACGGCCACTGCAGCCTTGACCTGCTGGGCTCAGGTGATGCTTCTGTCTCAGCCTTCCAAGCAGCTAGAAATACAGACACATGCCACTATGCCAGCTAGGTTTTGTGATTTGTTGTAGAGACAAGGTCTCACCAAGTGGCCCAGGCAGGTCTTGAACTCCTGGGCTCAGGCAATCCTCTTGCCTCGGTCTCCTAAAGTGCTGGGATTGATTAAAGGCTGAGCCACCGAGCCTCGCCAAATAGTTTCATTTTTATAAAAGTGATGCAATTGTATAGCTGATGTTATACATTTTTTCTTAGTTATTCACATCTGTGGGAGAGTCAGTTGCTCAGATCATAAGGCCATACCCATATTCCACTGCCACAGGGCACTTGTTAGCAGATTAGTTTGATTTCAGGCAAGTGACAGATTAAAATATATAGACACTAAGAAGTATTTTACAATCCAGACACATAAAGACACCTAATGCAGCCGGGTACAGTGGCTCTATGCCTGTAATCCCAGTACTTTGGTAGGCTGAGGCAAGAGGCTTAGGGCAAGGGTTTGAGACCAGCCTGCACAACTAGGCAAGACCTCATCTCTACCATAAATCAAAAAATTATCCAGGTGTGGTGGTGCATGCCTATAGTTCCAGTTACTTAGAAGACTGAGGCAGAAGGATTGCCTGAGCCCAGCAGGTCAAGGTTATAATGGCTGTGAGCATGCCATGGCCCTACTGGGCGACAGAGGGAGACTCCCACTAAAAACAAATAAATAAACAAAGACAGTAATGTTACAGTCATGGTTTTCTTTTGGCTTCTTGTTCATTAAAATAAGATCTTTGCTGAAGATGAGTTAATGTGCAAAACTGTGTGGGTGTGTATATATATATATATTTACTATCAAATGGCAAGAGATTTTTGGAATAAATATTCAGATTAATTAAACTTCACTCACTGATGATTGCTTATATTTATTATGTATCATTCTAACAGGCTAAAATTACAAAGATTTTCACTTTAAATTTACTCTTTTTTATGGATGAAAACCTTCTAGAACACAAATAGAAAATTCTTTGCGACATTTGCCAGTCAGTTTTGTAGTTTTAAATTTTAATTTAATTTTAGAATTTTTGAGTCAGGGTCTTACTGTAACCCAAGTTAGGGTGCAGTGGCACAATCAGAGCTCACTGCAACCTTGACCTCCTAGGCTCAGGTGATCTTTCTGCCTCTGCCTCCTGAGTAACTGGCACTACAGGCACTCACCACGAATCATATCATTCATTCATTCGTTTGTTGGTTGGTTTATTCGAGTTGGGGTCTTACTCTTTTACCCAAACTGAAGTATTGTGGCACGATCATAGCCCACAGCAACCTCCAACTCATGAGCTCAAGCGATTGTTCAGTGTCAGTCTCCTGCGCAATTGGGACTATAGGCACAGAACACCACACCCAGGTATTTTTTTATTTTTTGTTGAGATGGGGTCTTGCTATGTTGTCCAGGCTAGTCTTAAACTCCTTGGCTCAAGCAATCCTCTTGGCTCGGCCTCTGAAATTGCTGGGGTCACAGGTATGAGCCACCACACCTGGCCTGCTGATCATAATTCTTCCAATATAAATTCTTGTCTGATTTCCAGATACCATGTGAAATGTGAAAGCACATGCTCCCTAGGTCATTATCTATGAACTAAAACAATTCCCTGGTCTCCCAGGCTAGTGCGGATCTGGGAAGAACGAGTCAGCTTCACCAAGCTCAAAGAGAAAGTTACCAGGGAGGATGGGAGAGTCATTCTGAAGATAGAGAAAGAGGAATGGAAGGTGAGCTTCACATAAGTGACCCTTCATCCCCATGTTTGGCATGTTATGGGACAGTTGAGGGAAGGCATGCTGAGACTGTGTGGTTAAGACTAGAATAATTAGAGATTCTAACTTCTATAATCTACCAAATTGGCCAGGTGTGGTGGCTTATGCACTTTGGGAGGCCAAGGTGGGAGGATCACTTGAGCCCAGGAGTTCAAGACCAGCCTAGGCAACATAGTGAGACAAGACCTCATCTCTACAAAACAAAAACAGAAAAACCAAAATAATAATCAAAATAATAATAATAATAATAATAATAATACACCAAGTGAATTTGAGCAACAAGATAACTGAAAAGAAACATGGCTTTATGATTGTTTTGCAAAATTTCAATTTGCTTCAACCTGGCCTAAGCTTCAATTATTTGTGATATTTCTCCTGTTAATCATTCTAATAAACAATTTTTCATTTTCTATAAAAAGATGACTAGCTGCCTAATGAAAATCATTAGCTTTTCCAAAAAATGCTCAGTTAAAACTTCCCAAAATAGAAATGAATATTAATTTTTTTTTAGATCTACCAGCTGATAAACCCACAGACTCACAGTTGCTTAATTACACCAAGCATTCTCTGATTTTTAAGAGGCCTTCTAACCCTGGGGTCAGTGCTTATTTTCATGCATATCAATATATTTAGCTGTGGGTTAGCTCCTTTATTTTTTTCTTCTGGCTATTCTAGGCTGAAAGGGAAGAGGTATAGAATTTAGAATAATTGAAGCTGTTAAGATTCTCAAATTTTAAAAAATCTTCAGAACTATTTTTTTTTTTTTTTTGAGTCAGTCTTTCTCTGTCACCCAGGCTGGATAACAGTGGCATGCTCATGGCCACTGCAGCCTTGACATGCTGGGCTCAGGAGATCCTTCCACCTCAGCCTTCCAAGTAGCTGGAACCACAGGCATGTGCTACCATGCCCGGCTAATTTTTCTTGATTAGTTGTAGAGATGAGGTCTTGCCATGTTGCCCAGTTTGGTCTTGAACCCATGGGCTCAGGCAATCTTCTCACCTTGGCCTTCCAAAGTGATTATAGGCATGAGTCACCACACCCAGCCTAGAACTATTCTTATACTTCAAAACAGAAGAGGAAAAGCATCTTGAGCTATTAATTAACATGATTTTTTGACAGGTTCACTCACCAAAGCACGTGTACTTAGGAAAGGCTAATGCCATGTAACAGAATCATTGGCGCATACTGCTACGTGTGTGTGCTATGATACCACTACGTGTGTGTGCTATGAACTATCACGATCGGCGTTGGAAGGTTTAGCAAAAAACACAAAGAGTAAAGGTCTTAAAACTTAGAAGTAGCACAACATACCTGGAAAGGTAATTCACTCAGGAAAACACATTCTAGATTGCTTTTATCAATCAAATGTCACATGTCAGTGTGGCATGATATTAAAATAACTTAAGAAATATAGTGACTGTCATTTCTTTTGCGTTTAGACCCTCCCTTCTTCTCTACTGAAACTGACCCAGCTTCAGGAATGGCAACTTCATAGAACTGGTTTGCTGAAAATTCCTGAATTCATTGGAAGATTCCAGAACCTCATTGTGCTAGATTTATCTCGAAATGCTATTTCAGAGATCCCCCGAGGCATTGGTGAGGAAGATTTCCTTTGTTCCTGTCCCACTCCATCTGCCTGCAGACATGCTTTTCATGGAGATTTGTTGGATCCATGGACTAACTAACGGTTTCTATACAGTCCCAAGTCTTAATTTTAAGCATTTAATCTAATGGCAGCTCCCAGGGGATCCGAGCGTCTGGATTTACTGAGGTGACTCAAGATGAGAGTTTAGTGAGAGAAAAAGCCCCTTTGGAAATATTCTGCAGATTCTGGCAATAATAATTATGCTGGTTCAGGTGCTCTTCTTAGAGAACAGGCTGAAGACAAGAAAAAAATAGCAAGAGTCCTCAAAGGGGAGAAATTCCCCGAATGGAAAATTGCCCAGGATACTGTGTGGATAACACAGTATGAAGATGTGGATTTTATTCTTTTATTTAGTTATTTAGTTATTTTTGAGTCAGAGCCTCACTCTGTTGCCCAGGCTGGAATGCCCTGGCACACTCATGGCCACCAAAGCCTCGACCCCCTGGGCTCAGGCAATCCTTCCACCTCAGCCTTCCAAATAGCTGGAACTACAGTCATGCACTACCACACCTGGCTTGTTTTTTGATTTACCGTAGAGATGAGGTCTCACAAATTACCCAGACTGGTCTTGAACCCGTGGGCTCAGGCAGTACTCTAGTCTTGGCTTCCCAAAGTGCTGGGATTACAGGCTTGAGCCACTGTGCCTGGCAGGTTTTTACTTCTTTTGCTTATTTCACTGATAAACCCGGCCCTTGTTTGAAGAGGAGGCAGGACACAGACTGGGAAAAGGGAAGAAGCTAAATTGTGATTTTGTCAATACTACATGGGTAGGCGGGTTATGCTGTAACAGTTACTGGAAACATTGTATCTGTCTCCTCTGTTGCATACTGTTCTTTGTAGGACTGCTCACTGGACTTCAGGAACTGATTCTTAGCTACAACAAAATCAAGATGGTCCCCAAGGAGCTAAGTAACTGTGTCAGCTTGGAGAAACTAGAACTGGCCGTTAACAGGGACATATGTGATCTTCCACACGAGGTCAGAAAGATTACATCGATAACTATGGTTTTAGTTCCCCCCTGCTAGTCATTTCTCAATTGTGTAATTGTTAAGAATAAAACTAATAAAGAGGCCAGGCGCAGTGGTTCTTATCTGTAATCCCAACACTTTGGGAGGCCGAGATGGCAGGATTGCTTGAGCCTAGTAGTTGGAGACCAGCCTGGGCAACATAGCGAGACCTTATCTCCAAAAAAAAATCAAAAAATTAGCTGGGCGTGGTGGTGTGTGCCTGTAGTCCCAGCTACTTGGAAGGCTGAAGCAGAACGATTGCCTCAGCCCAGGAGGTTGAGGCTGCCTGTGATCATGCCACTGCACTCCAGCCTGGGTGACAGAGTGAGACCCTGTCTTAAAACAAGTGAAACAAACAAAAACTGATATTGGGCCGGGCATGTTGGCTCAAGCTTGTAATCCCAGCACTTTGGGAGGCACTTTGGGTTCGAGATCAGCCTGGGCAACTTGGTGATACAGTAAATCAAAAAATTAGCTGGGTGTGGTAGCACACACCTGTAGTTCCAGCTACTTGGAAGGCTGAGGCAGAAGGATCGCCTGAGTCCAGCAGGTCAACACTGGGGTGGTGTGAGCATGCCACTGCATTCTAGTCTGGGTGATAGAATTGAGACTCTGACTCAAAAAAAAAAAAAAAAAGATTAATATAGCTAAATAATCCTTGAACTGAAAAAACATAAATACTAAATTTTATGAAAACTTACATATAATAGTACTATCTATAGAAATATATAAGAACATATTTATGTATAGTAACAAAAGCCATGGCAATGAAAGCCATCAAGTTCAGGACAGGTCTGACCTCTGTACACACAGAGGATATAATCTTCTCAATACTTTTTTCTTCAGCTGACCCTACTGGTATTTGTTATATTATTCTATTTTTTTTTGAGCCGGAGTCTCACTCTGCCACCCAGGCTGGAGGGCAGTGTCATGTTCATGGCCACCACAGTCTCAACCTGCTGGGCTCAGGCGATCCTTCTGCCTCAGCCTTCCAAGTAGCTGCCACTACAGGAGTGTGCCATTACACCCAGCTAATTTACTTATTTATTTAGTGTAGAGACGAGGTCTCACCAAGTTGCCCAGGCTGGTCTTGAACATGTGGGCTCAAGCAATCCTCTCAC
Source organism: Carlito syrichta (assembly GCF_000164805.1). Taxonomy (NCBI): domain Eukaryota; kingdom Metazoa; phylum Chordata; class Mammalia; order Primates; family Tarsiidae; genus Carlito; species Carlito syrichta. Next base: position 589,855 of record NW_007252030.1, read on the forward strand.
CTTGGCCTCCCAAAGTGCTGGGATTAAAAGTGTGAGCCACTGCACCCTGGCTTTTATTTTTATTTTTACTATGTTGTAGACTACAACAACTAAATAAAGCCCAAAGGTATTGTGAGCACTACTTGATGTGAACTGCCTCCTTTGGCAGTGTGAGTCCTCTGGTCATTTACATCATGGGCATTTATCCTGAAACACCTTGCTCTCCTTTTAGCTTAGCAATCTGCTGAAGCTCACGCACCTTGATCTGAGCATGAACCACTTCACGACCATCCCCGCCGCGGTGCTGAGCATGCCTTCCTTGGAGTGGCTGGACATGGGAAGCAACAGGCTGGAACAGCTTCCTGACACCATAGGAAGGTCAAGTGGCTACCTTCAGACAGCTGACAAGAGCTAAGACCACTGGGGAAAACAAGAAATAGCTAAGCAGGACAAAGGGGTGCCTGGTATAGTCAATCACAGGATTCCATTTGAAATAAGCCATGTTTCAACAAAATGTTTTCTTCTTTATTTGATTCGGAATCTTACTCTGTCATCCAGGCTGGAGTACAGTGGCACGGTCATGGCCACTGAAGGGCGCAGGGAACAGTCAGAAGGGCGTCTCCCGAGATGGCGCTAAACGCTATATAGAACCAAATAAAGACAACAAAGGCCTTAAGCTCCGACTTCTCCCCATAGGGTTTCGCACGCCTGAGAAGTTTAAACCTGCGCGCGAATAATTTCTCCCTATAGGAATACTACCTCATAGTCTCCTCCAGTAAAACCCAAGCATGGCACTGGCCAGCCCCAGCCAGGCCCATAAATACAGCCCTCTCTCTCTCTCTCTCTGTCTCCCTCCCTAACCCCCACAGCTACAGACCCTTTTCCTTTTCCCTGAAACCACCGATTTAATAAATCTCTTGGTCCCTAATGGGTATGGATTTGTTACTGGCGCCTAAGTTCTTTCAACCACCACAGCCTCGACCTTCTGGGCTCTGGTGATGCTTCCCCCTCAGTCTTCCAAGTAGCTGGAATTATAGGTGTGTGCCACCACATCCAGCTAATTTTTTGATTTATTGTAGAGATGAGGTCTTGCCAAGTTGCCCAGGCTGGTCTCAAACCCCTAGGCAATCCTCTTGCCTCTGACTCCCAAAGTGCTGTGATTATAGGCATGTGCCACCACGCCTGGCTTATTTTTGATTTTTTTTGAGTCAGAGTCTCACTCTGTCATCCAGGCTGGAGTGCAGTGACATGCTCACAGCCACCGCAGCCTCGACCTGCTGGGCTCAGGTGATCCTTCTGCCTCAGCCTTCCAAGTAACTGGAACCACAGGTGTGCGCCACCATGCCCAGCTAATTTTTTTGATTTACTGTAGAGACGAGGTCTTGCCAAGTTGCCCAGGTTGATCTGGAACCCCTGGGCTCAGGCAATCCTCTCATCTCTGCCTCCCAAAGTGCTGAGATTACAGGTGTGAGCCACTGCACCCAGCCAATTTTTTTATTTATTGTAGAGACAAAGTCTCGCAAAGTTGCCTACACTGGTCTTTTTTTTTTTTTTTTTTTTGAGTTGGAGTCTCACTCTGTCATCCAGACTGGAGTGCAGTGGCCGCTCCCAGCCACTGCAGCCTCAACCTGCTGGCCTCCGGCAATCCTTCCACCTCAGCCTTCCAAGTAGCATGCACCACCACGCCCGGCTGATTTTTTGATTTATTGTAGAGATGAGGTCTCACTGCCCAGGTGGGTCTCGAACCCGTGGGTTCAGGCAATCCACTCACCTCAGCCTCCCAAAGGCACGGGATTACAGGCTGAGCCACTGAGCCCAGCCAACCTACACTGGTCTACCCCTGGACTTAGGTGATCCTCTTGCCTCTGCCTCCCAAAGTGCTGGGATGACAGGTGTGAGCCACCACGCTGGCTCAGAATGTTTTTATTCCAAATAAGTGAAAGTGTTTTGGAGAGGAAAAACTGACTACCTCACTTTAAGAAACTAACAAGAATATGCACAGTGACAACCTTGCTTAGGATATGACAGGTGCTTCCATGCACCTTGTAAATGAATGTGGAGAAACTGACACCAAGGGGTGGTAGCAGACTTGCCTAGGGCTGCAGTGGTGTGAGAAGGTGAGCCAGGATTCTGCATAGGCAGCCTGGCCAAGTCACACTGTTGACCATGTAGAACCCCTGGGCTCAGAAAACCCTCTCACCTCGGCCTCCCAAAGTACTGGGATTATAGGCTTGAGCCATTGCACCCAGCCTAAGAATGAAATTTAAAAAAAAAAAAACCAAAAAATAACTTAGTCAGTTGTGGTGGTGTGCACCTGTAGTCCCAGCTACTTGGGAGGCTGAGGCAGAAGGGTCACCTGAGTCAGGAGGTTGAGGCTACAGTGAGCCGTGACTGTGCCACTGCACTCCAGCCTGGGTGACAGAGACCTCAGCTCAAAAAAAAAAAACAAAACTCTAACTCAGGTTAGATAACATTTACAGCAGTTCTTCTTAGTTGATCCTATGAGAATTGTAGAGAATTCTAGAATATCTTGATTTCATTTCTCCCACGACAAGGTATCAGGGTTGTGCTGACAGTTTCCTTAATAATCATGTAACATGAGGTCAGTTAACTCAGCAAGATGCTGATTAAGGATGTTGTAAAAGATGGCATTTTTCTGGACAAAATAACAGGGTTTTCATACTATGTGATTAATTGCGGAAACCTCTTTTAACTTTTCAGAATGCAAAGTCTGCATACGTTATGGCTGCAACGGAATGAAATAGCATGCCTGCCAGAAACAATCTGCAACATGAGGAATCTGGGCACTCTTGTCCTCAGCAACAACAGACTGCAGGAGATTCCAGCGTGCATGGCAGGGATGGCAAGCCTGAGGTGCACAGGGCAGACATGAGGCAGGGTCTTTCTCTCTGGCGGCAGAGCAGAGCCATGTGGATAGGTCGTCATCAATGAACTTGGGTTTTATTTTATTTTTTGAGTCAGTCTCATTCTGTTGCCCAGGCTGGAGTGCAATGGCACGCTCACAGTCACCGCAGCCTTGACGTGTTGGACTCAGGAGATCCTTCCACCTCAGTCTTCTAAGTAGCTGGAACTGCAGGCGCGTGCCATCACGCCTGGCTAATTTTTTGATTTAATGTAAAGATGAGGTTTTACCAAGTTGCCCGGGCTGGTCTTGAACTTGTGGGCCTAGGCAATCCTCTCGTACTGGCCTCCCAAAGTGCTGGTATTATAGGCATGAGCTGCCGTGCCTGGCCTGAATTTGGGTTTTATTTGAATAAATACTGTTAGGGTGAACCGAGGCAGCATGGGCTGGTGCTGCGGGAATAAAGTAAAGATTTGCAAAGGTAAAGCAAAGGAGTTTATTCCTCTCAGAAGAGAATGGAACTGACACTTAGAGGCAGTACGGTCCCTGAGATTGAGGAAGGAGAGCTTTTAAAGTTTTAACAAGGAAACAAGGAAAAAAAGCCTCCAGCAGTTGCATTCCTAAGTATTGATAACACTGGTCTTGTGCCCCTGGTGTTGTCAGGGCAAACAATCCTGTGACTACAGGGCCTTCACAGCCTCTGGTGGACTGTTGGGCAGTCAAAAAAGGCTGAATACAATTAGGTCAGCTTGGTCCTGTAGAGCTGGAAAGCAAGTGCCTGGAATAGAGGAGTCATCAGTAGAAGACATACTTGGGAGCTGCAAGACAATTGTCAAAAGCTGCCTCCAAAAAGCTGGTGCTGTCCTTGGCTAACAGTTAGGAAGTGGGGACTGGGGCAGACAGCTAGCAGAGCATGACACAGCCGAAGCAGTGTTAAAATGACTGTTCTTTAGGTGAGTTAGTCTGTTTGACTTCACTCGGATACATTGAAAAACATTTTCCAATGTTGAAATCCTATAATTTGAAGAATAGGATTCATATAATACTGGTCTAAACTATTCAAAAAAGAGTCCTTAAAACTAAGCAGTATTGGGGTTAATCAGCCTTAAGAAATTCCTCTGTTGGTGACATCTGCATGAAGATTGTACAGCTGCTAAACCTTGTTCACAATGTAAAATCAAAAGCATAAAAACTGATTAATTTCCTCCTAAATAACTCCACACGGACAGGAGTTTGTCTCACAAGTGAGAGTAGATAAAACTTTTTCACTCATTACCATCAAAACTCCCTCATTTTCCCTCCAACATCTACCTTCCTATCATTGAGAATAAAACAAGAGACTATTCACCAAACCCCACACTTCCACAACAGAATCACTTACTCAGCAACCTCCCACCTTATATTAGATGTGAAGGCACAATGATAAGACATGGGTCCATAAAATATGCAGAAACTCAGCTCATAGCTTTAATTGTTCGTTTAAGATGCATTTACTCTTAGAAGTTAAATTGTGCAGTATTAAATACGAGAGGGGATTCCATAAAGCCAGAATTATCTTTTGGAGGGCAGGCTTCCTCACAGGTAAGTATTCTAAGGAAGCCACTAGCATCTATGCACCAGCTGGCGTTGTTGGGATAGGTTGTGGGTAGCTTCAGTGCATTTTTTTTGGAGATTCTTTCAATGTGTTTGCCATTTCATGATGGTGATTTACACAATGTGCGGCAGTGATATTTTGACCAAAAATAGCATGACCCCCCCCCCCGTGTCCCACTCTCCCTATTCACCCAATCTCATCTTGAGTGACTTTTTTTGTTTCCCCGTGAAAAAAGTTCTCAGAGGGAAACATTTTGCCTACAATGTGGAGGAGGTGAAACAAAAAACAGCAGAAGCACTAAAGGGTGTCAAAATTGATGAGTTTAAGAATTGGTTTGTTTTTGTTTTTTTGAGTCAGGGTCTTACTTTGTCACCCAGGCTGGAGTGCAGTGGCACGCTCACAGCCACCACAGCCTTGACCTGCTAGGCTCTGGCAATCCTTCTGCCTCAGCTTTCCAAGTTACGGGGACCACAAGCACGTGCCACCATGCTCAGCTAATTTTTTTAATCTACTGTAGAGACGAGGTCTTGCCATGTCGCTCAGGTTGGTCTCAAATCCCTGAGCTCAGGCAGTCCTCTTGCCTTGGCCTCCCAAAGTGCTGGGATTACAGGCATGAGCCACAGCACCTGACTCAATGACTGTTTTGGGTTTTTTGGGTTCCCCCTTGTACATGCCATGAACTAAGAGTTGATTTTAGAGGCTTTGTAGGCTGAGTGCGGTGTCTCAAGCCTGTAATCCCAGCACTTTGGGGGCCAAGGTGAGAGAATTGCCTGAGCCCGAGGGTTCGAGACCAGCCTGGGCAACTTGGTGAGACCTCCTCTCTACAATAAATCGAAAACTTCTCTGGGCATGGTTGCGTGCGCCTATAGTTCCAGCTACTTGGAAGGTTGAGGTAGAAGGATCGCCTGAGCCCAGCAGGTTGAGTGTGTGTGAGTGTGCCACTGCACTCCAGCCTGGGCGACGGAGTGAGATTCCAACTGGAAAAAAAAAAGTTTTGTAAGTAAGTTGTCTAAAATAAATATTTTGTTCTTCTAGGAAAGAAACTTAAAGATTCTTGGGATATATCACATCTCACCAAGATACTCAGTTATTGACACCAGTTAAGAGTCATGCAGTGTATTATCATTTGATCTTTCTCCAGGGAAATGAATGTACTCTTCTGTGGCACCAATAAAATTGCTGTTTTTGTTGAACTGCTAGGTTTGTCAACTTCAGGGACAACCCGTTGAAGCTGGAAGTGACACTTCCTCCCAGTCAGAGTGCAGATGATGAAGAGGACCGGGAGTTGTTTGGCCTCCAGTTCATGCACACATACATACAGGAGTCTCAGGAGAGAGCAGGTATGTGATTTGTCTATATCATGTAGATTATATATGTATATATTTTTTTGAGTCAGGAGCTCTCTGGTGCCCAGGCTGGAGTACAGTGGCAGGATCACACCTCACTGCAGCCTCAACTTCCTGGGCTCAGGAAATTCTTCTGCCTCAGCTTCCTGAGTAGCTGGGACTGCAGGTGCATGCTAACACAACTGGGTAATTTTTTTTGTTTTTTGTAGAGATGAGGTCTCACTATGTTGCCCAAGTTGGTCTTGAAATCCTGGGCTCAAGTGAACCTCCCACTTCAGCTCCCCAAATTGCTGAGATTACAGGCATAAACCACTGTATCCGGCCAGATTAAATTTTTGTTTGGTTAGAAGAAACGTGTATATAACTAACTTCTGTCTTTTCATTAATTCCTTGATGGGTTTCTTATTCCATCTTGCCTTTTCTGTCAAATTCTGGTTTCTTGGTCAATATTGTGGAAAGAAAAAACAGTGAAATAGGTTATAAAGATAATCAAAGTCTTTAATGTAGAGTCAGGAAATAGATTGACTAAGCTCAGCAAGTGAATGGACACATGGTTCTTAAAGCGTCACTGCCTCATTCTGCATTTGCCATACACATCAGTTTGAGCACGTTTGATCTTCCTACCATTTCCTCCTTTTTCTACAGTTCTCAGATGGCAAAAAACATTTTGCCTAGAAATGAAAAATATTAATATAGACTTTTTAAGAGATGGGGTCTTGCTATGCTGCCCAGGCTGATATTCCCAGGCACCATCATAGTGCAATACAGCCTCAGCCTCTCGAGTAGCTGGGATTACAGGTGAGTGCTACCATGCCTAGCTGAGAATACAGATTTTAACCAAGAGTTGAAATGTGAGGTTTTTTGCTGGGTGAAGTGGCTCATGCCTGTAATACCAGTGCTTTGGGAGGTGGAGGTAAGAGGACTGCCTGAGTCCAGGGGTTTGAGACCAGCCTGGGCAACTTGGTGAGACCTTGTCTCTACAATAAACCAAGAAAAATTAGCTGGGCATGGTAGCATGTGCCTGTAGTTCCAGCTACTTGGAAGGCTGAGGCAGAAGGATTGCCTAAGTCTAGCAGGTCAAGGCTGCGGTGGCTGTGAGTGTACCACTGCACGCCAGCCTGGGCAACAGAGTGAGACTCTGACTCAAAAAAAAAAAAGAAATGTGAGTTTTTAAAAATTTATTAATACTTTTTCTATAGAGATAGCATCCTACTGTGTTGTTCTGGTTGGTTTTGAACTCCTGGGCTCAAGTAGTCCTCTCACCTTGGCCTACCAAAGTGCTGGGATTACAGGCGTGAGCCATGCACTTAGCCAGAATGTGAGGTTTTGACATACAGATTTCAATCTTTAGTCCTGGCAATTTTGCATTGCATTACTTTTTTTTTTTGAGAAAGGCTTTTTTTCTTTTTAAAGTTGGAGTCTCACTCTTGTTACCCAGTCTGGAGTGCAGTGGCACACTCATGGCCACCTCAGCCTTGACCTGTTGGGCTTAGATGGTCCTTCTGCCTCAGCCTTCCAAGTACCTGGAAAAAGAGATGCATGTCACACCTGGCTAGGTTTTTTTGTGATTTATTGTAGAGATGAGGTCTTGCTAGGTTGCCACGGCTGGTTTCGAACCCCCAGGCTCAGGCAGTCCTCTCGCCTCAGCATCCCAAAATGCTGGGATTACGGGCTGAGCCACCATGCCCAGCCAGAGAAAGCCTTTCAATTAAACCAAGATTGGGGAAAGAGAACAAAGAGCACAATTCTCTAATAAAAACAATGAAGCCATAGTATAGTATTAGAAATAATGGGTTTTAAATGCATTATAATGTGAAGTTTTTGACTGTAACGGTAGATTATAGTGCAACTCAATGCAACAAAGAGTTTCTTTGAAATGAGGGCTTTCATCTAGAGGAAGTGACTTTTGCTAACATTCAGTGCAGGATGTCTAGGAAATGTTGGTTAGAACTGCTGCAGCAAGGCAAGACACAACAGCATGGAGGGCAGGCTGGGGGAAGGCAGAGAAAAAGTCATGGTAGCGTAAGACATGGGCCTGCTTTTGGAAAGTAGAGAATACATCCACAGAAGCCAAGCAGGAGACACAATTAACAACTGAATGGAGACGAGAAAGGGAGTTCAGAGTGATCGCAGGTTTTTGTTAGAACTGGACAAAAGTGGTACCAGATGGAGAAGGAAGTACAGACACAGAGTTGGCTGGCAGAAACTGATTTCTGTGTTTATTTTTGCTTGCTTGCTTGCTTGCTTTTCAGGCCTTACTCTGACACCTAGGCTGGAGTGCAGTGGCACATTCACAGTTCACCACAGCCTTGACTTCCTCCTGGGTTCAAGCAATCCTCCCAATTTATTTATCCCAAAGTGCTGGGATTACAGGCATGAGTCACCACACCCAGTCGATTTCCGGTATTAACAGTAAATTTGATGCACCCATAGGACATACAAGCACCAAAGCTCAAGGGGTTTGCTGAACCTGCAAATAACGCAGGTCAATATATATCCCATAGCCACTTTCTCATATATGAAGAGAAATGAAAACAATAATATTGATCTAAGGCTGGCGTGTTGAGGGACAAGCTTATTCTCCCTTGAGGTACACAGTCCCAGTCAGGAATGTATCATCCAGATAAATGAGCCACAGGAATGTGTCAATATGAGAATTCCTGGGTGTGTATGTAAGTTTTATGAAATATAACTGAGATCATGGCTGATGGAGAATATTTTTCATTTCTGGCCATCAATTGTTGAATGACGCAAAACAAGTTTTATGACACAAGTTAGCACTGGCTGACACAACAAAACAAGGTTAATTGTTGAATGATATTTTATCTTCATTTATGTTCTCCTGATTGGGGAGCATGAATAATTAACTTAAAATAATCAAACTACTTTTAATCATATTTGACATAAAACTTATAACAAGAGAAAAAAGGTAACAACATAAAGAGATAATAAAATCAAAGCCTGCCTATTATGTTATTAAAAACAGATTCAGGACTGGGTGTGGTGGCTCAAGCCTGTAATCCCAGCACTTTGGGAGGCCAAGATGAGAGGACTGCCTGAGCCCAGGGGTTCAAGACCAGCCTGGGCAACTTGGTGAGACCTCATCTCTACAATATATCAAAAAATTAGCCAGGCATGGTAGCACATGCCTGTAGTTCTGGCTTCTTGGGAGGCTGAGGCAGAAGGATCACCTGAGCCCAGCAGATTAACGCTGGGGTGGTCATGAGCGTGCCATTGCACTCCAGCCTGGGCAACAGAGTGAGACTCTGACTCAAAAAAGAAACACAGACAAACAACAACAACAACAAAAAACAGATTCATGAATTACTACCACCACTGCTACTAGTTAATATTCATTGAGCACTAACTCTGTGCTTAGAATAGTTTTAAGCATTTTACTTGTGATATTTCGTTTGAAGCTCATAACAGCCTTGTAAGGTCGGTCTTATTGTCATTATCATCATCTCCATTCTAAGAGGAGGAAATCGAGGCACAAGGAGATTAAGCACCTTCCCAAGGTCACAACAGAGGTAGGATTTTAACCTGAGCAGTCTGACAGGACATATTTTGTTAAACTAAAGTCAGGATTTTGCAAGTGGGCTCTGCTCAGCCACCTTTCATGTAATCACAGACCTACAGGATGAAAGCAATTATCTCTAAATGTCATTATAATGTTTAAATTGTGTAATCCTGGGTCCTGTCTTGCAAATGTACTAACAAGACAATTTTTACAAATAAAGGCAGAAACAAAATGAGGATAAGATGCGGATGAGGGTAACAGTCCTACAATCCTACCACAAGTTTGCTTTAATATTTGCTTTTGCATAAAAACTACTGAGTTAAATAAGGCCCAAATTTGAGATTTTTGGTTTCCTTTCTAATTTCTACTTTATTCCAAATTATTTTCCCAAGCTGAAGGGAATATGCTTAATGTTGTATTTATGTGTGTGAAAAATAATCTGATAAAAGATATGAGATATCTAATTAACTTCAGAAGTTATTTGCAAATTCCAAATTTAATTTTGCGTTATGTTTATAAGTATCTTTTTGAAAGCTCTAATTTCTAAGTTATCCGACAAAAAATGAAGTGCTTTCTTTGAAAACAGCTCTTCAGTTTTGGTGTTTGTCATGGACAAATTCTGATAATATATAAATACAGGTATGGGTCTGGAAATCTGAAGGTCATTTCATAAACTAATTTTGAACATCTCTGAATTTGTTTGCATTTGAGAAAATCACAACTGTCCTTTCTAGATCTACATGGGAAAGAAAGTCCACACATAAGTCAAATTCTCAGATCAGCCTTTGTTACAAACTGGCAGTCAATCATTGCATCTTGAACTTGAGAAATACAAAATGTCAAATAAAATCAAAGAAAAATAAATTTCCAGCTGGGCTCGGTGGCTCAGCCTGTAATCCGCACCTTTGGGAGGCTGAGGTGAGTGGATTGCCTGAGCCCGCAGGTTCAAGACCCATCTGGGCAGGCGAGACCTCATCTCTACAATAAATCAAAAAATCAGCCGGGCGTGGTAGCTTGCGCCTGTAATTCAGGCTACTTGGAAGGCTGAGGCAGAAGGATCGCCGGAACCCAGCAGGTCGAGGCTACGGTGGCTGGGAGCGGCCACTGCACTCCAGTCTGGGCGACAGAGTGAGACTCCAACTCAAAAAAAAATAAATAAAAATAAATTTCCAAAATCAACACAATTAGAAAGCTAACATGCTAGTTACAGGTTCACATGCTGTTTGTGTTTCAGATAACCAAGTCAGTTGTTCTACCACTTTGCCAGTCTCTGCAGACGCGGATGGATAATATAATCCAAGATGCTGAAGAGGGTTACTCTGGGACTTTCGTGAGTTCTCTAACGTTTGGACTTCTGAAGCAAAAAAACAATGCTATTACGAAAGTTCAATGAAGCCACTGTGTTTTTTAAAGTTCATATTATCTTATTTAAAGTATATTTTCATGAATATAAAAATATAACTTAAAAAACTTTTTTGGGTGGAAGACAGATGCCGTTCCAGCCTCTTTTCCATTACACAATGGTTTCTGGTGGTGAGAAGGGGTTTGGTAGAGCAGTTAGCAACACATTTTCCAGAGACACCAGTGGGTCCGTATAATACTGCAAAGCTGGACTGAAGCCCTTCTGCTGCAAATACTGGGTGCGACCGTGGTCAATCAGCAATTTACAAAGATGCCCTATTTTCTTCTTTTCTTCAACACTAAGAAGCCTAAATTGAATAAACAAACACAAAACACTGTTAACATTTTGTAAAAATGCTTATAAGAAATGATTTTAGTCCCTTTTGTTTATTGAGAGACTGCTAGATAACCCATATGCTAAGTGCTATGTCTCATACTTCAAAGATCTTTTACTTACGTATTTATGACCACAATAGAAAATACATATTTTAACTTATTCTAAAATTAGACTGGACAACACATTTTCACAGAAAAATTGTGAATGACCGTCATCTACAGAGAAAAGTGATGAGAAGTTATCCCTCTTCCGTGTTGCACACAGAGTGCCCTCACCCAAGCAGGCCGTCGCTGTCATCTGTGGCCCTGCATCCTCCGATCTCGTGCTCCTCACCCTCGTCCTCCCGTTCCTGCTCCTGCTCCTGCCTCCTGGGGGTGGTGTTTGAGGACCCCACGGTCTTGCGCATCCCACAAGTTGCCCAGCTGCTCATGCGCTGGAAGTAGTGGAACTCTGTGGCGCCCAGGCCCAGCGCCCGGAAGTGCTCCTGGCCCACGTAATGCCTCCAGTCACAGCGGTGGTGACAGCACAGTGCGAGAACAATGCCGGCCACAGGGCTCTGCATCTCGGGGGCGCTGTTGTCACATCCTTCCCTGGCCACGGTGTGGCTCTCTCTTTCTGTTTCGCTGTTCTTTACGCGTTTGGCCATGGGTTCTCCGTGCCGCTCCTCATGGTGGACAGCACAGGTTTCCAGCAAGCACCGCAGGGCAAGATCTGCAAGCACAGACACAAGGCTCAGCCGTCATCTCAGCATGCACACTCTAGTTTATGAAGAGCTCGGGATTAAAAACCCAAGAAGACACCAAAATCTACTTGCTGTGTACTTGCAAAAACTCTATCATGAATTGCCGCCTTTTCCAAATTTGCTCTTTCTTACTAGTGTCTCTGTTTCTTTAGTGATTACTCTGCAGTAAGCCTGCTTCCCAACAAAGCTGTCTGAGGTCTAAGATTGACAGTGTGAACAACGCTGGTCCAATGACTTGGACTCTCACTGTTCCTGCCCCAGTGGAAGAAATGACTTGTTTAGAAAAAAAATTACATTACATTTCACCTTAAGAAACACAAAGAAAGAAGGAAGGAAAGGCAGTTCTGCCTAGGGTGATGCCAGATCAAGACACAATGCTGTTCTTGAAATGCATGTATTCACAGCAGATAGTGCTGCATTGAGGAGCTGAGACTCGGGAGAGCAGGACTTGCTGGGCAGCCTTGTTGTGTTTGCCCACTCATCTGGCACTGACTGGGGCTGTCACATGCAAAGCACTGAGGACGCAGTGATGACCAGTACACATCGGCTAGCAGTGGGCATACGCCCCATATTACAAGGAAAACATGTGCATATACTTTAAAACCAAATGCATGCATTTTTGATGACTGTGGCTACTTCTAAACTGTTGAAAACTGCTAAACTGTTGACAATATTGAAAAGAAGCCACATTTTCAGTCTGTCAAAAAACAAAAACAGAAACCCAACATGACAGTATTGACACAAAAACTCTTAATGGCCGGGCTCGGTGGCTCAGCCTATAATCCCGTGCCTTTGGGAGGCTGAGGTGAGTGGATTGCCTGAGCCCGCGGGTTTGAGACCCGCCTGGGCAGTGAGACCTCATCTCTACAATAAATCAAAAAAATCAGCCAGGCGTGGTAGCGCATACCTGTAATTCCGGCTACTTGGAAGGCTGAGGCGGAAGGATCGCCGGAGCCCAGCAGGTCGAGGCTGCGGTGGCCGGAAGCGGCCACTACACTCCAGTCTGGGCGACAGAGTGAGACTCCAACTCAAAAAAAACCAAAAAAACAAAATAAAAACTCTTAATGGCCAAAATGAACAGAAACACAGGAAAGCTCTGTATCTGACACAGCTCAGGGCCAGGGTTCTATAAAAATTAATGACTTGTAAACCTAAGACATCTATACCATTCAAAGAAAGCCACTGAAATGTCCAAGTTAAGCCAAACATTAATGCGTCCGTTTAGACATTGTTCATGTGTTTACACACCTGTTGCCACGCCACACAAGTGCTTTCCAATTCCCACCACAGGTAGCGTCCCTTCTCTTAGCACAGAGATCTTGTCTGAAATAAAAGGCAGTGAGATGACAGATAAAGTGCGTGTGACACTGTGCCCCCGTGGCCTCCCAGAGGACAGCCCAGGAGAATCTCTGGATATAGGGCTGAAGCCAACTCAAGCCAAAACCTGTCACTTTATTATAGAAGTCAACACAGAACATAAGAACTTGTTTATTAGGGTTCATAATAACAGAAAAGTAACACATTCAGTTAAACAGTCTTAGATACAGTGATTTAAATACAAATGCTGGGTTGCTTCTCAATGTTGGATTAAAACTGGAGAAGCGAAGAGGTTGCTGAGGTGTTTGCATTGTTTCCTTTTGAAATAATTTGAAAAACTGTTAAGAAAGCATAAAAGGGCCAGGCTCGGTGGCTCAGCCTGTAATCCCGCGCCTTGGGAGGCTGAGGTGAGTGCATTGCCTGAGCCCACGGGTTTGCGACCCGCCTGGGCAACTTGGTGAGACCTCATCTCTACAAAAAATCAAAAAATTAGCTGGGTGTGATAGCACGCGCCTGTAGTTCCAGGTACTTGGAAGGCTGAGGCGGAAGGATCGCCAGAGCCCAGCAGGTCGAGGCTGCGGTGGACGGGAGCAGCCACTGCGCTCCAGTCTGGATGACAGGGTAAGACTCCAACTCCAAAAAAAAAAAGCAAGCATAAAAGGGCACGAAAGGGAACAAGGAGTGTGAGTGTGTGTGTGAATATGTGTGTGTGTGTGATTGTGACTTCACACTTTTTTGGGTACAATTTAAAATTCTAGGAAGTGTCTTTTACCTACTAGCTAGACAGAGAACTATCTCATTTTCTTTAATGGTGTAGGTTAACTACAGGCAGAAAGCTGGTTTATGGTACGAACAAGACTAAAAATTAATTGAAACAGGACAAAGAAGCAACATAATACATATTATCAAAACTTTTAAACTCTTCCCTAATGTAGCTCTTCATTTCCAGTAGATACTGAAAAACAACTTTTAAAAATGTCACCCCTAACTCAACTTACACCTATCCAAATGTTACATAAACACTGCATATTTACAATGGATTTCTTTTACTGTTTTCCCTGAAGCACTGTTCTGCATGATTGGATTTCTAAGCAACCTAGCAACTCTGAGTTCAAACTTTTCTGATTTATTTGTAGAGTAATAGAAAGTTATGTAACTTACTCAAACACAAGTGTTGAATATCAATTTGAAGTCTCTCAAACACTGAATTTTTCTTTCTGTGTTTACCATCTACCTGCACAAACAGAACATTATTGTAACAATGAATTTTAAGTTAAACTCAGAGCAATTAAGTTTCCATCTTATTTTCAGAGTTAAAAAATAGAAATGAAGATTGCATATTCTTTGATGAAAACTTCAAAATAATACCACAAGTTTCTGAAAGCTTTGAAATCTGTCTTGATTATTACATATACACGACTCCCTTTAACCCTAGAAGCTCCCGGTCTACCCCAAGGGAGTGGCATTTACAGATGTGGAGCAGCTTATCTACAGGTGTTTGCCAGCCCTCATCTCCGTCCCCTCAAATGTGACCTATGGCCTGCTCCTCTCCCTCTCCTTGGAAGGTCAAGGTCATTCTACTCGCCATCCCTGTGCTGACCACCTCCTGATCTACACTTGTCCCGTGTGCCCCATCATAGACTAGAAAGCTTGCCTGCGGGGTTGGGTGTAGTGGCTCATGCCCGTCATCCCAGCACTTTGAGAGGCAGAGGCGAAAGGACTGCCTGAGCCCAAGAGTTCAAGACCAGCCTGGGCAACATGGGGAGATCTTGTCCCTATAATAAATAAAAAAATTATCCAGGCATGGTGGCCTGCACCTGTGTTTCCAGCTAGTTGGAAGGCTGAATTGGAAGGATCACCTGAGCCCAGCGGATCGAGGCTGCGGTGTCCATGAGCGTGCCACTGCACTCCAGCCTGGGCGACAGAGTGAGACTCCAACTCAAAAAAAAAATAAAAAAAAGCTCGCCTGCAACAGCACAAGGCACAGCCAGAGGTGAACTATTTCTCCCTCTGAACCTCCCCTCCCCCTCACTCTTTCCTATCTCAGGGAAGAGCTCACTTAGTCAATCAGGCCTGAAGGCCCTGCCCTGGCCCCTCCTCTCTCATACTTGGTGAAAGATCCAACACCACGTCCTGGGGCTTCCAGCACCCTAGTATTTCTCCCTCCCCCATCACAGGGCAACAGCCTTTGCTCTCTTCTCTCTGGCTCATTTCTTACTTGGATTATTGGATAAAATGATCTTATTAATAACTCCCTACTCAAGCATCGGGTGCTCTGCTTCCATGCTCTGCGGTTTTGTGGACTCACCATGATCCTAACACACCTGGCTTACTGAACCTCAGTATCTGCATGTCTATCCACTGGATGGATGCTCCAAGCAAGACCTGCCTCTTGTTTCCACTGCATCCCTACCCAAAACAACAAGCCAGCTTCCTCTTCAGCACTAGACTCGAGCCTCCACTGTGGGCCACCCCTCCGACTTGTCCCTGCTGACCTCAACCTCACAGCCCCATCGCACAAAGATGCTTTGGGTTTGCCTATTAGCTCAGCATTTGTTTAAACTATTCTCGCTTTCCAGAATGCTCTCCAGTCCTCCGTCTACCAGCAGGGATTCCTCTCTCAAGAGGTAGCTTAAGCAGCACCTTTTCTGTGTGGTCACCCCGTCCTGTCCCTGCTGTAGGAAAACCTGTCACTCCTTCCCTTAAGCCCACACTGTCCTCTGTGCAGACCTTTCTATGCTAACACCTTACGACAATCGCTTCTTTATTTGCTTGTCTCTCCTTTCTGAACATACGTATCAGGCATAGGTACTCGATCTTACCTGACTTTGTATCATGCAAGTCTACCTAGGTGCCTAACAGTCTGCTCGGTAATTGGTTACTAAAGCAACAGCGGTCAAATGGCTGAGGAGGAGCAGGACCCAGACTTGATTCCTAGTTAGAGCTTGGCTCTTTCCATACATTTCCTCTCTTGGCCAATACTTTTAAGGACTCAGATCAATGGACTATCAAAACTTGGATTTAAAGAGTTCACCTTTAGCTTAAGTCATCAATATAATTAGAACTGGCCAGGCACAGTGTGGCCCATGTCTGTAATCCCAGCACTTTGGGAGGTAGAGACTGGAGGATCACTTGAGCCCAGGAATTTTGAGAAAAGCCTGGACAACATAGCAAGACTTCATCTCTTAAAAAGTAAAATAAAAAAACTAGCTAGGCATGGTGCTGCACACTTGGAGTCCCAGCTACCTGGGAGGCTGAGGTGAAAGGATAGCCTGAGCCCATAAGGTCAAAGCCGTGGTGAGCTGTGTTCATGCACTGCACGTGCTACTGCACTCCAGAGTAGATGACAGAGACCCTGACTCAAAAGTAAAAACAAAAAAATTAGAACTGATAAAAACCTATAATCAAAGAACAAAAATATTCATTTTCTTTTCTTTTTTTTTTTAAGAGAGCGTCTTTCTCTGTCATACAAACTGGAATGCAGTGGCGTGATTCTAGCTCACTGCGGCCTTGAGCTACTGGGTTCAAGCCACAGCCTCCTGAGTAGCTGGACCTACAGGTGTATGCCACCATGCCCAGCTAATTTTTAAATTTTTTTGTAGAGATGACGGTCTTGCACTTTGTTGCCCAGCCTGGTCTCAAACTCCTGGCTTCAAGAGATCCTCCTGCTGGGATTACAGGTGTAAGCCATCATGCTGATCTGAAAATTCTAAAATTTTCTTTCAAATTTTTTAAGAAACATGTTTCTTTCATTTTTTCATTCTAAATACAGAAAATGGAAATAAAACTTGGCTACTGCTATATAGCATTGGTTTCTCTTACCTTGAATCTTGTGGTCCCCTTCTCCACTAGGATGAAGTGAACATTTTCAGCATCTTTTAAGGCAATATCAACCCAATGAGATAATTTTCCCTTTCCCGCTCCAAACTCAACAAAGCATCTTCTTGGACCAAGTAACTTTAATTTTTCAATGTTACCTAAAATAGAAGCCTGCAAACTTCACATGATTATTTTATAAACTAGAGCAAACACATTTGGCTCAAATGAGAAAACAGTAAAGGAATTTCTACAGAAGGCAATATGTTCACATTGATAACTTCTATTCAGCTTTAAATTTTTTCTTTTGTTTTTAAGTATTTAATACTAAGTACTCAGAACCATATCCATGCCCCCAATTTTTTAATACATATTTTTTCAAATGGAAATATTTTGTACTTTGCAAGGCAAACAAAATCTCACACATTTAGGAAGCCTTCAATGAATGGAAAAGGCATTTCTAGTAGTATTCCTAGAGCCTAGACATACCTGCTGCTTCAGGTGCTTGGTGGCAGAATCCCCGTTTTTAGGGTCATTGAGGGCATCATGTAACGCTGGGTGAGACATAATGCGATCTGGAAGTGTGGAGTTCAACCCTGTGCCAAATACAAGCACAACAGCTTAAGCAAACAAACATGGAATTGCAGGACTCTCACAAAGGGTACACCAAAAGTACATCAACTCATAGCCCACCCAGCTGCTTGAACATAACTTGCAACTTTAGGCAGACTTACCTTCACTTGCTTTTCTCAATTTCTTAATTAAGTTTTCCAACTGCTCTTCAGATAGAGAAGAAAGTGGAACCTATAAACAAAAATAAAGCTAAATAATGTAGCCAAAAATTGCCTTCAAGTAGTATGACCAGCCTGAGTAGAAGCATCATAGCTGGGCAGTCCCCATGGCAGCCAAGGCTCCGCCTTGTTCTAAAGCTTCTCCTGCAGTCACCATGGGAAGTATATAAGTGCTAGGCTTTTCCTCAGTCTCTGCCATACTGCTTCACCGCCTCCAGCCTCCTCAAGTCAAGAACAAGTCTAGGCTCAAAGCATTAAAAAATCAAGGGGCCTCAGGGCCATACTGTATTTTGTTCTGCTGTGGGGTATAAGCTGGTAGGGGAATGGACCATCACTGACAACTTGGAATCTACAGGAAATGCCTTCTGAGGTAAAGACAACAGATCTATCCGAAACAAAAAGTGGAACATAGTTTATTCACAACCGAGGTAGCTTATAAATACCTTGAACAATGAAACATTAAGTTAATGTACTTACTAATATTTCAGGTAATTCTGTTTCGTCTTTTAAGCCTGCATTAATATCTTGAATAAAGAAGTCCTTAACAAAAACAAAACGATGATAATACCGTTAATAATGTAAAGCTCACAAAAATTAAGGTGAAACTGACTCTTCCCTCAACCCCACACTCTGTGCCTATCACCTCCCTCCTCCTGCTCATTCAGTAGTTCACCAGAGGGCCTGCTCTCATCCTTGGGGAGCTGGGCACTCACCACGCAGACAACACAAGAGACAAACATCTATGTTCACGGAGCTCATGCTCTAGTGAGGTGGCTACTTGAATAAGCATTTTTAGTACACAGAAATTCATTCGTAATTTTTATTGAGTTTTGACCTATTTACAGCATAGACTGAAGACTGTGTTGATTTGGCTTTATGACGTTAAGGCAAAAACAACCAAGTACCAGCTCCATGATGCTATTCATCAGACATGCAGCATGATCAAAACCAGGTAAAAGGTACACACAATAGTCAAAGTCTCATTTCTTCTATTTTAAAATACAAATTAAGAATTGAAAATATAAATGCCCAGTGGTGCTGCGTTACTAAAATTGATATAATGAATCTTTCTAGTCCTTCTTCAGAGACACAGATTCTAGGCAAGGACCTATTTCAGTTCTGTGCAAGGAAACTTTCTGCAGTGATGGAAATATCTTGTGTCTGCCCTGGCCACATGGCCAGTGTGACTACAGAACTAGAGTTTTACTGTACTGAGCTTTAATTAGCTCAGACTAATAATCACATGTGGGAGTGGCTGCCATGCTGAAGAGTGTACACTAGCATGAATGACATCCTGCTATGTTCACAGCCCTGCTTGAAAAGTGAAGGCAGCCCCTGGGAACATGTGCTGTGCACAGCAGTGACTCTTGTGACATGCGTGTCAGAAAGGTGAACCTGGGTGTGTGTGGCCGGCTGCCCCGCTGTGGACAGTCATGGAAACTGCCAACTGAGTGGGCGGGTACAGATTACAGGGTCATGTGCTGTTGTTAGATGACTAACAAAGTGACTGCAGGAAACCAACTGTAACTATCAGAACTCAAGTGTTCTTGGTTCAAAATGGTTGTGAAGAGTGCCTCAGGCAGCTGGTGCTGTGGGTCAGAGGTTCTTTTTGTTTGTTTTTTTGAGTCGGAGTCTCACTCTGTCGCCCAGGCTGGAGTGCAGTAGCATGCTCACAGCCACTGCAGCCTCAATCTGCTGGGTTCAGGCGCTTCTTCCATTTCAGCCTTTCAAGTAGCTGAAACCATAGATGCATGCCACCACACCCAGCTTTTTTTTTTTTTTAATTTATTGTAGAGACAAGGTCTCACCATGTTGCTCAGCCTGGTCTCAAACCTGTGGGCTTGGGCAACCTCTCGCCTCTGCCTCCCAAGGGCTGGGATGACAGGCATGAGCTACCATGCCCCACCTGTATAGTATAATTGAATGTTTACTCATAGAACAAAGGTCAGGCGGGCTTGCTTATCCCCTAGTCAGCAACATTTCTACGTCCTGAGCTTGGGCTTTCCCAGCTGTGACACGAGCTGCTGCACACACAGCATCTGCTGATTCATGGGCCTCGGGAACAAGGGGAGCTGAGCTAACAAGAAGTGCACGCTGCTTACTGTGTGTGAATGAGAGGCTGTTGTCTCTGACCTGTGAGTCTTTAGATCTTCTGCCAGCAGACAGGAACCGATGGCAGGCTGACCTGATGGCATGGACCAGACGGAATTCCAGATCCCTCACAGCTCCTGACAGGTGCACTCGGCCAGCATGGATGCTTCAGGATGCACACGCAAGGACTGCCCTGCTCAGAAACAGCAGGCTCCTAAACTGCTCTCTAGACCTCCAGGTCATCAGCCATCAATCTGCTGGTCACCATCCAACACTCATCAGGCACTCTGACTCCATGCTGTCCTTCCCAAGTCTCACTAACACCACCATTATGTTCGAGCTCTGCTGACTTCACTTTATTTCAGCAAAGCGCTTCCCAGGCCCTCCATCCTCTGGCATCCCTGCGAATCCCTCGACCTCTGAAATTCTAATTCCACCGCCTACTTCTGACTGTAACTTGGTGCTGTGCCAGCATGAGCCTGGTGGTTCTCTGGCTCCTAAACATGTTCTTTTCATTCTTTCACTCCTAATTACATTCTTCACAAAAAACGAAGACTGTGATTCATTTTTTGCCCAGTTACTCTCTGGCCTCTTGTCCTGCCATCCAGTATAGATACCACTATTATCACCACTGTGATTTTTACAGTCTAGTTCTTCTGCCACAACCACCCTTGCAAAACTCAATGTCTGCATCGATATGGTTCTTAACTTCAGCATCTGGCCTGCTGAACGCTGCTGGCGGAAACCACCACTTGGACTGGTGCCAGGTCAAATCCGTTGCCTCCACACTCCAGTCTGACTTGCAAAGCTGCCCAGCAATTATTCTTCATAATTTGTTTCCATTGGTACAAACATTTATTTATTTATATATTTATTTATTTTTTGAGTTGGAGTTTCACTCTTGTCGCCCAGGCTAGAGCACAGTGGCACACTGCCAGTCACCGCAGCCCCGACCTGTTGGGCTTAGGTGATCCTTCCACCTCAGCCTTCCAGGTAGCTGGAACTACAGACATACACCACCATGCCTGGCGAGTTTTTGTGTTAACTGTAGAGATGAGGTCTCACCAAGTTGTCCAGGCTGGTCTCGAACCCCCGGGCTCAGGCAATCCTCTCACCTCAGCCTCCCAAAGTGCTGGGATTACAGACCGAGCCACCGCGCCCAGTCACAACATTTATTTTAAGCATGTGGGGTACAATTCAGAATCAGATGTACAAATGGTCACTGCACAGGTAAAGTTTGGGCCTCACTTTGGTCCCCACTTCACCTGGTTTGAGATCAGATACCCTTATTCTTTGTAATCTTAATTCAAACTTCTCCTTTTCTCCTCAGGTCTCCTACTGGACTGTCAGCCCCCATCACCTTGTCTCTTCTATAAGGAAAGCATTGCTGTCAAAGAAGAGCCTTCTCTTGATTCTCCTGGATGTACATCCATCCTTCGCTCACTCCCACTGTCCCTGTGGAAGAGCCATCCTCTGCTCCGTGTCCTCCCTGCTACCCCAGAAGCCGCTGCCACTGATTATGCCCTCTTCTCGGGCCAGCGTCGTCTTCTCTGCTGGCTCTTTACTTTAGAACAGTTGTCCCTCCATATATACAAAGAATGGGTTCCAGGACATGCTTCCAGCACCAAAATCTGTACATATCCAAGTCCCACAGTCAAAAGGTCAGCCCAGCCTTCCTAATACATGGGCTTGCATCCTGAACATTGCATTTTTAAAAAATTGGCGTTTCACTCTGTTGCCCAGGTTGGAGTACAGTGGCACAATCACAGCTACTGCAGCCTCAACCTACTGGGCTCAGATGATCCTCTTACCTTAGCCTCCTAAGTATGTGGAGCTACAGGCACACGTCACCATGCCCGGCTAATTTTTGATTTATTGTAGAGACAAGGTCTTGCCAAGTTGCCCAGGCTGGTCTTGAACTCCTGGGCTCACGCGATCCTTCCAAGTAACTGGGACTACAGGCACATGCCACCATGCCCAGTTAATTTTTGATTTATTGTAGAGACAAGGTCTCACCAAGTTGCTCAAGCTGGTCTCGAACTCCGGGGCTCAAGCAATCCTCTCTCCTTGCCTCCCTAAGTGTTGGGATTACAGGCATGAGCCACCGTGCCTAGCCTGATATTGTATTTTAAGTTTTCCTTTGGTTGGAGAAATCTGCATACAAGTGGATCTGTGCAGGTCAAGCCTGTGCTGTTCAAGGGCCAACTGTATATAAATAAACCCACATTTCCTTCCATTTTACAGCACCCGCCCCCCATCAGAGGACTCTCTGACTGCTGTCCTAATGTCCGAGTTCTATTCACAGTCAAGTTTCTGGCTTCCACTGCCTTATCTTCCATTCACTCCTGTATCATTCTGGTCTGATTTCTGCCTGCCCTATTAAGTATGTATTTTGCTGAGGTCTCTGATCCATAAGAACAACCATAAGGCCAGCCTGATGGCATTTCCCTCCTGGCTGTGGTTCCTCCGCGGGCTGACAGGGCGGCTTGCTCTTCTTTGAGGTTCTTATCCCGCCCCTCCCCCCTAGCTCTCCTTCCTCCCTCTCCAGCCACTCTTCCAACATTTCCTGTGGTTCCTACCAGTAGCGCATCCTCTCTCATTGCTGTGGCTGAGTTCCAGGCTTGGTTCTCTCAGATTCCATGTCTTATGCAGCGGGTTTCCTGCATTTCACATTCCCGCCTTGGCACAGTGCTCCTTCCTGTCAGGTGATGCTCCTGTGACCTTGAGGTCTCCTCTTACATGACACTTCCTTCAGGGAAGCCTTCCCAACTGCCTCCCTGTTTCTGTCATCCCCCTTTGTTAAAGGGTCAGGCCCTCCTCCTCACTATCCCATACACCTGTACTTCACCAGGTCTCACAACATGTCCCTCAATCTCCACTTATGCCAAAAGCCTGCCATGCGCTTAGGCAGGATGCTTGGTAAATACCTGGTTTACATGCTCAATTATAGCTATTGAATAAACAGGTCACTTCCTTTTTCCTCTCATCACTGGTAACGTAAAAAATCCAAAGCTTTGCTGATGACCTTCATGTATTTGACTTCCAGATTTTAATTACTTGCCCAGCCTAGGTCCTGAGTTCAGACTCACATATCCAACTCCAAGTGTCCCTGATTTTGCCACCCAAATAACTCACATATTTATCCACAGGCTTTGCCCCTTTTTGACTCAGTATCTTCCCTGCCCATCTGGATTTCAGCAGCCCCCAACTCATCCTCCTGCTGTAGAAGAAAGCTCTCGAAGAGGTAAATCTGACTATACCACCCCTCATCCTCAAGACCTTTCAGGGAAGATTTTAAGAGCGAAGTTTAGCTTCTTGAAGGCATCATGTGGTGTCTCGGCTCCAGCTTTCCACATATTTATTTTCTGCCAGAAGGATTCATTCCTTTTCTTTGCCATATCAAGACTCAGAGTTATTTCCCTGGGAAGGCTTTCCTGACCTCTTGGATTTAACATTAATTTTGAGGCAAGTATGT
Organism: Carlito syrichta; assembly: GCF_000164805.1. Classification (NCBI taxonomy): domain Eukaryota; kingdom Metazoa; phylum Chordata; class Mammalia; order Primates; family Tarsiidae; genus Carlito; species Carlito syrichta. Next base: position 613,127 of record NW_007252030.1, read on the forward strand.
GCTCCCATTACATGTGTTCTTACTTCTTTTACTGACCTTATTAAACAATGTCCCTTATTTATACGTTACTTCCCAGTGTTAAATAAGCTCCTTGAAGGCTGGGAGCATATTTTATTGAAATAAATTTAGCAGGCTCTAAGTAAGTCTTTTTCAATAAATAGTGAAATTATTCTCTGAATAACACTCATGTTGAACATAATTCTATTCTCTGAATTAAGACTATACATGGATTAGCTGGGTGTGGGGGTGCATGCCTCTGGTTCCAGCTAATTGGAAGGCTGAAGTGGAAGGACTGCCTAAGCCCAGCAGGTCGAGGCTGTAGTGGCCATGAGTGTGCCACTGCACTCCAGCCTGGGCGACACAGTGAGACTCTGACTCAAAAAAAAAAAACAAAAAAACCCAAAAAAAACCAGACTATACATGGATTTACAGACTGACATATTATATGCACTCACATGCATTTACCAAATCCAAGCCTTGAGACATAAGTCTTATTAAATATTCACATGTGCATCTATCCTCAGGAAACTGAGAAAAAAAAGTCCACCTTCATATTTGTCATCTACTGGGCAACACACGAACATGACATCCACACATCTCCACATTCCACCTTTTAGTTTTACTGATTAGACACTTACAGGTTTTGGCTTTTCCCTTGAGTTACATTTTTTCAAATGCTTTGCTAGTTGATCTTCATATACTGTGCTACATTTAAAGAGAAAGTTATTTAAAATGAGACTTGTGACAATGACGGTTTCCAGCATAGAAAAACCCTTATCTGACCCATACTTACTGCTTTGGATCTAAAGGACACAGGATTCTTTTCCGAGCATTTTCTTCCTAATAAGTTAAAAGGGATATATTTACTTAAATAAAGTATCAAGTTTATTACCTACAGACACTAGATACAACTTCACTGTGTCTGTATTTGCAGAGCAAGGTAAGGAAACTCAAAGTAAGGTAAGATCACAAGGGCTTAGCAAAAACAAGAAGTCTCCAGAGCAGCTGACTTACGTATATATGAACAAATACTGTTTTGGACAAACAAGGGTAAGTAGTATCAAACAGGTTACAGAGAAGACCCACACATGAAACTATGAACCTAAGATAGCATCAACTAGACTATATACTAGTATTCTGTGCACCATCAAGAAAGAAAAATGCTACTTATTTATTCTATTTTTTGAGTCAGAGCCTCATACTGTCGCCCAGGTATGCTCATGGCCACTGCAGCCTCGACCTGCTGGGCTCAGGAGATCCTTCCACCTCAGTCTTCCAAGTAGCTGGAACTACAGGCATGTGCTACCATGCCTGGCTAATTCTTTGATTTACTGTAGAGATGAGGTCTGGCCAAGTTGCCCAGTCTCGTCTCAAGCTCCCAGGCTCAGGCAATCTTCTCACTTTGGCCAAGTGTTGGGATTACAGGCATGAGCCACCATGCCTGGCTATTTATTTTATTTTATTTTAAATGACAAATAAAAATTGTATAGATTTATCATGTACGACATGTTTTGAAATATGTATACATTGCAGAATGGCTAAATCAGGTCAATTAGCATATGCATATTATATTTTGTGGAAAATGCTGCTCACTTAAATTATGACATTGATTTTAAGATGCATCTTGATTTTGGAGATGTTAAAATGTAAAACGAAAAAGTATCTTAAAAACAATGAGTGTGTAGTCCTAGCACTTTGGGAGGCCGAGGTGGGAGGACTGCTTGAGCCCAGAAGTTCAAGATCAGCCTGGGCAACATAGTGAGACCTCGTCTCTAAACAAAGCAAAATAAAACAAAACAAACAAAAAAAAAATGAAGCATGGCATTTTATTTATTAATTATTATTATTTTTTGAGTCACAGTTTCACTCTGTCACCCAGGCTGGAGAGCAGTGGCACACTCATGGTCATCACAGCCTCAACCTGCTGGGCTCAGGTGATCCTTAAGCTTCAGCCTTCTAAGTAGATGGAACCAGAGGTATGCACCACCACACCCAGATAATTTGCTTGATTTATTGTAGAGACAAGGTTTCGCCATATTGCTCAGGCTGGTCTCCAACCCATGGGCTCAGGCAGTTCTCTTGCCTCAGCCTCCCAAAGTGCTGGGATTACAGGTATGAGCCACTGCATCCGGCTGAAACATGGCATTTTAAACATGTGCTATGTGCTCTATTTTATTGGCTTTGGAACTTTTCAGTATAGTTGCTACATCCTGTTCATTTTTAAGTTACACAGATTTAAGTATAATCATGTGTCGCTTAATGATGGAAAAACATCCTAAGAAATGTCTTCAGGTGATTGTGTCACTGTGTGAGCATTTACACAAATCTTGATGGTCCAGCCTAGCTGCAAAATTGCAGAGCATGTGACTGAATACCGCATGAAACAGGAACACAATGGGGAGTATGTAGGTGTCAAAACATAGAAAAGGTACAGTAATATGGTATTATAACATTACAGGACCACCAGCACATAATTGGCCCGTCATTGACTGAAATGTCATTGTGCAGCACATGACTGCATATGAATTGGGAAAAAAGAAAGAAAAATGAGTAGTGCTGGCAACGCTACATTCCATATGATTCTGTAAAAAAACTGACAATGGAACAGTTAAAGCCACAAGCCAGCCAGTTGGGCATGGTTCCCAGGTTCTGGCCTTGGGTGAGCTTGCTGTCTCTTTTGAAAGATGAGAACAGTAACATGTCTTGCCTCCTATGGTTTGTGAAAATGAAGTGAGCTAATAGTTAAAAAAATAATAAGCAACAGAAACTTGCCTGGCACAGTGTTGGCCATGAGTAAATGCTATGCGTTTGCTCTTATTATCAATGCTTTTTAAAATTCATTTCAGATCTGATGTGCCTCTCAGCATGTCCATGAAGCTATCGACACTGAATTCTATGGGAAAACTAAGACATTTTCAACATTTTTTGAGAAAATACTATATAATCAATAAAAGAAAATACCACATGTTAGTTCTTCCTTATTTGCTAACTTTAAAACCCAACTTCCATGTAAGAGAAGACTGTTCTAACACCTTAAAGCCTAAACATAAGTAGAACAAATGTACATTTAAAATGTGTTGTCTGAGTTTAGAAACAGGGTTCCTCCGCCTTGGCACTAAAGACAACATTTTGAGCTGGACAGTGCTGTTTTAGGAGGCGGGGGGCTGTCCTGTGCTCTATGGGAGGTTCTGCAGCATCTCTGGTCTCTACCCACTTGATGCCTGCCGGTAATACTTCCCAGCTGTGACAATCAAAATGTCTTCAGACACTGCCACGTGTCCACTGTGGGGACAAAAATCACTCCCATAGAGACTAACAGGTGAAAATGGGTAAAGGCAATGTCCTTTTCTAGTGACAATGAAAAAAGATGGGCACAAATGTCCAATCTCATCATGACCACAGCTCCAGGAGGACGGCCACAGTGGAACTAACAGCAGCCAGAAAGAAACCTCCCCTGCGTCTTGCAGTATTTCTTCAGGGATCAGTGACAATGTGTCTTTCCTTTCTGGGATTCACCCATTTCTGCCACCCTCCCCATCCGCCACTCACCATCCAGATATGTGGGTGAGCTGAGATCCAGGCCTTGCAAGGGGTAGGATCAAAAACCCTTCTACCTGAATCTCATTCTCCAACCAAGGGGTGTGTGCCATTCCCTCAAAGCCAGTCACCACACAGGACACACTTCAAGGACTGAGTCTTATCTCCCACGTTCCAAAATAAGAATGTCCTGATCTTCCAGTGTGCTTCACACTTGGTAAATGTCAGTCAACACACAATGGGAAGTAGGCCATGGCTGGTGGGCAGTGGCAGATGAGGGTACCCATGTGACTAACCTGCACTGGATACTGTCTAGAAGAGCAAACTGATTAAGAAAGAAAATAACAGGCCGGGTGCAGTGGCTCATGCCTGTAATCACAGCGTGTTGGGAGGCCAAGGTGGGAGGACTGCTTAAGCCCAGGAGTTTAAGACCAGCCTGGGTAACATAGTGAGCCCACGTCTTCACAAAAAAAAAAGAAAAGAAAAATTAGCCAGGCGTGGTGATGCTCGCTTGTAGTCTCAGCTACTTGGGAGGTTGAGAAGGAGAATCACCTGAATCCAGAGGAGGCTGTAGTGAGCCATGAGACGTGAGTATACCTAGGCCCTCCAGCCTAGGTGGCAGAGTGAGAGAGAGAGAGAGAGAAAAAGAAAGAAAGAAAGAAAGAAAGAGAGAGAGAGAAAAAGAAAGAAAGAGAGAGAGAGAGAGAGAGAGAGAGAGAAAGAAAGAAAGAAAGAAAGAAAGAAAGAAAGAAAGAAAGAAAGAAATCACTGCTAGGCACAGTGGCCCACACCTGTAATCTCAGTATTTTGGGAGGCAGAGGTGAGAGGACTGCTTGAGTCCAGGGGTTCGAGATCAGCTTGGGCATTTGGCAAGTTCTCGTCTCTACAATAAATAAAAAAATTTGTCAAGCATGGTGGCACACACCTGTAGTTCCAGCTACTTGAAAGGCTAAGGTGGAAGGATTGCCTGAGCCCAGCAAGTCTGCACTCCAGCCTGGGTGACAGGGGAGGGAGGGAGGGAAAGCCAAGCACTCCCAGGCTGGCATCTGGTTCTAATTCCTTTCACCTGCTCTCTTTTGCTGTCTGCATCCTGCTCTTCTGTTTGTTTTTAGTTTACTGTCATAAGTCTGTGTCCTACTGCAGATCTACAAAACGCAGTCAGGTAGGACAGTTACAGGTAGCTGTCAAGTCAAGCAAAGCTGCACATTGTCTGTTCTCAGTGTTAAAAGGAAGTCAACGCTTCTACATTTTTAAGTCCTTCTGTTCCAATCCAGATAGTCTAAGTTGAGGGCTAAGACCCAAAGTCTAAATACATTTCTAAAGAAAGTTTCAGGCTGAGTGCGGTGGCTCCCAACATTTTGGGAGGCAGAAGCGAGAGGACTGCCTGAATCCAGGGGTTCAACCAGCCTGGGCTACAAGACGAGACCTCGTCTCCACAATAAATAAAAAATTAGCAGGGCATGGTAGTGCGCACCTGTGGTTCCAGCAACCTGGAAGGTTGAGGCAGAAGGGGCCATGAGCGTGCCCCTGCACACCAGCCTAGGTGACAGAGTAAGACTCTGACTCAAAAGATAATACAAATTTTTTGGTTTTGAGTTGGAGTCTCACTCTTGTCCCCCAGACTGGAGTGCAGTGGCACAATCATGGCCACT
>NW_007252030.1:618335-619024 GCF_000164805.1 Carlito syrichta
GCCCAGGCGGGTCTCGAACCCGCGGGCTCAGGCAATCCACTCACCTCAGCCTCCCATACAAATTATTATTTTTAATAACAACAATGTCCTGGATGGTCTCGAACCGCAGGGCTCAGGCAATCCTCCCGCCTCGGCCTCCCAAAGTGCTGGGATAACAGAAGTGAGCCACTGTGTCCGGCTGTTTTTGTTATTTTTTGAGCCGGCATCTCGCTCTGTGGCCTAGGTTGGAGTGCAGGGGCACAACACCGGCCACCGCAGCCTCGCCCTCCTGGGCTCAGGCGATTCTCCTACCTCGGTGGAGTGACCGGGGTGGGCCCCGCGCCCGGCCAAGGTTGCATTTACAGCGAGAAAGCCGGGGAGTCGCGGGGACAGAGCGGAAACCTGTGGCCTCAGGGAGGGATCGGGGGTTCAGTCGGATTCCCCCCCGGGAGGGGGCGACACCTGACCTCCGCGGCGGCAGCATGTTCCCCGCAAAACCGTTTCCCCGAGGCCGCCACCATCCTGCAGAACCGCCTCTTCTTCTCCACGAAGTAGCCGCATCTACCGCCGGCGGGCACAGAAGTCGCCATGATCCAGGGTCAGCCTCGGGTGGCGAGCGTCAGGCAGCCAGAAGAAGTCAGCCTCCCTCGAGTCTCCTGCCCTTAATAAACATGGCAGCAGCAGGCCCCGCCGCTCGGGCGGGTACCCGG
>NW_007252030.1:619116-650687 GCF_000164805.1 Carlito syrichta
TGGCCGGCGACGCCCAAACCCTCTACGCCTTCTCTCTGTTTCTCTCGCCCCGCCTCCGCCGCCGGAGCCAAGCGCCAAACTCAAATTCGACCCGGACCTAGCGTCCTCCGGCTGCTGCCGCGGGGCCGGGCCTGCCGGGCTTCTCCGCACGCCGCCGTGGCAGCGAGCCAGCATGAGCCAAGTGCTGTTCCAGCAACCCGTCCCGCTGCAGGTGAAATGCAAGGACTGCGAGGAGAGGTGAGGCCCGCGGCGGCAGTTGAGTTCGGGCGGGCGCGGAAAGATGGCGCCTCCGGCCGGGGAGCGCCGCTGCAGGAGGCCGCGCCGGCCGTGGCGCAGAGAGGCGGGCGGCGGGACTCGGCGTGAGCTTCCCCCGGCCAGCCGGGGCTGAGGGCGCAGAGGGAAGGGCGCGAGGAGCCGGGGGCCGAACGCGACGTGGCGTGTCGTGTCGGGCATCTCGGGCGGGTCGCTGAGGCGCGGGGGACGCCAGTGTCCCCGGAAGGAGGGTCGCTGCTCCGGCAGGGGGTCGCGTCGGGGAGATGGTCGCGGGTGAATGGTCATGTCAGGGTGATGTGTACACTCCCGGGGTGGCGGGGAGAGTAAACTCGGTGGGGGCGTGGAAGAGTACATTCTTGGAGGGCCAGAGAGGAGTACTCTATGGGGGCAGGGAGGTGTGAGCTCGGGGGCGGGGGAGGAGTGGGCTGGGAGGGAGAAGCGCATTCGGGGGAATGGGAATCAGCATTGCCTAGGAAAGCTGCTCCTTCTGCCTCAGCTGAGTTTGAGCTGTAGTGCTTATCCTTATGGGTGTTGAGTGGGTTAGGGTGGGCTTTTCCTGGAAATGGGTGGTCTTAGGGCCGGGTCTCTATTACTCCTCCCTCCTGTCAGGCGGGGGAGTTCCGCCCTTTTGGGGTCACAAGGGACTGTCTGGCAACCTGGTGGGTGGAGATTGTGTCCAACCGCGACACTGATGGTATTACCATGCGCATATAGTAAGGGGGGTAGTGGGTCATGGTCGTCTTAGGTCAGCCCTAGCTGTCGTGCGTGTGCTCCGGGGTCTTGAGCTATTTCCCGCCTAGGTGGGGTCTTGACTACAAGCATCCTGGATAGACGACTGAAGTGCTGCAGGTGTGTCGGAGGAGAGCCTAACAGGTGCAGGCGTGAGGCTGGCTGTAGTTGACCGCTTGCTTGCACGCCTGGTTTTGCACCAGTCTGGCTTGCCTGACCAGCCTGCTCTACCACCAGGGCTCAGTGAGGTTACGTGGGGTCAAGACTGGCGCTTTGGTCTTGGCTTCCACCATTTCCTGAAGAATGTTGGAAGTACATTGAAACTTCAGCTAAAAAAAAAAAAAACTTAGCCGGGCATGATGGCTTGCGCCTGTATCTCAGTACTTTGGAAGATGGAGATGAGAGGATTGCCCGAGCCCAGGGGTTCGAGGCCAGCCTGGGCAATTTGGTGAGACCTCATCTCTACAGTAAATAAAAAAAATTAGCCAGGTGTGATGGTGCCTGTAGTTCTAGCTACTTGGAAGGCTGAGGTGGAAGAATGACCTGAGCCCAGCAGGTTGAGGCAGTGGTGGCCGTGAGCGTGCCACTGCACTCCAGCCTGGGTGACCGTGAGACTCCAACTCAAAAAAAAAAAATCAATGTCATGGTGTACTTTGACTCTTCACGTTAGTTACCAAAAAAAGACATGAAGTTACATTTAGCAGACTAAAAATGAGAAAATCATATACTTTATTAATTCAATAAATATGGCTGGCTGGATGTGGTGGCTCACACCTGTAATCCCAGCACTTTGGAACGCTGAGGTGGGAGAATCGCTTGAGCCCGGAGTTCAAGATCAGTCTGGGCAACATACCGAGACCTCCTCTCTACAAAAAATAAAAAAATTAGTCTAGCATGGTGGTGCATGCTAATAGTCCCAGCTACTTGAGAGGCTGATGCAGAAGGAGCACTGAGCCCAGGAGGTGGAGGCTGTGGTGAACCATGATCCTGCCACTGCACTCCATCCTGGGCAACAGCATGAGACTCCTACTCAATCAGTTAGTCTATTTGTAAAACCATTGCTGGGCACTAGAATATAGTGTCCAGGAAAACAGCCCCTTTTTTGTTTTCCAAACTTTTTTTTTTTTAAGTGTGGGTTATAATTCAGGGTCAGGTATACAAATGATCATTATGCAGTTACCCTTGTTGATGAGGTGTGCCCCTCTTCTGGCAGTTTCCCACTACTGCCAATCCCTTTCTTATAGTATTATGATAATTGTTCAATGTCGGCTTATGAGTGAGAGCATGTGGTACTCACTTTTTTGTTTCTGTGATAGATCACTCAGTATTATAGACTCCAAGTCCATCCAAATTGCTGCGAAGTTCATAATTTTGTCCTTCTTTATGGCTTCAAAACAACCCTTTTCTAAGTGGGGGAGGTAAAGGTCCACCTCCCAGGTAAGTCAGGACTGTGTGGTGACCAAGGAGTGGGTACACGCCGATGTTTGGAGATTTGCCTGGAAGTTGGGGATTTAAGTTTTCTTCTCATTTCCACTATTCTATTGGTGTCTCTTTTTTTCTCTGAACATTGTTTTTCATTTTAAAGCGGATGCAATGACGTGTTTTTTCCCATGATTGTAATGGGGATCAGGTGTGCAAATGTATCTAGCTCAGTGGTGTGGAAATGTCACTCAAGAGATGAAGGCATTGCCCTGTTGAGTTGTCGGTGATGAGAGATGAATACGTACAGAGTAAGGTCAGGCATCAGCAGCAGGCCAGGCAAGGAGGTGGCCCCCACCCCAGCCACTTGCGCGGAGAGCGAAGGATCAACTGGTCACTCTTGTTTGCTGTCCAGCATGTGGACATGAGCCATTAGCCCCGTAGGGTTATTGAATATTTGCAATGGGGCTAATCCAAGTTGATGTGCTTTTAGTGTAAAATGCACAGTGGATTTTGAAGACTCACTGTGAAAAAAAAAATAAGCAATCTAAAATTTTATATTATGTGTTAAGATGGCAATATTTTGGGCATATTAGGTTAAATACAACAGGTAAAATTAATTTTACCTGTTTTAAGAGTTTTAAAAATTATTATTTATATTGATTATTTGTTAAAATGGTAATATTTTGGGTGTATTGGGTTAAATACAATATATTATTAAAATGAATTTTACCTACTTTTAGGAGTTTTATTTTAATTATTACTTTTGAGGTGGGGTCTTTCTCTGTTGCTCAGACTGGAGTACAGGGTCATGTTCACAGCTTACTTCAGCCTTGGCCTCCCGGGCTTATCCTTCTACCTCAGCCTCCTGAGTAGTTGGGACTACAATTGTGTGCCACCATATCCACCTAATTTTTTTATTTCTTATAAAGATGAGATTTCACTATGTTGCCCAGGCTGGTCTCAAATCCTGGGCTCAAACCATCCTCCTGCCTTGGCCTCCCAAAGTGCAGGGATTTATAGGCCAGAGTCACTGTGCCTAGCCAAGGGTTGAATAGTGATGCTAATAGAGATAATCATCCTGTAATAGTGATGCCATAGAGATAAACACAGGGTAGTTTATTTCTATTAGCATCACTATTACAGGATGGTTATAGAAAGTTATAAGGAAGGGAACCATCACTTTGATTTCAGTGTTGTGGGAGTCAGCAAACTAGAACACATGGACCAGATGGCCTAGTCTTTGTTGTTGTTGATAAAGTTTTATTGGAACATAGCCATGCTCATTTCTTTACAAATTGTCTGTGGCTGCTTCTGCACCATAAGGGCAGAAATGAGTGATTGTGACAAAGATGTTATAGCCGGTAGAGCCCGAAATACTTCCTATTTGGCTCTTTACAGAATAATTAGCTGACTGACCCCTGACCTGTAGATGAACTGCCCAAACTCTAGCTGAGCATTCAAGGCCAGTTAACCAAACAAACCCTTTTCAGTTTTGTTTCCTGAACTCCTTTCTTCAAGTTACTAGTTACATGAGAACTCCTGTTTTCTTCACATGTGCCTGATATTCTCTCTGTTCCATACCTTTATTCCTGCTTTCCTCTGCCTCAGATGATTTTTCTTTCAAACCTTCAAGGTGTGTGTTAAATCCCTTCACCACAGGACTTTTCAGAGCTGCCCAAGTTGAAATTAGTTGCCTTTGTTCACTTACTGGGGAGTGTGGTACAGGTGAAAGGTTCTCCCTTGTGCTCTGCAGTTGACTTTGAACTAGTATGTGGCACTGCGCCTCAGGCTCTTCCCTGTAAAAGAGGTTGTATGTACTAGCACGATTATTGCTGCTGAGTAAAATGATGTGTGTGAAGTACTTGCCAAGGTAGTGTAGGTATTCAGTGAGTGCTAATAACCCCTCCCTCCCTGCTCTGGAAGCCCGAAAACACAGCAGAAGCAAAGCTGGGGAAAGGTTATTTAACCCAGTTCCAGTTTAGGATGTGGCCCAGGTTGACTTCTGCTTGTATCCCTAGCACCTGGTACAGTGCCTGCCTCAGAGGAGCTTATATCTGTTTGAGTTGAGAGGGCTTCTGGGTGCTGGGGAAGGCTACAATCTAGGGCTCAATTCTGCTGATGCCTCGTGTGCAAGATACTTCTTTTTTCTTCTTTTTTTTGGTTTTTTTTTTTTTTTTTGAGTTGGAGTCTCACTCCGTCGCCCAGACTGGAGTGCAGTGGCCGCTCTCGGCCACCGCAGCCTCGACCTGCTGGGCTCCGGCGATCCTTCTGCCTCAGCCTTCCGAGACTTCTTATTTTTAAAAAGGTCCTACCCTCCCCTGTAGATAACAAAATCCTTCAGTGCTCAAGTCTCTGATATAAAATGGTATCGTATTTGAATATAACCTACACACATCCTTCTATATACTCTAAATTGTTTCTAGATCACTTACAATATCTAACACAAGGTAAATGCTATGTAAAGAGTTATGTTGTATTAAATTTTTTATTACTGTATTTTTTTTGTGTGTGTGAGAGAGTCTCACTCTGTCACCCAGGCAGGAGTGCAGTGGCCTGCTTATGACCACCCAAGCATTGATCCACTGGGCTCAAATGATCCTTCTGCCTCAGATTTCCAAGTAGCTGGAACTACAGGCACGTACTACCACGCCCAACTAATTTTTTGATCTATTGTAGAGACAAGGTCTCACCAAGTTGCCCAGGCTGGTCTCGAACCCCTGGGCTTAGGCAGTGCTCTTGCCTCGGCTCCCAAAGTGCTGGGATTATAGGCTTGGGCTGCCGTGCCCAGCCTTATTGTTGTATTGTAAAAAAACAAAACAAAAGTCCTACCCAAATCTAACAGGGAGAATGCTGTTAGTTAGATGAATGTGTAGGTTTATGAATTGTTCAGTGTGACATTTACAGATCTGAGAAATAGTATTCATTTATTGATTTGTTTTATATTGCTCTTATGACATCAACCATTATAATGGAAAAAATAAGATTTGTGGTTTCAGATAGTATATCCTCTGAAAGCTCTTTTTTGTTGTTTTTTTAAGTCAGAGTCTCACTCTGTTTCCCAGGCCAGAGTGCAGTGGCATGCACCACAGTCGACCTCCTGGGCTCAGGCTATCCTTCCACCTTAGCCTTCCAAGTAGCTGGAACTAAAGGTGCATGCCACCACGCCCAGCTAATTTCTTAGTTTGTTTGTAGAGACAAGGTCTCCAAGTTGCCCAGGCTGGTCTTGAACCCCTGGGCTCAGGCAGTCCTCTTGCCTCTGCCTCCCAAAGTGCTGGAATTATAAGCATGAGCCACCACTTCTGGCTAAGCTTATAGTTTTATAAAAGATACTTTTTTTTTAATGAGTTGGAGTCTCACTCCATCTTCTAGACTGGAGTGCAGTGGCATGATCACGGCCACCTCCACCTGCTGGGCTCAGGCGATCCTTCCTCCTCAGCCTTCCAAGTAACTGGAACTACAGGTGTGCGCTACCAGGCCTTGCTAATTTTTTGGTTTATCATAAGAGATGAGGTCTCACCAAGTTGCCCAGGCTGTTCTTGAACCCATAGGCTCTGCCAATCCTCTCACCTCGGCCTCCCAAAGTGCTGGTATTACAGGCATAAAAGATACTTTTTAGGGGTGTTTTTAAGTTAAGCATGGGGAACAGGTTTAATATAGGCCTTTCTCTTTTTCTGTCAACATTTAATGCATATAGACATTTGGAATACATGCTGCAGTATCATTAATATGATTGGTAAATTATCATAACACTTTGTTAAATGGATGCTTCTTGAATTTTTGTTATAAATGTATGAAGTACAGCAGGACTTTTGAAACTATAAAGCACCATCAAAAGTTAGATGTCAATTGCAATATCATACCACAATGGCTGTATATATGAGAAAAAACTTTAAAAGATGAAAACCAAATATAATGATATTGTAGAACTAAAAAGGCCTTAACTAGCTTTCTGATTGGATCCACTTATCTTATAAATTAGGCAGTTGAGGGCTTTTGCCCCAAGAGATGATGCCTCACTATGTTGCTTAGGCTAGACTTGAACTCCTGGACTTAAGTGAACCTCCTGCCTCAGTACCAGACTCGAGAAAGCTTAATTCAAATGATAGTGACAACTCGTTGTGTGTGAATGCTTCTGATAGTTGGGCATGTCTTTTCATACAGGAGAGTAAGTGTTAGAGTGAGCATCGAGCTACAATCAGTTTCTAATCCAGTTCACAGAAAGGTTGGTATTTATTTCTTTTTTTGAAAGCTGATATTATGTACATTACAGATGATGGTTATTGTTCTTGAAGCACATGAGACTTGCCCATCTTTCACATTTTGAGCCTTTTTGTGACTGGCAAGTCTAGGGTGGTGGGATCTCCTGAGACCGTGACTGAAGGATAATTACACCGCATTGCTTGAGCTTGCAGGAAGGGCAGGGGGTTGGGGTGACAGTCTCCGGGGGATTGCCCAGTGCACTTAAAAGTGGCTCCAGTATCCAGTGCTCCCTGTGGAGTTGGTGTTCCCTGGTGTACATGTGAGGACAGGATATGGAAGCACTGCAGAAGAGCTTCTGCAGTCATGCTTTGCATTCTGGAGAGGGCAGATCCGCCCCATGTGATCTTCAGAAGGGTCACCATTAGCAGAACTGGGGGTGCAGGGTTAGGGGGCCTGGTGGGAGAAGTAGTTGCTTTGGGTTTTTCCTAGCATCCAGGGGTGAATTTCAAGACCACGTAAATACAAGCTGCTGAGGACCAGGGCGTCTGAGGGAGAACAGATGCTGGATAACTGCTTTCCAGGGTAGGGGTAACAAACATGGTCTGACAGTTAAGTTCACAGACTCATCCTAGACTAAGTGCTCTGTACTTCATTGCTGAGTATCACTTTGGTCACCTTTTAAGTGCACCCCTTGGGAGGCTGTGCACCAATGCCAGTGCCTAGTCCACCTACCCATTAGAGCAGTTTTGGAACTCTTTTTCTGGAATGGCCATCAGAGCTGTTGTCGTGCTACCTTTGTGTCCTGAATGTCATAAAAATGTCTTCTTTTCAGTATTTCCTTTATGTTTGAGTAAAGAAAAAAGTCATTGGGGGTCAGATCAGGTGAGTGTAGGGAGGGTGTTCCAACATAGTTGTTTGTTTACTGGGTAAAAACTCTCTCACAGACAGTGTTGTGTGAGCTGGTGCACTGTCATGATGCAAGAGCTCCTTTGGGATGATTTTTGCACATGGCTTTCTCATGCCAAAATTTTCAGTTAAGATTTTCCTGTTTCTCTATCGATGTTTATTTGGTCTGCTGTCCTTCTTACAGTCAGCTGACGGTTTTGACGCACAATTTGACAAATTTTTCCAATGTTTTCATCTGCTCATTACTGGCTCTCCCGACCTCTCTTCATCAGTGATGCTTTCTTTCCCCTCAGAAAAACATTTAATCCATTTGTACCCTGCTGTCTTCTTCATGTCATGATCCCCATCAGCTTTGACTAACACGTCTCTAATTTCACATCCATTCTTGCCAAGATTAACAAGAAATTTAATGTTTGTCGGTTGCTCTAATTCAAGCTCTGACATTTTTGCAACAGCACACAAAAACATTAACAACAATAATTAATGCCACTCAGCAAGACACCGCCATGTATCAACACGAGCACAACTGTGAGACAGACATACCAAGGTGATGAAACCTCACCGAGTTGTTTGCACAGTGCTGCCATGTAACGTTGTCAGCGCACGGTGGCAAGTTCACGAACTTAATTGCCAGATGGCACATGGTGCTTCTCGTGTGCTAGCCTATGCCTGTAGGAATCTTCATTTGTGAGCTTTGAGTAGCTTAGGTCTTTCTAACCCTAGCAGTACCTCGGTAGCATGAGTAGATCTTATTTCAAACATCTTCTTAACCTCAACGCTTACTTCTTTACCGATCTTATGTCATCTTGTAGCTGAGCCTTGTTTTTCTTGTACCAGTGTTCTCTGAAGTAATTTTGGTAGACTTTTTGTCAGCGTTACTGCTTTGATGATCTGCCACACCATAAATGAACTACCTGGGAAGTGGTCTTTTTGAAGGGCGGCCCTTCATCTGAGACGGAAACAGATTAGTTTCAGATGAGCCTGAAAACGGTGGCCAGTGCCCTTCAGAAGAAGCCTTGGCTGCATGTCACCTGATACTCCTGTCCTCTGGGAGACAAAATTTCCTTATTTTTATATGTGGATGATTGTCCATTTTGCTGATGTATTTGCCACATTTGAAACGCCAGACCAATTAACTTGAGGGAAACTCAAAATATAACTGAACTTTCTTTTAGGATCTAGTTATTCGTCTGACTGATGACACGGATCCGTTTTTTCTGTATAACCTTGTTATATCTGAGGAAGATTTTCAAAGGTAACTTTTTTCCTGATCTTATATTTAATCCAAGAGCAAGTAAGTTTCTAAGTTTTATGACTTTATTGGTTCTGTTCTCTATGGAACACAGACTTATTAGAAGCATTCAGTTATTTTGGAAATATTGTGCTCTTTGTACTGTGATTATTTAGGTTGTTTTTTTACAGATTATTACAGTTCTGCTTAAAGCAGCCAGAAATGTGGAGTGTTAACTAAATTTATTGGCCTTTTTCCTCCTGTTGAATAAGTTCTATAAAAAACAAAGTTCCCTAACTTAGTTCTTGATTATAGGTGTTCAGTTTAAAAGCAGAATCTTCAATTATAAAGATGATAATGAGATTTCTAAGCATTTCTTTTCTGTCTCCTGCATAGCTTAAAAGTCCAGCAAGGCCTTCTGGTGGACTTCTTAGCTTTCCCACAGAAGTTCATAGATCTTCTTCAACAGTGCACTCAAGAGCACGCCAAGGAAATTCCAAGGTGGGCCGCATTAGAGCGCTATATGGTTAAGCTTGTTTCAAGATAGACTCTTTGAAGGACAAGTAATGGCAAAATATTTTCCATGTGTTATAAGCACCCTTCTCTGTTTATTTTTGAGTTAGGGTCTCACTCTTTGACCCAGACTGGAGTACAGTGGCGTATGATCATGGCTCACCGCCATCTCAACCTCCTGAGCACTGGTAGTTTTTCCTCCACAGCCTCCCAAGTAGCTGGTACTACAGGCATATGCCACCACGCCCAGATCATTTTTTAACTTTTTTTTTTTGGTAGAGACTAGGCCTTTCTCTGTTGCTCAGGCTAGTCTTGAACACCTTGGCGCAAGCTGTCCTTCCGCCTCAGCCTCCCAAAGTGCTTAGATTACAGGAATGAGCCACTACGCCTGGTCCCTGTTTATTTTTAAAACTAGAATTAGGGCTATATTAAATCTCAAACTTTAAGGAATCTTCATTAAAATAAAAAATACTTCTTAATTTTCATGTCTTGACCAAGCCACTAAAGTTACCTGAAATATTTAACAGCATTGAGTATTTGTTTTTATAATGATCTTGGAAAAAGGGAAGATTAAGATTTTGTTTATGTGTGGTGCTGATGCTTGATCCTTTCATTGTAAAGTTCACCATCAACCTTTTATTTATTGGTCTCATCAAATGATTGTTTCGAATCAGTTATTTCATTAGAAATGACAGAATTATGCTTTTCTAAGCCTATCATTCTTTCCCTGTTTATTAAGTATAGTTTTTCTATAAAGAAGGACATTGCCTCATCAATTAGTGCTGAGTACTTGAAAATTCATACAGGAAAGGACGGATGCTCAATTCTTACTTTTAAATAGTCTATTTTTAGAGTAAGGAGCTTATGCTCTAGTTACTTGTGTGGTATTCAATGACTTTTTGTTTTTACTTTTTGCTTTCTCTTTCCTTATCTGTCTCGCATTATGAATTCATGGACGTTTATATATTCACTGTGTTTCAATCAGTCTTTTTTCTTGTTTGCCCAATTTATCTTATCTTGAACTATTGAGAGTCCTTTCATACGGGCCCCTGTGATTTCAGTATGCTTCATTTCCTGATCTTTCTAAGTAGAGGAGCTTATGATTCATTGAGACAGTTTCACTATCTCCTAGCTGTGTTATAATGTTACATTTTCTTTTCAAAGGTTTTTGCTACAGTTAGTTTGTCCAGCAACAATTTTGGATAACTCACCTGCATTTTTAAATGTGGTAGAAACAAATCCCTTTAAGCATCTTACACACCTCTCACTAAAACTTTTACCTGGAAATGATGTGGAAATAAAGAAATTTCTAGCAGGCTGCCTGAAATGTAGCAAGGTACGATTTAAACTTAAGTTATTGTTTTAAAATAAGTACCAAAGGTCTTTGATACATCACTGAAGAGCTATATTACCACTTTTGTTTTCTAAATAAAATTTTATAACATGTAATGAACTTATGTTATTGTTTTCCATTTAGTCAAGGGATAACAGGGATAGAACTGAGTCAAGAATTGAGAAATGTAGGTCCCAGGGTTTTTACTAATTTTCTGTGGCTTTGAGCAGTTCACTTAACTCTTCTGTTTGTGGTGTCATCACCTGGTAGATGAATATGGAAATATCTTTATCTAGCACATCTTTTTTTTTTTTTTTTTTTTTTGAGTTGGAGTCTCACTCCGTCGCCCAGACTGGAGTGCAGTGGCTGCTCCCAGCCACCGCAGCCTCGACCTGCTGGGCTCCGGTGATCCTTCCACCTCAGCTTTCCAAGTAGCTGGAACTACAGACGTGCGCTACCACACCTGGCTGATTTTTCGATTTATTGTAGAGATGAGGTCTCACCAAGTTGCCCAGGCGGGTCACAACCCTGCAGGCTCAGGCAGTCCACTCACCTTGGCCTCCCTAAGCGGTGAGATTACAGGCTGAGCCACCAAGCCCGGTGAGCCCATCTTAAATGAGTTAAAATATATGAAAGTGTCTTTAACATCACAAAATGCTGTATAAGGTGTATGGCACCAGGAAACAGCAGAGATGCTGCTGCAGAGATTTTAGAAAGTCTTTGGTCTAATACTATGGATCAGCGCACCTC
The DNA here is from genome assembly GCF_000164805.1 of Carlito syrichta. Lineage (NCBI taxonomy): Eukaryota > Metazoa > Chordata > Mammalia > Primates > Tarsiidae > Carlito > Carlito syrichta. Next base: position 630,474 of record NW_007252030.1, read on the forward strand.
GTTTTTTTTTTTTTTTCCGAGTTGGAGTCTCACTCTGTGGCCCAGACTGGAGTGCAGTGGCCGCTTCTGGCCACCGCATCCTCTACCTGCTGGGCTCCGGTGATCCTTCCGCCTCAGCCTTCCAAGTAGCTGGAACTACAGGCGCCCGCTACCACGCCCAGCTAATTTTTGATTTATTGTAGAGATGAGGTCTCGCCAAGTTGCCCAGGTGGGTCTCGAACCCGCGGGCTCAGGCAATTCACTCACCTCGGCCTCCCAAAGCGCGGGATTACAGGTTGAGCTACCGAACCCGATCAGTGCATCTCAAATTTCATTATTATTTCTTAATAGTAATTTACAGACATGGCATTTGAGTATGTCCACAGCACAGATGTACATCTCACACTTTAATGATACACAGATTATCTGAGACTCTCATAACAATGCAAATTCTGATTCGGAAGTTCTGAGATCCTGCCTTTCTAACAGACTTCCAGTGTGATGTTGATGCTGTGCTTAGCTACACTATACTTTGTAATTTGAATAGCATGGCTACAGATTGTTAAATTAAATTGTAAACTGCTCAGTTTTATTATTTTTATAAATAGGAAGAAAAATTAGCATTGATGCAATCACTAGATGATGTTACTAGGCAACTGAACTTCACACAAAAGGTAATTATATTTCATTTTGTCTTTGTAAGTTGACTCTGAATTGCTTCTGGATTCATGTCCAAGTGTTTGTGTCTTCTTCCAAAGCATGCTACCATTGAGTTTCCTCTCTTTTTTCCACTCTTCACCTACCAGTTAATTATTATAACCTGATGCTTTCTCTTTTCAATATTTTATTCCACCAGACATTTCTGTTATCCCTGGTACACATTCCCTCCAAGTCTTCGCTAGATAAGATAATGTGTAGTGTCTTTCACATACATATTAGCCCTCTGTTCCCCTTCTGTTCACCTCGTTCCTCTGGTCTAAAATGGCTTTTCAGTTGTTTCCTGAACTTTCCCTTCCTTCTGTTACTTTTAGAGTTAATTCCTTTGATAGGCTGAGCATTAGTTCAGTCATAGCTACCACATTTCCACCCCTAGTTCTTGAAATAGAAGGCAGTATCTGATAACCTGCGTGGCTTCAGACACACAAAAAAACCCCTGTATAACATGGCCCTTTTGGGGAATGTGTTACTGGGTTTTATGTATAATAAGTCAACTACTCCTTATAACTGACTTGTTCCATCTTGGGTTGCTTTACTTCTCTTAATCCAAAGCAGGAGGGATTGGGTGGTAAAGACCAAGTTTTAACTAAAAGCTTAAAGATTGTTCATCTGACCTATGGGCCATTTCGGCTCTAAGATTACTTTTATTCTAGTCTTGATTTCCTTAAATTCAAAAAATTCTGTACAGGAAAGACTTTGAGTATATCCTAAAAAGCTGTAATTTCAATTTCTTTAACGTTCTTATAAATGTTGCCATGTTCTAATCAGAAGTGTACCATATTCAGAAGACTATCTCAATAATTTTATATTAAACTCTAATATAGACATTATCAGAAAAAACCCAAGAATTAGACAAGTTACGGAATGAATGGGTGTCACACACAGCAGCGTTGACAAATAAGCATTCTCAGGAACTGACGAGTGAGAAGGAGAAAGCCTTGCAGGTAAGAACAGGAAATCTGAAAAAATATTATTTATTGTTGTTGGTCATTTTATTAATTATAAAAGTAATATGTGCTTGCATTATAATTTTCAAGCGTTAAAGAAATATATGAAGTAAAAATTAAAAGTCTCTTTCAAAGTCTAATTATCAAGAGATATTCTATAAACAATTTGATATGTTTCAGTCTTTTCTCTATGTATATGTAAATAGTATGCTGTTTATACATATTTGTTTATAGACTTGTATCTGTAAATTATATAATTTAATTTTTATATGTACACATAGTGGGGTTTTGGTTTGTTTGATACTAATGGGGTCTTATTGGATATATTGATTGCAACTGTCTTTCTTTTCATTTTTTTTTTTTTTTCCTTTTTTTTGAGTTTTTTTTCACTCTGTCGCTCAGGCTGGAGTGCATGCTTATGGCACCCCACCATCATCTGCTGGACTCTGGCGATCTTTCCGCCACAGCCTTCCAAGTAGCCGGAACTATAGGCATGTGCTACCATGCCTAGCTACTTTTTTGATTTATTGTAGAGATGAGGTCTCGCCAAGTTGCCCAGGCTGGTCTCGAATCTGTGGGCTCAGGCGACCCATTCGCCTCAGCCTCTCAAAGTACTGAGATTATAGGGTGAGCCACCGAGCCTAGCCTGTAACTTCTTTTTCATTTAACGTAATGTCACTTTGTATCAGTTTAGATATTCCTTTTAAGTGCCTGCCTAGTGTTCATTGTTTGGTTGTAACTTAAATTACTTAACTGTTTATTAAAATGGTAGACATAGGCGCCATTCCAGCCTGGGCAACATAGTGAGACCCCGACACACACACACATACACCATTTTTTTTTTGAAAGATAGTTAAGATCTGATAGTGTTTGTTAACAGAAATTACTGAGATAGGTTTGTAATATTATTCAGACAGGCACTAAAGATTGTGCAGTCTGTAATCCCGCGCCTTTGGGAGACTGAGGTGAGTGGATTGCCTGAGCCCGTGGGTTCGAGACCCGCCTGGGCAACTTGACGAGACCTCATCCCTACAATAAATCAAAAATTAGCCGGGTGTGGTAGCGCGCGCCTGTAGTCCTGGCTACTTGGAAGGCTGAGGTGGAAGGATCGCCAAAACCCAGCAGGTCAAGGCTGCAGTGGCCGGGAGCAGCCACTGCACTCTAGTCTGGGCCACAGAGTGAGATTCCAACTCAAAAAAAAAAAAAGAAAAGAAACGATTGTGCAGTCATTGCCATGTTGAAATTTTATTGGTAAACTCCTAAATAAAAGATTGGACTAGTGAACAGAGCTAATGGATTTTACAGTTTTAGGATTTTTTTCCATCATAAAACATATATGTATATATACATGTATAGTGACTGAAAAACACTGAAACACTTTCATTGTGTTTAAAGCAAAACTGGAAAGTTCTTATAGACTCTTTTTTTATACAAGTAGGTTCATATAATATATACTGTTTTCAGTTTGCTTTCTGCACTTATTAGTCATGTATCATTCTTTCCTTGACTTGGAGATCATAGACATGAGTTTAGGAGAAGCAGAAATTATAAATAAGATTGTGGTGGCGAATCTGCCTTTGTTGACACTCCTTTCTCCTTCATGAAATTTACAATGGACAGTGGAGAGATTTTTCCTTTTCAAAACAAAGAGGTCTAATAATTTTAAGGAAGAGATTGGAGTTGTTTTTTTCCCCAAATCTTTCTGTATTTGTATTTCTGGTTTTTAGCCTTTGATTTTGGTACTGTATTTTTATTTTGTAATAGGCACAGGTACAATATCAACAACAGCATGAACAGCAGAATAAAGATTTAGAAATCCTCCATCAACAAAACATCCACCAGCTACAAAACAGACTGTCTGAGTTGGAAACTGCTAATAAAGACCTGACGGAAAGAAAATATAAAGGAGATGCCACTGTCAGAGAGCTGAAGACCAAGCTCTCGGGTGTGGAGGAGGTACTGAATGTTGCCCCCCATGTCGAGAGGGCATTTATCTGGTCACTTTGTTTTCATTTGGTCACTTTATTACCTGTGGGTGGGGTTCCCGTGGATGCTTAGCAGTTCCCTTGCAGTGTTGGGCTCATCAGTTTAGACAATGTAGAGAAAATGGAGATTTGAAATTGGGGCAAAAGCCTCATGGAGAGCATGGCTGAGGGCATCCTGGATGGTTTTAGGTGAGCCTAGAGAAACTTGCTCTCAGGCTTGTCACTGTGTTGTTCTTATCAGCGTAGCACGTGTGTCTCCTGGGGTACTTGGTGTTAACAGGGCTGGTTCTCTTTTTCAGCCTACTTAGAATATCAGATAGTTACATGAAGTTTAGTGTCCAGTAATAATAATGATAATAGTAATAGTAAAGATGATAGCTAATGCTTACTAACATTTGCTCTGTGAGAAGCACTGTTTTAGTGCTTTGCATCTAGTGACTCATTTAATTGTTATAACAGTTTTTTGAGTTGGGTACTGTTGTTAGCCCCATTTGACAGATGATAAAACTAAGGTACAGAGAACCTGTCCATCTGTTATCCTATCTTTATCCTTACCTTGTTCTTTCAGGCAGCAGAGAAATGTCACATTTGTGGGAGCTTTGGCACTGATGATAAGATGCCTTTGTGACATTTTCATACATGATTTTATGGATCAAGACATACATGTAATTTTTTTAAGTCTGTCACACTACATATGAGGATCACCAGTGTGACTACAGTTCACAAGGCTTCTGGCTCCATTTTGTCATCTGTGGTGCTTGGAGGCTGGGTTCATGTTTAGACCCTGACAGTGTTCTGCTCTAACAACAGAGAGCTGCTGTGTTTCCTCCCAGTGCCTTTCACCTTTACACTGGCTAGTAAAGCATCTCAACCCACATGGGACTGTGGGGGTCTCAACACTTCATTCCAGCCCTTTGCACTTGGAGACATCTTACAGGTCACCTACCAGCTGCTCAACTGCACTTTTTACAAAACGGTGAAAAACAAATCACTTTATATTACATAGTAGAGTGTAGGAGCTGATTATTTTATTATAATGTTATTTGACTTATAATGGAATTTTGGGCATTGAGGAACTTAGTTATGACAAAAAATGAACATTTTATAGCTTATAGTTTTCTATCATGTGATGTGTGAAATAGTCACCCTCATGCATTGTGGGTTCATGGATACGTGTTGTGCAATAGTAATTTGACGTCTTCTACCTGGTGTTTTTCTGTTCGAACAGACATTGCGTGTTGTTAATAATATGCACTTTATTGTCCAGTCTGTGTACCACTGTGAAAGCACTTCACACATTCTACATAATACCAGCTGATACTTTTTAACATAGTCTCAGTATATATTCCATCTCTTTGTTGGTTTTTTTTTTGTGTGTGTGTAGTTTGAATGAGAAACTTCAAGGAAACATACATTTTTGAAAAATCTGCACTGCATAAGTTTGTTTTATATAATCACCAGCAATCTCTTTATGTCCCTCGAGAGGGGATAAAGTGGTTTGTTAGATTTCCTATGTCCCCTCAGAGGGTACATCTGAGTGCAAAGGGTTACTGCTGTGTGATGTGTTCAGTCTTAGCCAAACTGACCTGTGTGTCCCTAGATTTTGTTGTGTTGATGTTGATGCATCTAATCAAAACCTTTCTTCCAAGATTTGCATTAGACTTGTAAATTATGAGTGAGTTCTGGGAATTTTTTTTTTTAAACATGTAACTGTGTTCAGTCATTTTAGGCATTAGTGCCCGAAAAATAACGATTGCTACCCTTTTATCAAGTTTTTAGGCATTAGTGCCCGAAAAATAACGATTGCTACCCTTTATCAGGTTTTTACTATGTGCCAGCCAATATGCTAGGCAGTTTATGTAAGGTTTTCGTGAAGATTAAATGAAATAATTCATTAGGTATTTGTTATTATTTCTATCCTACCAATAAGGGAACTAGGATTAAGGAATGTTAGATCTGTGCATTAGACCAAAAGCCAGAGTTTAGATTTTGTTTGATATCAAAGTCTGTGCTTTTAAAGCTACTGTGGTATAGTACTATAAAACTATTTTTTAAACTTTTTGTTAAAAAATTATTTTTAAAAATTTTTGTTAAAAATTTTTTAAAAAACTATCTAGGAAACTGTATTACTGAACTTTTGTGTACCAGCAACATTTGAGTTGGTATCAGCTGATTGGGAAGAGATCTGTTCTAGTTTGGTTTTTTTAAAAAAATCTGTTATTAATTAATTATTGCTTGTTTTTGCTTTAACGAGTGAACCAAAAGGAAATCCAGAAATGTTAACATATTTGTGAACATGGAAAGATATTTCCAATATAGTATGTGAAGAAAGATTATAAACTACTGCACAGTATGAGCCTTTAAAAAAAATCTGAGGCCTGACAGACACAGTGACCCATGCCTTTGGGAGGACAAGGTGGGAGGATTGCTTGAGCCCAGGAGTTTAAGACCAGCCTAGGCAACATAGCAACACCTTGTCTCTATAAAAAAATTTAAAATTTAGCTGGGCATAGTGGTGCATGTCTGTAGTCCCTGCTACTCTGAGGCTGGGGTGGGAGAATCACTTGTGTCCAGGGGTTCAAGACCAGCTTGGTCAACATAGTCCTCATCGTTACAGAAAAAATTAAAAAATTAGCCAGGTGTGGTGGCATGCGCCTGTAGTCCCAGCTACTCAGGAGGCTGAGGTAGAAAGATCGCCTGAGCCCAGGAGGTTGAGGATGTGGTGAGCCATGATCATGCCACTGCACTCCCAGCTGGGCAACAGAGTGAGACCCTGAGGCAAAAATAAATAACTAAATAAACATTTAAAAATTTAAAAAAAGCCGGCCTCAGTGGCTCAGCCTGTAATCCCGCGCCTTTGGGAGGCTGAGGTGGGTGGATTGCCTGAGTCTGCGGGTTCGAGACCCACCTGGGCAACTTGGCGAGACCTCATCTCTAAAAATAAATTAAAAAATCAGCTGGGCGTGGTAGTGCGCGCCTGTAATCCCGGCTACTGGGAAGGCTGAGGCGGAAGGATCACCAGATCCCCAGCAGGTCGAGGCTGTGGTGGCCGGGAGCGGCCACTGCACTCCAGTCTGGGCAACAGAGTGAGACTCCAACTCAAAAAAAATAAAAATTAAAATTAAGACCGGGCTCGGTGGCTCAGCCTGTAATCCCAGCACTTTGGGAGGCCGAGGTGAGTGGATTGCCTGAGCCCGTAGGTTCGAGACCCACCCCTGGGCAACTTGACGAGACCTCATCTCTATGATAAATCAAAAAATTAGCCGGGTGTGGTAGCGCACACCTGTAGTTCCAGCTACTTGGAAGGCTGAGGTGGAAGGATCGCCGGAGCCCAGCAGGTCGAGGCTGCGGTGGCTGGAAGCGGCCACTGCACTCCAGTCTGGGTGACAGAGTGAGACTCCAACTCAAAAAAAAAAAAAAAGAATCTGTCCAGGCAGCTTCCTTTTTTCATAGGCATCATCGTTTTCCCCAGGAGCTGCAGCGGACCAAGCAAGAAGTCCTTTCACTGCGAAGAGAGAACTCTGCACTAGATGCTGAGTGCCACGAGAAAGAAAAGCACATTAATCAGCTGCAGACAAAGGTGGCCGTTTTAGAACAGGAAATCAAGGATAAGGACCAGCTTGTTTTAAGAACAAAAGAGGCTTTTGATACAATCCAGGAACAGAAGGTCTGCTTGCAAATTTTTCTGAACAAATTGATGATCATAGTTACAAGTGATGCTTTTCCTAAATAAACACAAATGCTCTAATTATTCATGTTTTTTAAAAAAACACATCAGGTGGCTTTAGAAGAAAACGGTGAGAAAAACCAAGTGCAACTCGGAAAACTTGAAGCTACAATAAAATCATTGTCAGCAGAACTTCTGAAGGTTTGTTTTAAAAGTTTAATAAATATCAATATTTCATTAGATTATGCCGAGATCTGCATATAAAGTTCTTTCACAGGCAAATGAAATCATCAAGAAGTTGCAAGGGGATCTGAAAATGCTCCTGGGTAAACTGAAGCTGAAGAACACAGTCACCATTCAGCAGGAAAAGCTCCTGGCTGAGAAGGAGGAGAAATTGCAGAAGGGACAGAAGGAGCTGCAGGATGTTGGCCAGGCCCTTCATGTCAAGGAGCAGGAGGTGGGCAAGGGTGTGCTGTGGCGGTGTCCTCAGGGTGCTGGCCAGGTTCTTTGCGGCAAGAGGCAGGAGGTGGGCAGGTGTGCGTATGTACTTGCATGCGTTGTGACTGTCCTCAGGGTGCTGGCCAGGCCCTTCATGTCAGAAAGCAGGAGGTGGATGGGTGTGTGTGCGTGTGCTATGACTGTGTCCTCATATATAGTTCTTACATTTCTACTTTGTTATCGTGGGAAATGGCTTTGTTCTTTACAAAAGAACACAGCTAGACTCACCAGAAGTTAACAACCAGTTTCAGTGGCCAGGTTAGTTCCTATTACTCAGATATCAGATACCTTGACGACTCCTGTGTGTGCGCTCGCCAGGAATATTATGTTAGAGTTGAGGTAATTTCTTATTCTCATTTAATAGTGATCATGTATTTAATTGTTTAATTAATAGTAATACCTTTCTTTGGTTTTTATTTTAAACTTTATTTTGCTTGACTTATTGTGAGGATTGACATATTTCAGGTATGCAAATTACAAGAGCAGTTAGAAGCTACAGTTCAGAAACTTGAAGAAAGCAAACAGCTTCTAAAAAATAATGAAAAGTGTAAGTCTGTTACATTTTATGTACATGAGATTTGTGCAGTAATTCTTTATCTGAAAATTTTATTTGCATTTATAAAAGTGTAGGTAAATCAAGATATTGCTATATCTATATGTGGATAATTTCTGATTTAAATATACTGTCTTAATGTCTTTGCTGTAGTAAATTATATCATGTGCCTAGTAAAATAGTTACTGTCATTATAAAGAAAACCATATACTGCATGTCAGTAGCCTCAAATTAAAAGTGTTGAAAATGTTAACTATAATTTACTGGTTAAATTCTTCACCAACCATTGCTTTACTAGACTCTGGGGTTGCCATGTGCTCCTTGAGCTATGGCTACTACCATGTTTTCTAAGCTTTGGCTCCCCCCTCCCCTACTTTGGGGAGGTGAATGTCCTCTTTCTTTCTCTCTCTCTAATTTGCTTTTTAAATAAACTTTATTTTTAAAAAAATTCTTCACCACTCCTTTTTTTAAAAATTGCTATGGTTACCTAATAGTAACAGTATGAATTGTTTGAAGCCAAAGTATAAGATGAAGCTTTTTTTCCCCCCGCCTGACCTGCCCCCCTCCAGCTGCCGCCCCAGCCCCAAGATGAAACTTTTAACTAACATTTTCTCAGTTTCTACTACTGGATATCCGACATAAGATTGTGATAGAAGCAAAGGCTTTCACAACGGTGCGTGACTAGCAGAAGTGTGTGCTTCTGAGAGGAAAAGAATAGAGCATCCTGTGTAGCAGTTGCTAAGATAAGAATCTTTAAAGTCAAAAATTTAAGTGAACCTGTATTATTCTCCTACAACATAAGGGAGTTCAAAAAGTTTATTTTAAAAATCTTAATATAATTTTTGAGTGTTTGAAATGATTAGAATAATAAAACAGTTAAATAAAAGCATGTATCTTATTGTTCCCTTCTTTAAGTAATCACATGGTTAAATAAAGAGCTCAATGAAAATCAGGTCATGAGGAAGCAGGATGCGTTGGTGCCTTCCATGACTCCACCTGCACATGCCAGCAGCACCGCGGTCAGAAGTGGGATTTCTCCTAACATGAACATGGTAAGATTTAAAGTCAGGTGTGAGTGGTCCTGGAAAATTTTTTGAAACGGAAGTAATTCCAGATTGTAGGATGTCCCTATGACTTAAGATGCTAGTATCAGCCCAGGCTGGAGTTCTACAGTTACTAGCACTGAAGCAGAGTTTAAGTAGCCCTTGAAAGTGGGACAAAGGCTGTGTTTCAAGGGCACATTTCTTTGTCTTTACTGGGTGTAGAAATCATTCAGTACTAACTAAAGTAATGCCAAACTTACCGAAAAAGCATTAGAATACACACATGTACACACACACAAAATACTGAGGAGACTTGAGGAGATGATTGAGGGTTTGGGCTCAGGTGTGGAACTACAGTGGAGAAAGCCTCAAACGAATTCTGTCAGAAGAAAAGTCCTGTTAGTGGGCTTGTCGGTCCAGATTCTGAAAGACACTGTATATGAGACAGAGGCTTCCTAGCTCCCAGGACCAAGTCTTCTACTTTTTACTGCCAAGAAAAAATGGCAAATAAGAATAGATCTCCTTATATTCTGGTAGTACCAGGGTCTAGGCCCAGGAACTTGCCTACAAATGGGCCTTGGAAATGACAGTTTCACAGATTGTCAACATCAGACAAGGTCACTCTGTGACCATGATGGCTTAGGTCAAAACCAAGACCATTCCCCAATCATGAGAACACAGACAAAAAGAAGAACATTGCTAAACCACTCCATTGACCCAGCATCCTCTTATCCTGGTGGCATGAGTGGCTGCTGCTGCTTTACCAGTCATGGCTTTGGCCTCAGTCCATCCCTCCTGCCTTACTGGACAGGATTTATTCAGATACCCAGCTGTACATTTATCCCTGCTTCCTGACAGCACCCATCACAGCAACACCCACTTTCTTATGCGTCCCCTCAAGTCACCTGACGTACCTAAACCCCGGAGGCACATCTCCTGAGCTCCCACCTACCAAGGTACCTGTAGTTTTCATAGCACGCAGTTTCCCTTGTTGGAAGTAGCAGTAAACCTGCTGGCACCACTGTGGGTGTGTTCCTCATAGGCTTTGGCTGGAGGGCGCTGGCGGGTATAAAATTCAAGCACCTGTTGAATGTTTCATCTACTCTGGAAGTCACACAGACTGGGTGTCTAAAGAGGGGAAGGATTGCTGCTAAATTGGACAGAGGTGCAGGGAGAGAGCCTGGGCTGACTGGGAGGGCTTGACTGCCAAGACTTGCTTGGCTGATGGTAAACAGCTATGCAGGGCATTTGTGTCTTGAAGCCACTGGTGCACACAGATGCTTCTCAGGGCCTGGGTCTCAATGGCCTCTTTGTACATAGATAAACTTTGTTTTCATAACATTGTTTAATGGTGGTGGCAGTATTGTGAAAACTAGTAGCAAATCAATTTTTGTCTCAGTCCATTTAAAAACAATGGCCTTCAGAAATGCAAATCAAAACCACGTTGAGATACCACCTAACCCCAGTAAGAGTGACCATCATTAATAAAACAAACAACTACAGATGCTGGCGAGGATGCGAAGGAAAAGAAACGCTTCTACACTGTTGGTAGAAGTGCAAACTAGTACAACCTCTTTGGAAGACAGTGTGGTGATTTCTGAAAGAACTATTTAATTGATCTTCCATATGACCCAGCAAACCCCCTACTGGGAATATACTCAGAGGAACTGAAATCATTCTACCAAAAAGATACCTGCACACGTATGTTTGTCACAGATCTATTCACAATAGTAAAAACATGGAACCAACATGGAACTATGCTGCCCATCGAAACTGGACTGGATTAAAAAAATGTGGTGTTATGATAAATAAAATTGGCCTCTGAGATAGTGCTCTTAGCTATTAGTTACTATAACAGATGTCAACGTCTCCTGATCAACACATACTATTTAGAATTAATGTCTCATCCTTAATGATCTTTGTTTTTGTTTTTAGGTTGATGGTAGGCTGACTTACCCAACTTGTGGGATTGGTTATCCTGTCTCTTCTGCATTTGCATTCCAGAATACCTTCCCTCATTTGATAACTGCCAAAAATACTGTCCACTCTGTTTCAGGACCAAAGGTAGCCAAATTAACTAAAGCTTTTTTTGGGAAATTATAAAAGTTTATGTATTCTTTGGTAGAAGTGAGGACTTTGAAACTGGTGTTATAAACTCTATCAAAGCGATCTGGACTGGCCTAAAGAAATTGGCTGTGTTGCGTAGCCATGTGCTTAGCATAGCCTGTCCCCAGAGCTACAGAGAGTTCTCTGTGAGAGGAGACTTCAGCCTGGGCTTATGTGTAGCCAGTGACAAGCGCTTGGATACATTTAGTAGCTCTTCTTGTGACGCTTACTAAGGAGAGTTAGACATGTGCATTGAAAAGAATGCTGCTGTTTTTTGGTCAGTGCCATATCCTTAGTGTGATGGCATCTTGGGACCATTTTTTCCTTGAGAATTATGATTTAATTTATGGTTTTTTTTTTACTTTAAGCAACTTTCCAGGACTATATTTAATGCCCAATGTGAGGACAGGAACTACTATAGACTATTGCCTGCTTGATAGGACTAAATGCAATTTATAAAATAATGAGATGATCTTCTGTAAAATCTTGTGGCGTCAGGAATCATGACTGCAGGATGCTCTTGAACCCAGGAGCAAGGCTCTCGGTGCTTCTTCTGTCACTGACCTTTGTACTCTTGATTATGTAACCCCAACAAAGAAGCACAGATAAATAAAATATATTGCATTTTCATCCCTAATGCATGAATATTTATTTGTGAATTTATGTGCATACTGCTAAAATGCTGCACATACTAGAATTTAGTGGTCAGGAACATGGGATTTGATGTCAGGGTTTTTTTTGAGACAGTGTCTTGCTTTGTTGCCCTGACTGGAGTATGTAGCTGGTAATGGCTCACTGCAGCCTTGATCTGGACTCAAGCAGTCCTCCTGCCTCAGCCTCCCTTGTATTTGGGATTATAGGCATGGGCCACCAAGTCCAATTACGTTTTTTGTGTTGTCTTTTTTTTTGGTATAAAGAAGGTCTTACCCAGGCTGGTCTTGAATCCCTTGCCTCCTGCCATCCTCCCACCATGGTTTCCCAGAATGCTGGAATTATAGGTGTCCGGCCTTGATGTTAGGATTTAAACCCTGCCTCTGTCAGTTAAAGTTGGGCAAGCCTCTTAAAACCAAGTCACATCCAGCTCTTTGGCTTCCGTTTACCCACTTGTAGAAATGGAGTGATGGGCTTGGCTCGGTGACTCAGCCTGTAATTTCAGCCCTTTGGAAGCCGAGGTGAGTGGATTGCCTGAGCCTGTGGGTTCGAGACCAGCTTGGGCAACTTGGGAGACCTCGTCTCTACAATAAATAAAAAAATTAGCTGGATGTGATAGCATGCGCCCGCAGTTCCAGCTACTTGGAAGGCTGAGGCAGAAGGATTGCTGGAGCCCAGCAGGTCAACACTGGGGTTGCCATGAGCATGCCACTGCCCTCCAGCTTGGGTGACTGAGTGAGACTCCGACTTAAAAAAAAAAAAAAAAAAAAAAAAAAGAAATGGAGTGATGATTTTCTCTACCTCACTAGATTACTGAGTTCACTGAATTTATAATACATTTGTGTAGAATGGTGCCTGATATGGGTTTGAGACCATCCTGGGAAACAGCGTGACATCTCTACCGAAAAAAAAAAAAAATTAACTAGACATGGTGGCACATGCATGTAGTCCTAGCTACTTGAGAGACTAAAGCAGAAGGATTGCCTGAGCCCAGAAGGTTGAGGCTGTAGTGAGTCATGATCATGCCACTGCACTCCAGCCTATGTGACAGAGTGAGACTGTGACTTAAAAGGGAAAATAAAGGGCCAAGTTCGGTGGCTCACGCCTGTAATTGTAGCAATTTGAGAAGCCAGTGAAAGGATTGCCTCAGCCCAGGAGTTTGAGACCAGTCTAGGCAACATAAGGAGACCTCATATCTACAATACATTAAAAAAAAATTTTGTTGAGCATGGTGGTGCACACCTGTAGTCCCAACTACTCAGGAGGCTGAGACAGAAGGATCGCCTGAGCCCAGGCTGTCACAGTAGCTGTGATCGTACCACTACACTCCAGCCTGGGTATCAAAATGAGGCTGCAACTAAAAAAAAAAAAAAAAAAGAATAGTGCCTGATACATGATAAGTGCTCCATAAATGATATCCACTATTATTAATAATAAAATATATTCAAAAATAGAAATTGAGAAATGAGTTTAGGCTGGATGTGGTCTTCTTATGCCTGTAATTCTAGTACTTTGGGAGGCCAAGGTGGGAGGATTGAAGCTAGGAGTTTGAGACCAGTCTGGGCAACATGACCGAAGCCTGTCTCTATAAAAAAAAAATTTTTTTAAAATTTTAGTCTGAGTCTCTATCACCCAGGCTGGAGTGCAGAGATGGGCGCACAGCCACGGCAGCCTTGACTGTGGGCTCAGGGGATTCTTCCGCCTCAGCCTTGCAAGTACCTAGGGCTATAGCATGCACCACCACACCTGGCTAATTGTTTTATTTGTTATATAGACAAGGTCTTGCCATGTTGCCCAGGCTAGTTTCAAACTAAATTCTCTCACCTCTGCCACCCAAAATGCTGGGATTACAGGTATGAGCCACTGCATCTGGCCCAAAATTTTTTTTAAATTAGCCAGGCATGATGATGTGCACTTGTAGTTCTAGCAGCTCAGTAGGTTGAGGTGGGAATATTGCTTGAGCCCAGGAGATAGAAGCTGCAGTGAGCTATGATTGTACAACTGCATTCAATACTAAGTGACAGTGAGAGACTGTCTTAGAAAACAAAAACAAGATATTAAAAATGACTATAAATCTAGCTGGTCACTGAGGTTCACACCTGTAATCCTAGTGCTTTGGGAAGTCAAGGTAATAAGAATCACTTCAGGCCAGGAGTTTGAGGCCAGCCTGGATATCAAAGTGAAGCCCCGTCTCTATGAAGCTTAAGAGATGGAATAAATCAAAGTTACAGGATTTTCTTCTCCAACCTCATTGGATGGGTCTGATCACTGCCTGCCTTGGTGACCATTGATCTGGGTAGTCGGGTATCGGCAGCTGTGGTCATTAAACATATTCTCAGCCAGGCATGGCAGCTCATGCCTGTCTTCCCAGCACTTTGGGATTCAGAGGCAAGAGGATTACTTGAGCCCAGCGGTTTGAAACCAGCCTGGGCAACTTAGTGAGTCCTTGTCTCTACGATAGGGCGTAGTGGTGTATCTGTAGTTACCATGTCTTGAAGATTGAGTTGGAAGGATCACCTGAGCCCAGGAGATAGAGGCTGCTGTGGCCCTGCCGCTGCGCTGCCCACACTGCATGACGACTGTTAGATGCTCAGCTATAGTCTTTCAAACTTATCAGAGAGGAGATGTTATTCATGTCAGAGAAGATCCATGTGATGGAACCTTTTGGATTAACTTCCTGCTCTTCAAGGTCCCCGTGTCCCTCGGGATGTGAAGGTGTGAAAACTGGGAGGGGTTTCCACAGGGAGGATGGCTGGGCTGATTCTTCACCTTGCTGGTGGGCACACGGGTGTCAGAGGCTGCTTTCGTTTTGCAGGAGCCACCTCACTCACTAAGTGGTTCTGAGTTAATTTCTCATTTATTTGGAATTAACTCTCTTTAAAATTTTAAAAAAATTTTAAATATATGGGGTATAATCCAGGGTTAGGTGTACAGATGTTCTTTATGCAAGTACCCTTGTTGATGGGGTATGTTTCCCTCCTTCCTCCCACCCCTGGCAGTTTCCCACTACTGCCAGCCACCACCCCTGCCCTCCCCGGCAGTTTCCCACTACTGCCAATCCCTCTCTTATAGTATTACTATAGTCGTTCAAGATCCGCTTATGAGTGAGAACATGTGAAACTAGGTTCTTTGCTTCTGTGATACATCCCTCAGTATTACAGCCTCTTAAGTCCATCCAAGTTGCTGCGAAGTTCGTAATTTTGTCCTTTTATGGCTGCCTAATATTACATCATGTAAATGTAACACATTTTTTTTTTAATCCAGTCCTCTATCGATGGGCAGCATGGTTGGTTTCATGTTTTGTGAATAGTGCTGCAATAAACATGCGTGTGGAGGTATTTTTTTCATAGAGTGATTTCAGTTCCTCTGGATAATTCCTAGTAGGGGGATTATTGGGTCGTATGGGAAGTCAATTTTTAGATCTTTTAGGAATTGTCACACTGTTTTCCACAGAGGCTATACTAGTTTGCACTCCTACCAACAGTGTAGAAGTGTTCCCTTTTTGCCACATCCTCTCCAGCATCTGTTGGTTTTTGAGTTGATGATGGCCATCCTGACTAGAGGTAGGTGGTATCTCAGTGTGATTTTAATTTGCATTTCTTTGATGACTAGTAAGACTGAGCAATTTTTCATGTATCTGTTGGCTGCTTGTATGTCTTCTTTTGAGAAGTGTTTATGCATATCTTTTGCCCACTTTGTAATGGGGCTGTTTGTTTTTTTCTTTTTGGCACATTTGAGTTCCTTGTAGATCCTAGATGTTAGGACTTTGTCAGATATACAGTTGGCAAATATATTTTCCCAGTCTGTGGGCTGTCTCTCCGCTCTTTCAATGGTTTCTTTGGCTTTGCAGAAGTTTTTCAGTTTGATGAGGTCCCACTTGTCTAACTTTATCTCTTATGGTATGCGCACTTGGGGGTTTCATCAGGAATTGGTTACCAGTTCCAGTTTCCATAAAGGTGTCTTTCGTGCTTTCTAAGATTCTTATAGTTTGAAGTTTAACATTTAGGTCTTTGACCCATTTAGAGTTGATTTTTGTGTATGGTGATAGGAAGGGTCCTGTTTCAATTTTCTGCCTGTGATCAACCAGTTTTCCCAGCACCATTTACTGAATAGGTTCTCCTCTCCCCATTAATTGATGCTGGAGGCTTTGTTGAAGATGAGTTGGTTGAGAAATTGAGGTTTTGTTTCTGGAATCTCTATCCATTTCCTTTGGTCTATATGCCTGTTCTTGTAACAATATCAGACTGTTTTGATTATTGTAACTTTATAATAAAGGATAGTCTGGAAGCGTGATACCTCCTGTTTTTTTTTTCTTTTTTTTTTCTGAGGATTATTTTGGTGATTCGTGGTCGTTTATGTTTCCATATGAATTCCTATATTGTCATTTCCATGTCTGAAAAGAATGCTGCTGGTAATTTAATGCGTATTGCATTAAACCTATAGATTGCCTTGGTTAGGATGGACATCTTTTTTTTTTTTGAGTTGGAGTCTTACTCTGTCGCCCTGGCCACCGCAGGGCGACCTGCTGGGCTCCGGCGATCCCTCCGCCTCAGCCTTCCAAGAGTAGCTGGAATTACAGGCATGCACTACCACGCCCGGCTGATTTTTGGTTTATTGTAGAGATGAGGTCTCGCTGCCCAGGCAGGTCTCGAACCCGCGGGCTCAGGCAATCCACTCACCTCAGCCTCCCAAAGGCGCGGGATTACAGGCTGAGCCACCAAGCCCGGCTAGGATGGACATCTTAACAATGCTGATTCTTCTAATTCATGAGCATAGAATATTTTTCCATTTGTTTGTGTGATCTTTTATTTCTTTGAGCAGTGTTTTATTGTTTTCATTGTAAAGGTACTTTGACTTCTCTGGTTAGGAAGATGCCAAGGTGTCATTTTTTTTTTTTGTGGCTATCGTGAATGGGATTGTGCTTTTTATTTGGGTTTCTGTTTATTTATTGTTGGTGTATTGGAATGTGACTGACTTTTGCACATTTGTTTTATACTCTGGGACTTGGCCAAAGCCCTTTATCAGTACAGGGAGGTTTTTGACAAATTTTCTTGGGTTTTTGAGGTATAGAATCATATCATCTGCAAAGAGGGATAACTTAACTTCCTCTTTTCCTATTTGGATACCCCTGATCTCCTCTTGTCTCATTGCTCTAGCTAGGACTTCCAATATTATGTTGAACAGGAGGGGTGAGAGTGGGCATCCTTGTCTTGTCTTGGTTTTCAGGGGAAATGGTTCCAATTTCTGTCTGTTTAGCAGTATGTTGGCAGTGGGTTTCTCATAGATGGCTCTTACTATTTTGAGGTATGTTCCATCTTTGCCTAGATATTCAAGGGTTTTTATCAAGAAGGGATGCTGGATTTTATCAAAAGCTTTTTCCACGTCTAATGATATAGTTATGTGGTTTTTGTCTTTTCATCTGTTGATATATTTAATTACATTTATGGTCTTGTGGATGTTGAACCAGGCCCATCCTGGGGATGAATCCTACTTGGTCATGGTGGATGATTTTTGAGATGTGTTATTGGATCCGGTTTGCTAGAATCTTGTTGAGAATTTTAGTATCTATGTTCATTAAGGATATTGGCCTATAGTTTTCTTTCTTTGTTGGATCTTTACTCGGTTTGGGTATCGATGTGATGTTAGCTTCATTCAGTGATTTGGGGAGAGTTCCATCTTTCTTGATTGCCTGGAATACTTTCAGATGGATTGGTTCAGCTCCCTGTATGTTTTGTAAAATTCAGCTGGAAAGCCATCTAATCCAGGGCTTTTTTTGATAGGTAGTTTTCTTATGACATAGTCGATTTCCTGGGTTGTTATTGGTCAATTTAGGGTCTCAATTTCTTCTTATTTCAACCTGGGGAGGTTGTGTGATATCAGAAAGTCCTCCATTTCATTTAGGTTTTCAAGTTTGTTTCCATACAGGTGTACATAGTAATCTCTGATAATCTTTTGTATTTCTCCATTTTCAGTTGTGACTTCATCTTTTGCATTTCTGATTGTGTTTATTTGGGCTCTTGGTCAGTCTAGTCAGGGGTCCATCAATTTTGTTTATCCTTTTAAAAAACTAGCTTTTGGTTCCTTTTTTTCTTTTTTTTAAGTATTATATTTTTGTCTTCTATTTCCCGGATTTGGGCTTTTCATTTTGGTGATTTGTAATCTTCTGCTGAAGTTAGGGTTTTGGTGGTCTTGCTTTTCCAGCTTTCTTAGGTGACTTGTTAGGCTGTTAACTTGTGAAATTTCCATTTTCTTCATGTATGTTCGTAGAGATATGAATTCTCTTCTTAGAACTGCTTTCATGACTTCCCAGTGGTTTTCATAAGATGTTTATTCGTTTTCATTTGTTTCCAGGTATCTTTTAATTTCTATTTTGATTTCCATGTTGACTCAGAAGTTGTTTAGCATCATGCTGTTTAGTGTTCATGTCTTTGTGGGTTTGGGGGAAACTTTGTTGGTGTTGATATTTATTTTTATTTCACTGTGGTTTCAATCTTAGAATTTCAATCTTAGGGAATTTGTTTATGCTTGATTTATGGCCAAGGATGTAGTCGATCTTAGAGCACGTTCCTTGTGGTGATGAGTAGAATGTATATGGAGTTAACTCTTTTAAAAACTAGGTAATGTGTGCATGTTGGAAGCTTCCAGGGTACATGAAGACACACCATCTCAGGTCCTGTCGGGGCCCCACCTCCTGAGAGAAGAGGACTGGGAGCAGTCTGCAGACAAGCAGAGCACACATGAGGATGTGCGTGCGTGTGGGTATCACGCTGCTCTGTGTATAAACCCAAGAGCACTCCTGCAGGGCTGCACCTCGCTCTTTCCATGTGACAGTATTGTCATAGGTAGTCCCTGGCCATGTGTCAGCCTGCAAGTTTCTGCTTTTGCTTTCTGTTCCAGCGTGTGAGAGTTCTGTAGTTTACCTGCATTCTGTTTGGGGATGGTCAGGTGCTCTCATCTGGAAACTCAGACAGTCCTCCAGCTACTCTCTTTGCATATATATCTTTGTGGCCTGGTAAAAAATAGATTCATAGGAGAAATTATTAGAAGTATTGTCAAAGGCATTTTTGCCTGTCTGGTTACTGAAATAGCATATTTTTAAAAGTAAGACCGGGATCTTGTTATGTTGCCCAGGCTGATCTTACACTCCTGACCTCAAGCAAACCTCTCACCTCAGCCGCTGAAAGTGCTGGGATCGCACGTGCCTGGCCACAAGTATTCTTTATATATTCTGGACACTAATCTGCTGTTGCTTTTATATGTTAACTGTGATTTTCCAACTTTTGGGTTGTCTTTTTACTCTCTTCATCATGCTTCCCTTTTCACAAATTTACAACCTTATTAAGGTATAATTTGCATATCATAAGATTCTTTCCATATAAGTTTATGGTTTAATAATTTTAGTGAGTACATGGAGTTGGAAGACCATCACCACAGTTATTTCAGAACATTTATATGACCCCCAAAAGTTCCCTAGTGTCTGAATTTTGGTTTTGTTTTTTGAGTTGAGTTGGCATCTCACTCTATTGCTTCAGCTGGAGTGTAGTGGTGTGATCACAGCTCTCCACAACTGCGATTTCCCAGGCTTAGGCAATCCTTCTACCTCAGCCTCCCAAGCAGCTGGGTCTACAGGTGTGTGCTACCATTCCCAGCTAATTTGCTTTTTCTTTTTGATATCTTACAGAGATGGGTCTTGCTGTGTTGCCCAGGCTGGTCTCAAACTCCTTGGCTCAAGCAGTCCTCCCACCTCGGCCTTTCGAAGTGCTAGGGTTACAGGCGCGAGTCCCTGCACCCAGCCTGCCTGTTTGGAGTTCATTGTACTCCTGCCTCCATTGCTAGACAACTACTGATCTGCTTTCTGTCATTATCAGTTTGCTTTCCTGTATTCCATGTAATATGTGGTTTTCGTGTCTAATTCCACTCAGTATAATGTGTTTGAGGGTCATCCAGGTCATAGTGTGTATCAGTAGTTCAGTTGTTTTTGTTTGTTTGTTTTTTTGAGTTGGAGTCTCACTCTGTCGCCTAGACTGGAGTACAGTGGCTGCTTCCGGCCACCGCAGCCTCAACTGCT
>NW_007252030.1:650707-657837 GCF_000164805.1 Carlito syrichta
CCAGCCTTCCAAGTAGCTGGAACTACAGGCGTGCACTACCACGCCCGGCTAATTTTTTGATTTATTGTAGAGATGAGGTCTCATCAAGTTGCCCAGGCGGGTCTTGAACCTGCAGGCTCAGGCAATCCACTCACCTCAGCCTCCCAAGGCGCAGGATTACAGGCTGAGCCACTGAGCCCGGCTAGTAGTTCAGTTTTAAAAAATATTTTATTTTAGGCCAGGCAGGTGGCTCAAGCGTGTAATCCCAGTACTTTGGGAGGCCAAGGTGAGAGGATTGCCTGAACCTTGTTCAAGACCAGCCTGGGCCACATGGTGAGACCTCATCTCTACAATAAATCAAAAACATTAGCTGGGCGTGGTAGTGCGCACCTATAGTTCCGGCTACTTGGAAGGCTGAGGTGGAAGGATTGCCAGAGCACAGCAGGTCGATGCTGGGGTGGCCGTGAGTATGCCACTGTACTCCATACTGGGCAACAAAGTGAGACTCCCAACTCAAAAAAAAAAATTATTTTAAAGATGTGAAACACAAGTCAGGATGAGGTACATAAGTGGTCATTGTACAGTAAAGTTTGGGCCTCCCACTGGTCCCCACTTCACCTGATTTGAGATCAGGTCCCCTTATTAATGTTATGTGTCCCCTCACCCCTGGCAGTGTCCCACTACTGCCAATCCCTTTCTAACCGTATTATGGTAAATGTTCAGGGTCCCCTTATGAGTGAGAGCATGTGGTACTCTGTTCTTTGTTTCTGTGATGGGTCACTGAGTGTGATGGACTCTAAATCCATGCAAGTTGCTGCAAAGTCCAGGATTTTGTCCATAGTAGTTCATTTCTTTTCATTGCTCAGTAGTATTTCGTTTTAGCTATTGAATGTTTTATTTCTAGAATTTCCATTTCATTCTTTTTTAATATTCCATTTTCTAATCTTTATTTCCATCAGGTCAGGTGCTTCTACATAGTTGTGATATATTCGTATCTTTGTCCCGCAGTTTCTGTCCTCTCTGAATCTGCTTCTGTTGACTGATTTTGTTGGATGTGACTCGCATTTTTCTTCTGATGTCCTGGTTACCTGTGGGAGGGCGTGAGGCACTGACTGCTGCATGCTTGGTTGGTCATAGCCTGCTACCTTGCCTCCCTTAATGAGTGGTAAGTGCTAAGTCCTGTGACCCCTCTCCTGGAGACCTTCCATTAGCTTTGCCAGAGTGCCCCCCTGTACCTTCTCCTCCAGGGGTGGAGCACGTTGCAAAGGCTACCCCAGCCACTCTGCTATGGATCTCGGGAACCGTCCACCCTCACTGGCCGTCTTTACCTGGAGC
The DNA here is from genome assembly GCF_000164805.1 of Carlito syrichta. NCBI lineage: Eukaryota > Metazoa > Chordata > Mammalia > Primates > Tarsiidae > Carlito > Carlito syrichta. The sequence goes on from NW_007252030.1 coordinate 652,022, forward strand.
GTTAGGCCTGTGCGGGTGCCCAGTGCTCAACAATGACTCCAGGAGATCACGGCGAGTTTCGGGCACTTGTCTCTGCGGCCCTCTCTCATCGGAACTGCCCTGCGCCTCAGTCTGCAGCTTCCCTCAGCTCTGATCTTGAGCTCCTGTCTAGCATCGTTCTCTCCCTGCACATCTGCCGTCAGGGAAGTGCAGATTGGGTGTGGAGTCATGCCTCTTTCAGCTGTCTTGGTCTTGCGGTGTGGCGTCTCAGCCTCAGGTCTTTCTTTTCACATGTTTTTTCCAGTTTTCTAATTGCCTACAATTGATGGTAGGAAGCTATGTTTTGTGTTAATATTTGGTATATTTAATTTTCTTCTCTTTTGCACGTTTTTCTATAAAGAATATTAGAATCAGCTTGTCTTGCTTAAAAAAATTCCGTATGTGTATTGTTATGCCGAGTGTAGATTAATGTAGGGAGAACTGGTATCTTGACATTACTGAAACTCGATGGACAAGTACAGCAGCATGTAACTTTTAATTTTATCATATTAAGCTAGTATCTGTTTATTCCTATTTTATTATTCGTTTTCAACAGAAATTGATGTGTATTTTGCCGTTTCTTTTGATATGCAAGAGGTTGTGAATTTTCTTCTCTGATCTGTTAATGACTTATGTTTATAGAGTTCCTAATATAGAATCCATTTAAATAAACTACCATATCTTATGTGCTGATATTTTATTTATTTTGGATTTTTGTATAGATTCTTGATTACTTTTGACTGTTCCAAAATTTAGATTCCAAGCTGTCAGAATCCTTAAGTAAATATAATGTAGGCTTTGAACATCTTCTAAAGGAAAGAATTTTTGGAATTGTAGGGTAAATGCATTATTGTGGTACTTGGTTACTTTTAACATTATAACACGTATTTGAATGTATTAGTGTTGATGTTTTTGTTACAAAATAATTGTTAAGAGAATCATTTTGTGTTATTTGTCTTGTAAGACAGGTAGTTTTTTTGGTAAGTAGAAATAGGCTTTTTTAAAATTAAATCTTCTTAAAAGAATGTACTTATATAATACCTGTAATTTTATGGTCTAGGTTTATCAGAAAGAAAATTTAACCACCTATCTCAGTATGGAGCTGTCTCAGTTCTCATTACTTCGGTCACCTGGAATGTTTTTACTCATTGTAGGTTCAGTTTAACCTGCAGTTCACCAAACCAAACACATCGCTTGGAGACATCCAGTCAGGTGCACCTATAAGTGCGCCATGCTCAGCTGACAAGGAGAAGTAAGTGCTTACGGACATAGAGCTTCATGCTTGCAGCTTTGAAGTTCTTAGACGTTTTCTCTTAGTGCTTGAAAGTTATGATGCCCGTCTGTTTACCTGAGACATTTTAAGTCGCTGGCCAGTGGAGTTCTACTTGAATCACTTTTAGAGATTAAAAAAGAGGTTTCTTATGTATTTTTGTAAACTGTGGCATACTCAGACATCGAGTAACATTTTGTTTGTAGTAAGAGATTTTCTTATAGAACAGAAGCTTGCCCTTTTAATGTTCTTGGGCATGTGCAAAGATATCTCTGTCAGTTCCTTGAGTCTGTTGTCCTTTTTTTCGTGCATGGCCATGTGTGCCCTGGAAGGTCTCCATTATTCTGTTTATTGCTTTCAGTGTGACATAATCTAAGAAGCCAGCTAGTTCATCTGTTAGAGATGTGTGGTGAATGAGAATACAGAGGTTCATGAGATTGTCCCAAGGTAATGTAAATAAGCTTAATGCCATGTGTGACTTGTGTTTTACCTGATCCAGAGATTCCCTCTTGTTTTTTAGGTCTTAAACAGGGTCAGCATGGTAAAGCTGCTTGACTCAGTGACTTGTGGTTAAATTAAACAACTCACACATGCAAGCTTTTCTGTCTGATTAGGCTTTGTATGTGTAATCTTTTCCTTATTGTTATGATGATGATGATTTACTTAAAATGTAATGGCTTTGAGGCCTATCTGTTGACACTTTCACCACCAGAGCTCAGAGGGTTCTTTCGTAGCTCCCTAGCCTTTATTAGTTGGGTCTTTTGAAATTGTAACCAAGATGAGTATTAAAATAGTTAATTTTAGCCTGATGCAGTGACTCACACCTGTAATCCCAGCACTTTGGGAGGCGGAGGTGAGAGGATTGCCTGAGCGCAGGGGTTCGAGACCAGCCTAGGCAATTTGGCAAGACCTTTTCTGTACAGTACATCAAAACAAAATAGTTAATTTTATAAGCCTTCCTTTCTAAAAAACATTGAGTCCTGAATTGTTTGTTTTGTTATATATATATATTTTTAAGTGGGAGTCTCACTCCATTGCCCAGGCTGGAGTGCAGTGGCACAATCACAACCACCAGTCTTGACCTGCTGGGTGCCGGTGATCCTTCCACCTTAGCCTTCCAAGTAGTTGGAACTACAGGCACGTGCTACTACACCTGGCTAATTTTTTTATTTATTGTAGAGATAAGGTTGTTTTGTTATATTTAATCTCTCACTTGTCCACGAGGCAGAGCACCTGGAATTCATATGAATAGCAGAGTACCATAACGTTTCTGTATTTAATTCCTCACACGCCAAGAACAGTTTTGCTAGCAGAAAATAGGGTGACCATATTCGCAGTACACAATCAGGCATCATCCTCTGTCCATAGAATTGAGACCGTTTTGAGAATTGGATTTGTTTTGGTTTATTTTTTTATTTGTTGTTAGGAGCAAAAAGTGGCAATGGGTACCAAAGGTTAAAGAAAAAAAACAGTTAAAGTGCCTTATTTTCTGAAGATTGGGAAAGACCAGCCACTGTTTAAATTGTTAGGCTGTGTTGTCACAGCTTTGCAGGACCCTTTTACCTTCTTGCCTCAGGGAGGGCCGTACTGGGCTGTGCTGTGGGAGGGTCTGGGGGTGGGGTGAGGGGTGGCAGAGGTGGCGTCCTTTCTAGTTTCCCGTTTGTCTTCAACCAGAATTCATTATCGCGTGTTATGTATTAATAGCTGATAATGACCACTTTGAAGCACTACAACATTCCAAAGAGCTTTGGGTCAGTGGAAAAATATTGCTACTTTTTAGACAGGGTCTTGCTCTGTCACCTGGGCTGGAGTACAGTGGGCAGTTGTAGCTCACTGTAACCTCTAACTGCTTGGCTAAGGTAATCTTCCTGCCTCAGCCTCCCAAGTAGACACCACGCCTAGCTACTTGTTTAATTTTTTTGTAGAAATAAGGCTTTATTGTGGCCCAGGCTGATCTGGAACACCTGGGCTCATGTAATCCTCCTGCCTCAGCCTCCCAAAGTGCTGGGATTGTAGGCATGAGCCTCCATGCCTGGACCTTATTCATTTTAAACACTGGATGAGATAGAAATTATTAAAGTATTTAAATAGTGATATTCTCAAGGTATGTACATATGTACTTTCTTCAGTCTGGTATCACTACATACTGTTAACATTTTATAGTCCTCATAGAATTTTTATTTCTTCCACAGTCCTGAAGCTAGCTTTTAGAATTTTTAGTTTCACTTAACATCATCTACTCTTTACTGAGAAAAAGGCCTCTTGGCTAATGCCTAAATTATTTGCTTAACAAAGCAGTGAAGAATGTTCTCTGAGCAAAGTTATATCTTAGTCCTGTTATATGTATGTTCATAGATGAGATAAACCTTTACAGTGAACTAATGCAGATAAGACTTGGCTGAAGTAAGTTATTTCTGTTTTCCTTTAAGTGGTGAAAATTTAGGGCTGGAATCTAAGTACCTGAAGAAGAGGGAAGATAGCATTCCATTACGAGGACTCAGCCAGAACCTCTTCAGCTCGGGTGAGCAGGCATCTTGAACAGTACTGGGCACGCTGTGGTCTGGCTGGGGACACACCAAGACTTGGTGATCCCAGCTGCCCTTTCTGTCCCATCTGCAGACCTTCAGAAAGACGGCAGCCTCGGAGCCGCGCCCACGGCGTCCAAGCCCATGGCACTCGCGGCCACCTCGTCAGCCTACTTCCCTGGGCAGTTGCCGAGCAGTTAGTACTTGATGTACTTCTTTCGGACACTTTCGAAACTCGGGTGGTCTGAAAATGGTAACATCAGTCAGTTCCTCAACAGGCGAGGTTCCCATCTGACTCAAGCTGCTGTTGGACTGAGGTGATGTACTGCTGTCCTTCATGGCAGGCATGCACAGGGACACATCTGACTTGGGAGCTGATAACAATTCTGAGTCAATGAGACTTTTTGGCTTGTGGATGTGGCATTTTATAAAACAATAATGGCATGCATTTTATTAAACCAACCTTAGAAATTCAGTTCCCTTAGGAACTGATCCTTCCTTAGGGAAATCAATGATTAGGGAGATTCTAATCATATTGAAAATCTGGGTAAATTAAAACCTCAGAATATAACATGGAACCAAAGAATGCTTGTAATTTATTGTTAAAATAAGTTTTTAATTTGCCACCTGAAAATTGAGGGAAAACAATTATCTCCTAAGATGTCTATGTTACTGACTTTTACACTGAAGCAAAAGTCCTAAGTTTGCCTTAAATGACTGAGATGAGTTGAGGCTTTCATGGCAAGTAAACATGAGTATTTTTCTTGAAATATTCAGATTAGCTATTGAATGAGTCTACTAAATAAATGAGAAATACTGACACGAATAATTTTGATGGTGTATTTACGTGATTATATTAGGTACAAAGTGCCTTAGGCATTTGAGCAGAAAAGCTGTTAAGATTTTGGTGCTTCCTAGAAGTTTACACTTGTCCAGTTTTTGTCAATGTGGAATTTTATTAGTTATGCAGTAATATCTGGATCAGTGGGATTTTATCTTAAAACTTGGCACCATAAGGGCATGTGATATGCATTGTACTTGTTTTCATATCAGAACTTGGGTTGATTAAATGTTAATAAAGAAGGCAAAACAAGCAGCTGTTAGAAGTTAAACTGTCTTCTTTTTCCTCTAACTAAAAGTTTAACTAAGATTGTTCCTTGGAAAAAATTATGTGATTTTAAAAACGTCACTTCAGCCGGGCTCGGTGGCCCAGCCAGTAATCCCACGCTTTGGGAGGCTCAGGCGAGTGGATTGCCTGAGCCTGCGGGTTCAAGACCCGCCTGGGCAACCTGGCGAGACCTCATCGCTACAATAAAAAAAATCACCCGGGCGTGGCGGTGTATGCCTATAATTCCAGCTACTTGGAAGGCTGAGGTGGAAGGATTGCCAGAGCCCAGCAGGTTGAGGCTGCGAGCAGCCACTGCATTCCATTCTGGGCGACAGAGTGAGACTCCAACTCAAACAAAAGAAAACAAAACAAAAAAAATGTCACTTCAGTTCAGTGTCCAATTTTGTCTTCCCTATTGCCAACTGCCCCGAACCTAGTAACGTCTCTCGAGTCTCTACATCAGCTTTTGTTTGCAGAGTGCTAATGCTCATGTGATCACTTAAAATGTATTTTGAAGTATTTTATTACTTCAAATGAGGAAAGAAACATTTCAAGATATTCATGACATATACCAGTGCTACTGGGTTCCAGGTAAGACAAAGAGTCTTTTGCTAAATTTGTTTCTATAAAGCCACAGCCTTAAGTCCTAGACTTGGAGACTCGTGGCAACTGCAGGTTGTCTGAAACTAGATCTTATCTGAAAATTCAACTACCAATATTAGACACCGATTTCCCCCCCGACTGGAAAGCACTTACTGTTCTGGAAAGAAGCCTCTGGGTCCTGCTTTATTGTAAATGTGATGCAATCTATAAGTGCACTGACAGGTTATGGCCCAGGTGTGATCCGCACGCAATGCTTGCCCTTTTTTTTTTTTTTTTGAGTTGGAGTCTCACT
>NW_007252030.1:657964-669813 GCF_000164805.1 Carlito syrichta
CCCGCGGGCTCAGGCCATCCACTCACCTCAGCCTCCCAAAGCGCGGGATTACAGGCTGGGCCACCGAGCCCGGCTTGCGCTTGCCTTCCTAATTGGCATCAGCATCATCCTTTGCACACACAGACAACTGAGAACCTTCCAACAGGTGGAGGAAGAGCATTCTGATATCAGCTTGCTCAAGTTTGTTTTGTATTAAATACACATGTAACAGACTTCCAAGTGTGTCAGTTCTTTGTTCTACCTCTTAACATTGTTTTACAGTGTAAAATTGTACATGTGTTAATAAAATGTTGCATTTAATGTTATTTTTGTAAACTGAGCTTTGGTAATAAAGCATTAAAATTATTTTTGGAGTATGACATGTAAAAGTATATAAAGAAACAGGATTGATTTCCAGTTAATTTGCATACTTTCTTTCCTCATTTTCCTACAAGCATATTTTTTAGTGCGGGAGAAGAAATAGATTCAGAGAGAGAAGGACTACCTTTGATTTGTTCCTATAAAAATGATTATGGTACCAAAGGCCAAACAGGCCCACAGGGACTCACAGATCAAGGCTTTTTTTTAAAAAAAATCATTAAAATATTTAATTTTATTAACAGAATATTTACATTTCTTTTAAGACCTTATTTAACCATAGTGAGTGTTCCAAGTTTAAAAAGCATTAAGCAATAACCACACACAAGATGAAAACAGTGTAAACTATACAATACTTTATGTACAATTTTTACAAAGTAACACTTTTTTAAATAATATAACTGGACACAAAAATATACACTTTAGAGAAATTCACATCAGTAATTGTATAAAGCTCTCCTCTAGGGTCCTGAAAATGTAGGACAGACATTAGCTCTGTAAATAAGTGTTACTGTGACAGTCCTGAAAGGCCACTATATATATTTATCTACATGTAGAGATCACATTGACGTTTCAAGGCTACCAGCTGTACTATGTAATCGTTAGGTGATGTGTTCAAGTGTTGAGGTTCTTATGATTATGCAAACATCAAAAGAATAGTGGTATCAGAAGTAGCTGGGGAACAACTTTGAGCCAGCAGTTAGATTTACAGGCTGTCAACACCCGATTTAAACTCTAAATGGCTGACATCTTCACTTCAAAAACAGTAGTGAATAATGTTTAAAATAAAATTACAACAAACAAGCTGGAAACATGATTCCGATTCAGTACAATTTTCTTAAGAGTTTTTTTTTTAAAGCAAGCAATTCATTACCATTTCTTACTTTAGTGCATCTGCGTTAAGGCTTTGAATTATTTGACCCAAGATTTTACAATATTAAAATCCGACTCAAGATTTTACAATGTTAAACAAGTCCACAACCAAACCACCCGCTTCTGTCTCACTGAGTCAGCACGAAGAGAGTTAAAGCTCAACACCTTGAGGAAATGGGAGCAGACATGACTAAGAGCTAACAAGTTACAGACATAGCTTTTAATAAAAAGATGTGTAATAAAACAAACAGCTTAGTGGCAAGAAACTGGTGCTAATAAACAAAAGGTTTCTCTGCAAAAGAAATTGTAACATCTTTGGAAAACTGTCCGGTCCCTTCTCATCCGCAGAGCTCGTGCAGCGGCTCTTATGAAGCCAACCTTGATGTCCACTGTGGACACAGGCTGAGGTGCATCCAGCCCGGAGTGGTCCCGACTGGCCTCACACATTGGTGTCCTGGAGTAAAGGTTCTTTGGCCTCTCCTGGTGCCTGTGTGCTGTGAGGGTGGCTATGACCGCCGCAGTGCTTCCTCCAGCCACTGGACCTCAAGCTCAGGTTGGTGTGTTCTGGAATGAACAAGGCAACGAGCAGGGCCAGCAGCACTGAGCAGGCTCCAAACAGGAATGGGGGGCCAGGGATGATGGAGTTCTGGGGAGGAAGGAGAGTGTCAGACACACTTCGTGCTCAAGAAAAATCCCATCTCGTAGCTGACTGCTGTGAATTCCCGGCAGGTGCTGAGGGACAGTCACACTTTCCACATAGCATTCTGGGGACAGCAACTGGCAACACATGGCAACACAGCTCATGCAAAAACAAACATACTGTCACTTTCGGCACAAAATCTGAACATATTTCATGGACCTTTCCTTAATTTGCTGGTCCACAAGGAAATGTTTATAGGCAGATCTCAAAAGTCAAGCTGCGTACAGTATTGCTACAGAGAAGAATCAATGATCATTTCGTTTCACAAAGGCTTGTTTGACAAAGTGAGAAAAACACAAGCTATCATCGAAAGAGATCTTTGTTTGAGCCCCAAGTTACATTTATTCTTCACAAAAACTCACATTGCCAGTTTTGTGTGCAGCCCATAACATTCATTCTTTATTTAAAAGTAGCCTTAGTGAGTTAGCACGCTGCTAAATAAGCCAGGAAGCTTCCGAGCTGTTTGTACTGGCTACAAGGATCAGTGTCATTTGGCATTAATATTTCCTGTGGTGGAGGGGCAGGGGAAAGCACAGCCAGCAAGCACAGCTTTCACCAGCACATAGCTGCCTTCTCTGTGGAAGGTGGGCTCAGCCCAGGGAAGAGCCACAGCAGAGGTCTCATAGGGAAGACAAGTAGCAGTGTAGGGAGATCTGCCATCAGGTGTAATTTGACAAACTAGACAGCTGAAATAATTTTTCATTCTCAAGGGGGGGTAGTTATGCACAGCTGGTTTCATGAGGACGTACACACTGGGAATGTGAGGTACCTGTTCAAAGTGGTGCTGTGGGCTTGTGTTTGTCCCCAAGTCTGTTCCTGTCATGGGCAGTTCTTTCAGTTCCACATGGAATATGTAAAAAATGAAGCCATAGAGGGCTGGTCCCAGACCGTTGCACAGTCCTCGGATTCCTGTGATCATTCCTTGAACAACACCTACGTCGGGTAAGCAAGTTATCACTTGGTAAATCACTTGATCTGCAATCAAGGCTTTTATCAGCCATGAGCAACTCAGAGCAGGGCTGTTAGAACCCAGAGCCAGCAGCCTCCAGAGCGTGGTAAGCTGCTCCTGCAAGGGCCTGTATTTAGGACAACATAGAAGCAGGTGGGCAGAGCCCTTCATTCCCTGACTCCAGCCTTGAAAAATGCTCAGTCGTGAGTTCACAAGCAAGCACGAATGTCCCAAGCTCTGCCCCAGGCAGCTCCTCCTTTTGGTAAAGACTACCCTCTTTCATGGAACCTGCTATTACTCTCTGGGATGTCTCTCCAATTCCCAGTGTGACACTGGCCACAAGCTCCTCCCTCCTCACGTGCCAAGGAGGTGACACTGCCACCCTTCTGCAACACCCCTAAACTCTCTTTACAGCAGATAAGACATATCCTTTGCAAAGAATTATTCTCAACTGTCAGCGTTCCAGAAATTGTCTCCACCACAAAAGCATAAAACAATAAACGTAACTAAAACCACAGGATTTTCTGAAAATCAGACACAAGGTCTTGTTGTCCAGGCTGGCTCCTAGGCTTCAGCCATCTTCCTGCCTCCCTCTCCCACGTAGCTGGGATTGCGGTGTGTGCCACCGCACCTGGCTAAGACCGTAAGATTTTTTAAAAAGGTGCATAACACGCGCCAACTATCTGGCAAGAGGCAGCGAACAATAACTTCAGTGAATGTAAAGTGGCCAACCTTCCTCACTACCTTTTGTGGCAAAACGGACAAGGCCACACAGTCAAAGAGAGATGAGGGGATGACCACCTGAGGAGACCACCCAGGAGCTCCCACTTAGACCGCAAGTGTCCTACAGCGCTCTACCCTGAAGACACGGGGTGTCTGTGTTTGGGAGACAGACAGAGGAAGCAAGGCTGGGATGCTCTGTGCTTCTGAGCAGCCCCTGCGGGCTCCACCAGCTCACCCTGTTGGTCGGCGTCGGCAGTTCGCGACACGAGCGCACTGACAGCAGGGAAGGTGATGCTGGACATGGCCGCCACCGCCCCTGCGGCCCACATCATCCTGCAAGCAGAGCAGAGAACAAGATTGGTCATGGCTCCTCCCCACCACACTTGCATGCCAGGCTCGTCTTTATGATCAGGCACGTTCCTGTATCTGACCCGCTCCCTCCTCCCGGGGAATGGGCAGAGCCCCACCCTGTTGAGAAAGCCAGCCGCCATGCCCAAGAGCCGGGGTTCAATGGCATTGGGATATCAAAACGCGAACTGGAGATGAGCAGGCTGTGGCTACTGCATGTGTTGAGAACCGTGCGGAATACGCCAGTGAACGTTTCCCAACATGGACACTAGCAGGCCTTCCAAAAGGTTCCTGTGACTTGCCATCAGTGTAAAAACATCATGTCCCAAACTAACCCTTCAGGTGTCAAGAATAAGTAACTAGGATGCTCCTGGCTTGACGTTTAAAATAAATGCTTTACATAATTTTAATTGTGAGCAACTCTGCAAAAGCTAGGCAGAGAACAAATTGTTCACCAAAACAAGTCGGGTCTTACTCTGCTGTCTGAGCTGAAGTGCAGGGACATGACCACCACTCACCACAGCCTTGACCTCCTGGGCTCAGGGGATCCATTAGCCTCAGCCTCCCAAGTAGCTGGGACTGACTGTAGGCGCCTGTCACCACACCCGGCTGATTTTTTGATTATTTTGTAGAGATGAGGTTTCACTATGTTGCCCAGGCTGGTCTCGAACTTCTGAGCCCAAGCAATTCTCCCACCTTGGCCTCCTAAGGTCCTGGGATTGCAGGTGTGAGCCACCGTGCCCGGCCTCAAAACACGCACTCGGTGCTGTGTCATCCCAGGTCCAGAGCTGAGGTGGCCAGCTGTCTGACCACTAGTGTAAACCCTGGCATCTGGCTCCCCCCACCCCACCTGAGCACAACCAGACTGTCTACATGAGCAGCCTGACACCAGCATCTCTGCCACTCAGCCCTGCAGGAGGCAGCCAGGCAAGAACAGCTGGGACAGCATGAAGCCAGCAGGCACTGGGTCTGCTTCCCTTCTGGTTTTCTCGGTAGGTTTCAACTGAGGACTGTTTGAGTCAGGTTAAAGTGGCAGGTCAGAGGTTCTAAGCAATGCCTGGGAGATTATCTCTACGTAGGAACCCTTCAGGAAGTTTTTTGGGTCCAGGAATAATCACTGGTATTACACAACTTTTTTCTAACCAAAAAACCAAAAAGAGGTCAAATGCTACCTTTCAGAGCCTGGCTGCTACACAATTATGCGTTTTCTTTTGTTTTTTTTTGAGTTGGAGTCTCACTCGGTCGCCCAGACTGGAGTGCAATGGCCGCTCCCGGCTACCACAGCCTCGGCCTGCTGGGCTCCGGCGATCCTTCCGCCTCAGCCTTCCAAGTAACCAGAATTACAGGCATGCGCTACCATGCCCGGCTGATTTTTGATTTATTGTAGAGATGAGGTCTCGCTGCCCAGGCGGGTCTCGAACCCGCGGGTTCAGGCAATCCACTCACCTCAGCCTCCCAAAGGCACGGGATTACAGGCTGAGCCACCGAGCCCGGCAATTACACGTTTTCTAATTACACACAGATCTACATGAAATGCTCCTTAGAGCCAGAAGTTCTGCAATGTCATTTGAAGCATCACTGGCCCCTGGGCTATGAAGGGCCCTTTCCTCCCTGCAGCCACTCCAGGAGAAACATGCACATGGGGAGATCGCATGACACACAAGCACACAAGGGGAGAGCCACATGACATTTTGAAAGAACAAGCATAGCAAGAGACAGGCCACAGTCTCTGCCTCAGTGGAGAAGCAGATAAACAAGCAGATCACACCAAATGAGGAGCGTGGACATCACCATGTTGCACCTACCAAGGCTCTGAGCCGAAGCCGTACCAGGCTAGCTGTAAGATCTGAAATCCCAGGCCCAGCAGAATAGTGTTCTTATTTCCAATTGACCTCATAAGTAAACTCAAGACTATGGTCTGAAAAAAGAAAAAGCAAGATGGTTAATCAAAATAAAGCATCTCTAATGTCTTCCAATCTATAACATAAAAGGACTGTACCCACTTTCCTGCCTTTTGGAGAATTTCCAACAACTGCCCTGAATGTGTATACGTTTATGATTCCCTAAATCGAGACAGTCATTTAAGAGTTCTATCAAATTTATTCACACACATGCAATGAAAAGCAAAGGAAGGCTCTTTCAAGGATTTTTGAGCAATTCTGACTCACCCTTCTCTGACACTTTCCCTTAAACCACAGGGGTGGAGGGCTGATCCCTCAGGCATGGCACTCTTGTGGAAGCATTTACTTCTGCAATCACAGCCCCTGAGAGCTCACCCACAGCCAGTGATCAGCCACGAAGCTTCAAATCAGCTAAGCCCTTATACTCAGAAGTTGGTGTTTTCCAGTCTCATCAGGAAATGTTTTCCATTTGTTTTGTCCCCAGTCAAATAGTACCTACATGAGCCTGTTACTTACTGCTAAGGTAGGAAATCACATGCATCCCATGGCTTGTGGGTGGGTCACTGGCCAATATTATAAAAGTAATCAAACAAGTAGAAGTTACAGGGTTCCAGTGTCTCTTGGTTTTACTATGGAAGAGTTGGAAATGGGCTTCAAGGACTTACGGAACCAGCACTGAGTTGGCCCAAGCTCTGAGGCATGCAGGTGCCTAGGAGGAAGGGGAGCCATCATGCAAAGGTGGTAACCTTTCGGCAGCTACTTCTAGAACACCCCCAGGTGGAGCCCGTTTATCATAAAGCAAGACATGTGTTCTCATTTACTGCTAAATGCAACCCAAGAGGAAGAAGCGTTGCTAAAAACCAGATTTCACCTGTGATGAAAGACCTGCCACTCCAGCCACGGGTCAGGGCAGTGCAGCAGCTGACTGGCAGGCCCCAGCTCAGCAGGGCAGGACTGGCAGCTGTCCTGGGGCATGCCTCTCAGGAGCGCTGTCCAAGGAGGCCAACGTGTCTCAAGCACAGATCACAAACGTGACCCAAATGCTGAGGCACTTCAGTGACCTCAGTCCCTCATTCAGCCCAGCTAGCTAGGGATGGGCCTGGGGTGAGTGTGGGCGTCACCAGCAACTGAGGACTGGCTAGGAGAGCACGAGGGAGAGGAGCGTGTGGAGCGCGAGGCCCAGCTCCTCACGACAGCATGTCTCTGGTGGGTGCATGCTAATGCCTGGGAAGGAATGGGCCTACGGCCACTCAAGGAGAAAGGCCACCAGGCAGCCTGAAGAGGCCTGTCTGGCTCAGCAGGTCCCACCCCTTGGGAGGAGCTGACACCCACAGCTCCACAGACAGCTTCCCAGCCTCAAAAACTCACTACAGAAAAGAGCAGCAGCCTCTCTGCCAGCTTAGGGGTGCAGGATGGGAGGGTGACTCGACCCTGACCTTGTGACCTACACAGAGGTCCCCTGGGCCCACAAACAGCCAGGCAAAGAGGATTGGAAGTCAGCAGGTGAGCTCCACCCTGCAGTACAAATGGGCCAGCTAGGGAGGGGCCCAGAGGCAGGGAATGAGCAGTTGCTCAGTCGACAAGGCTGGGATGGGGCCACACACAGAGACCTGGACACGGCAGGAAAGAGATGCCAGCGGAACAAGCCCTTCTCTGCTGAGTGCTCTTGTGTACGGAGGAGGCCACTGTCTCCGGCCTGGGCCACACACAGTCCACACTGGCAGCTCCTACCCCCATCATGTGGCAACTCACACATCCCATCCAAGCTCACATGAGAGTGCACGCCCCTCCACATGGGCTTCGGGCCAGCCGCTTGCCGCTGTCCTCACCATGACTTCTCACCAGGAACCGGGCTCCTCCAGGCCCAGAGCCTGCAGAACCCAGGCCCTTGCCACTGCTATGGCCACGCCCGCTGCCTGCTCCTTTCAGTCTCGTGCCTCTGGGGTCTCTCCAGCTCAAGTCCAGCCACACTCCTGGGCACGCCCTGGAGATGCTGCCCACGGGGCTGTTGTGCCAGGGGCCTCGCCAAGCAGAGGAGCGCCCGAGAGAGCGCTGCCTCCCTCGGCTGCAGCCCCCACAGTCAGACTGGAACACAGAGCTCAGGAACTCACAGCCAAGGTCTCTCTGTCCACACAGCAAGTGCCAGCCTGTTCTCTTCATCTATACCTTAAAAAACATTCAGCACATCTACTCATAACACATGAAGAACCTCCTTGTGCTGGGCTCGTCCAGAACTGCACGGTCGAAGTAGCCTTTGACACCTCATCCAGCTCTGCTCTTCCCTATCTATGCATTTTCTGGTGTGCGATTTCTTCAGAAGGGCCCCCCCACCAGAAGTATTTTCCTCCAAAGTTGAAGAGCAGTTTTTCCTGATGGCTAAGAATGAACATTTAAATAACATTCAAATGTTTTTGCCAGATCAAGATAAACCGAAGTGATACTCATAACTCTGTGCTGTGGGGGAGGGGGGATAGGAGAGGCATGCTATGGGATTTCAGTTGGAAACTGATCACTAAACCCACCAAAAATTCACAAATGAGATCTGTAGAAGGAATCCTACCCAAGAGACCAAACCATCCAAGAGTCCAATGAAAAGAACGTACAGGCAGGCATGGTGGCATACACCTATAGTCCTCGCTACTTGGGAGGGCAAGGCAGGATTGTCTGAACCCAGGAATTTGAGGCTGCAGTGAGTTATGATTACACACTCCAGTCTGGGTTACAGAAGGAGACAAATGGAATAAAACCAAGTTGCAATTGAGTAGACTGGATGTAAGGTGGGGCAAAGTGCTGTATTGCAGCCCACCCTCAGAGTCTACAAAAAGCAAAGCCACGGAGCAAGACAGGTCAGGGCTTCTTCACAGGAGGGAGGACCGTGGGAGAATTAAAGTCCCTGGAGAAAAAGACCGTTTCTGCAGTGGAACAAAGACAGTCTGGAAGGCAGGATGAAATATCTCCCAAGAAAATCCCAAGTCCTGTGTTGAGTATATATATTCACATCCTACTCATCAAACTGCCGCTGTTGGCAAACTAGTCTTCCAAGACACACTTCTGCACTGCTCCTGTGGCCCTATCTCCTTCCACTCCCCAATTAAGAACCCCCCCGTGGCCCCTCTTGTCCTCTAGTCTCACAATGAGCCCCAGAGCTACACGGGACCTGGCCTCTCGCTGCCCCGGCTCTCTTCCACGTGCCCTTTCCACTGGCACTCTGCTGGTCACCTGCCCCTGCTGACGCTACCTTGGCTTCACTTCTGCACCCACTGTGCAGAGAGCTCTTCCTCCAGATGTGCCCTCACGCCTTTGGGTCTCAGCTCAAGTGTAACCTTGGATCAGCGAGGCCTCCCCAGCCATACCCGACATCCCCTGGCCCCCCGTCCCTCCCTGTACTCCCCACCTCTCTCTTGAGGGCTCACTACCCCTGCGGTGTTCACACAGATGAACCTGGAACATGTCTCCCCCACCAGGCTGCAGACTCCACGCCCGCAGGGATTCAGTGACGTCACCACTAGCCCCAGTGCCTGACACACGGCAGGCGTTCAGTAAATACTACTCAATGCGTGAATAAATAGAATACTTCAGCTTCACACATGCTAGTGTACAGCAATACACAGGCATTTGGGTTCATATATCATATATTGATTAATATTGTCAGTCCCAGAAATCTGATCAATACTAGCTACACTAACAGTATTGAGTCTCTGAACCTACAAACCTCAGACCCCCGACGCTGGTAACCACACCAAGGCACCCCCACTCTGTGGTGTGTCACTCTGTGACACCCTCTTATAAAAAGAAACTCACCTGTGCAATGATGGAGAGGATGCCAAGGACTGCTATAAAGGCGGCAACACTTTCTGGTGAGAATTTCATGATCTAGAAGGTATCCAGAAAAGGTAACATTAATGAATAAAAATGCACAACAAACAACACGCTAATGCAGCTACTGGCACATTCACATTAAATAAATGTAACTCATTTATTTTATTTTGAGCTGGAGTGTCATTCTGTCAGCCAGGTTGGAGTGCAGTAGCACGCTCCTGGCCATCAAAGCCTCAACCTGCTGGGTTCAGGTGATCCTTCCGCATCAGCCTTCCAAGTAGCTGGAACTACAGGTGTGTGCCACCATGCCCAGCTAATTTTTTGATTTATTGTAGAGATGAGGTCTTGCCAAGTTGGCCCAGGCTAGTCTCGAACCTGTGGGCTCAGGAAATCGTCTCACCTTGGCCTCCCAAAGTGCTGGGATTATAGGCATGAGCCACCGCGCCTGGCCTAGTGTAACTCATTTATAGATGAAGAATTCTTCAGAGGAAATGGGACACGTCCTAACATACTAAAAACACTATCAGCTATTTGGAAGGCTGAGGTGGATAAAAACATCCACTTCCATGCAGTAGGTCCGTTACTTGCAACAGACTAAATTGGAGCACTACCAAGTTCTCAGAATCACTTCATGAATAACTATGGCGGCGCACAGTGCTCCTGACAGGTGCTGGGGAAGGCCTGGTCCCTGTCTGCTCAGCGAGTCCCTGCTCTCGTGTTGGCTGGTGGCTCCACTTCTCTATGCTCCAAACCACAAGGTTTTGTTTTGCCGGAGTGGTGAATCAGCTAAGTCATCCCATCACCTCTATAAGCACAAGTAAACTCAGACCACCTGGTGATGGAGAAAAAGGGGTCTCTGGCCTAAGCAGTACATCTTAACACCTCTAAGACCCCATAGACAGGCACAAGGAACACCAGCCACACTGGGCAGGAGGGGGAGGCCAAGAGACCATAAGATGTTCATTTTTAAAGGTGTCCATGTTGGAGTTCCTTCAAGATTCGATATGTTCACTGTGGCAATGCAAGGAAAGCCCACCTCAGTGGAAGAGCATCTTACCTGCCTGAGGTATAGAAAGAAGCTGGAGTACTGGCCGGCCTCGGGCAGGTAAGAGAGGAACACCGTGATGCAGATGAGGAGCACTATGGAATCCTGGCCCACTTTCTTTAAGGACTAGAACAAGAAGCAGACTGAGGTGAAGCTTCCCATTGCCCGCACTGAGCTGCCCTTCACACGCAGGCTCTTCTGGCGGTGCCCACGGACAGCAGGCTGACTTTCCAGTTCATCTCATCCTATCCAGACTATTCCAGAAAGTATTTTTAAAAGTTTTAAAAAAACCCTTTAAAATGCTTTCCCCAAAGAAACAGCCACAACAAAATATGCATGCTGCACGGAATCCTGAGTTCATTGTTCTACCAAGGAGAAGGAAAAAGCCTCATCTTACTGCAAAGGGATCCGCCTGCTCCCAGGAGATGGGCGCTCCCCATGATGCCGGCCGCATCTTCTCAGGCAATGACTCTGGCACAGCCACAAGGATAAAGCAAATATCCAGCAACGCTATGGCTGTAGCTAGGACCACCACCAGGCTGTCCCCATACACACGGCCCAGGTATGCTCCAATTGCAGGACTGGTGACTAAACTGGCCGCAAATGTTGCCGACACCTGCCACAAGAGAGGGACAGACAGGGAGAAGTCAGGCGCCTGCCCACCCCGATGCCACCTCACCTCCTTCCACACCAGGACTTGGGTTCGAGCGTGGGAGGCACCCTCCCTGCCCTTCCCACCTGTGCCACTTACATATGCTCTGCTTTTAGGAAGACAGAGGGATTATAGTTTTGCCTAAAAAATACAAAACAGCCTCAAAGGACAGTGGACTCAAACTTCACGTTGTACAGCCCTTTGTTCAATAAATTCTACTGATAAATTCACAGGTAAACCTTGTTTCAAAAAAGAAAAGCTGTACTAGCTGAGGACAGGCTGGGCCTGGGCACTGTCCAGAGACCCCTCCCTGCCTGCCAGTCAAGTTAGTGCCCAGGAAAGCCTATAAGCCCCGAGCCTCTGGTGAAGGAGTCTCAGATCTCTGCCCTAAGAAACCCCATTTCATTGTGATTTTTCCAATATGAAAATATAAGCCATAGCCAGGCTCGGTGGCTCAGCCTGCTTTGGGAGGCTGAGGTGAG
>NW_007252030.1:669833-679728 GCF_000164805.1 Carlito syrichta
CTGCACTCCAGTCTGGGTGACGGAGTGAGACTCCAACTCAAAAAAAAAAAAAAAAGAAAAAGAAAATATAAGCCATAACTGAACACTTATCTAGCTCCATACTGAGGGTTAGCTGAAATAAAGCTTGAAGACTCTGATGTGCCTCCTTATCAGCGTGAGTGGTTCGGGTATAAGAATGAACTCTACATCTCTTCAGGGTCAGGAAGAATGAGGTCACAGGCACTGAGAAGAGCTCTAAGACTCTGAGGAGCTACTCAGTGTGACAAAGATGAAGATTAGAACAAAAGCAGAGAAGCCTTAAGCCCCAAACATATCTGGTTTAGTGGACAAGGGAAGGCTGAGGCAGGAGGATTGCTTGAGCCCAGGAGTTCAAGTCCAGTCTGGACAACATAGCAAGACCCTGTCTCTTAAGAAAAAAAAGATTTCTTTTTCTTCAGAGGATTATTAAAGACACTCTTTAGAGGATAATTAAAACTTTATTGTTTCTATGCCATTTTTTACTTTTAGGTGGAGAACTTAAACTTCACAGGGTGCTTATTTCCAACTGTCAAGACATGCAATTCAATTTTCAAAGACCAATTATCTGAACAAACACATAAAGTTCTAATAATGTCAAACATCTAGCTATCAGTCCAAGCGTCTGTCAGCTGGTGAATGGATAAACAAAATGCAGCATATCCCACAAATGGAATATACAAGGCAATAAAAAGAAACTATTAATATATAGTATCAAAATAAATACATTTCAAATATTACACTAGATGAGTGGAACTAGACACAAATGACTATGTTTTATATTATTTCATTTGTATGAAATTTCTAGAAAGGCAAAACCACAGAGACAGAAGGTAGACTGTTGGTTGTCTGGGGTCAGAGGTAAAGTGGGGAGAGATGGCAGAGGGGCTAGAGGGAGCCCTGGGCTGACAGGATGCTGTAAACTGGACTGTGGTGTGTTAGTTCTGGCAGCCTGACCTGTGGTCTTAGAGGGCCTGGGTGTCAGTGGCAAGCACATGGCAGGACATGGTGCTTCATGCATGCCCCTTCTCATTGCTCCCCACCTGCTGGCCATTTCTTTCTGGCCAGAAAGGCAGAGGGCCACCAAGATCACGTTCCCTTTGTATCTGCATCCATATTATTTGCAGACAGAAGTGGTCATCGGCCAGAGTATGCCTTTACTACACAAAGCCTCCAGGATGGAAACTTAATTTCAAAGCTCTGCCTCTGGCAAAACAAAGGACAACAGTCAAAAAACCCCAAGTGTGGGCTGGACATGGTGACAGTTGACAAACTATAAATTTACTACAGTTCCCTGAACCGTACACTTAAAATGATGACTAACATGGCACATCAATCTGCCTCCACACAGCTGCTTAAAACCCTGCTCTCATCAGCCTCGTATCATCTCATGCTCCAAAGTTACAGCTGAAATTGTTATTTTTCTAAGCTTCCCTCTATAGCTTTTTCTGCAAAATCCTCCTAACTCCATGATTCTTGTCACTGTGTGCTCAGAATCGGAAATTAGTCCCTTGTAAAACTAAGATCCAGCCTGATACAATGTCTGGTCCTTATGCATCAGTGGTGTTTGTCCCATGTTTACTGAAGCATATCCCTGTGCTGACTCTGGCTCCCAGCCACCTGTGTGTCACTGTGTCCACTGCAGCCAGTCCACTCCTAGATTTGAGACAACAACTTGTACTACCTTCACTAAGTTTACTAAAACAGTGTTCAGGGGCTGGCAAACAATTGCCTTAGCCCAAATCCAACCAACGAGAGTATCTACCTACCTACCTACCTATCCCATCTATGTATGCATGTCTGTATGTATGTCTGTATGTATGTATCTACCTATCTATTTATTAATCAATCATGTATCTATCCACCTATCTACCCACCCACCTATCCACCTACGTATCCATCCATCCATCCATCCATCCATCCATCCATCCATCCATCCATCCATCCATCCATGTCAGGGTCTCACTCTGTCAGTGATAAACACACGAGGAAGACGGCATGTGGCCCACAAAGCCACAGAAGAGGCTGCTGGCCCAGAGCCAGATGCCAGCCTCCTGTAATGGGGATTAGGCTTTCGATATGAACAGTCATTTTTAAACTCATGACATATTTTTTATTTTTAGGATTTTGTTGAAAGGAACTCTACAAGGTACAATATCCTCCTATAATTTCAATTCTGACACGTGACTCAAATACTTTCTGAATGGAAAGTATCAAAACTGACATGGCTGTGTGCTGAAAAAAACTTAAATGATTTTATTACAAAATATATTTTATGCAAAAAATACATATTATATCGCAGTGGTATGTACCCCTTACAATAAGACATACTTTAAAAACAAGGTATTTTCAGCAGACACAACAGGTATGAAAGAAACACACTTACCAGTCCATACGCCATGCTTCTCTCATGTTCCTGGGTTATGTCTGCTACATATGCAAACACCACGGAGAAAGTCACTGCAAAAACCCCAGAAACAGAGATGACAGCAAAGTACCACCTAGGAAAGAAAGATCAGCAACAAGAAGTGTTACAACAATGACCATGATGTTAGTTTTCCTTCATTGAGTAAGTTAACTAGAAGAGAGAACAGCTGATCACAGTCAACAGCTTACTAGGACAATTCACAGATGAACTCTTCTATAAATCATAAGCCACAGTTTAGAAAAACACAGGGCTAACGAGAGCCCTTCAGAACTCAGTTGCTCTACAGGAATAGTTAGTGTATTCAGGTGACTCTTCATCCATCTGTTGAAGTACTAATTGGCTATGCTGTTTCTACTAAAAACAAAAGTCTATTATAAGCTATCTATGACTATTTTCCACAACAATACTACATAAGAGACAAAATTCAGTAAACAAAACCGAGGAAAGCATTTCTTCACGTTCACTTTGAGACTATATACAGACACTGGCTGTTTTCCGTATGTTATCATTAGCTCTTCAACTGCTGGCAGAACAAACAACTCAAGGCTCACCCAGAAGCAGCCGTGCTGTACAGCAGGGCTCAGTGCTCCTACCTGAGAGGAGGCAGTTACCATCGGGAGGAGCAAATGGTATTTTAAAAAGCAAACTAAACTTGGCTGTAGATGATTCCAAAATATCTAGCTGGGAAATAAGAGGCTTCTACTGTAAGACTGACATCTGGTTTTTGAGAACATGTATGATCATAATGAACTCTCCATGCCATCCCACCAGGACTTCACTGCTACGATGCCCCCAACACACTCTCTCCTCAGCCAACTCCTTGCTCATTTCCTGGATTCCCACGGAAGACTGGATGCGTGAGTGGCCTTCATCAAGAACTTGGTCTGTAGTGTTGCACCTAACCCCAAGAGCAAGAAGATCCTGAGCACATGGCCTGCGCCTTTCTAGACAATACCATGGAATTACAGCCCACCCATGATGTACAATTAACTAACGCTAGCACTCAGTGGCAAAGAAAGACTGTCATCCGGGGAATAAATCTACAACCAAACTAGGCTCTGCTACTTGGGAACAATCATTCTCTTTTTGTGAAATTTTTTTTCCTTCTGGCCTCCTCAGGGAAATAAGTCCTGGTTTTCATCTGAGAGGATTTAAGCCCAGCCTCTTGTAACCAGTAAGCAGCAATGCCTGTCACATGATCAGGCTGGATGGGAATCTGTGAGGTTCCTTCAGAGAAGCCAGTGGCTGTCCCGGCTCACACCCTCCAGCTTGCTGCCTGCAGTGAAACTCAAAGGCTGAGCCTACGGAGCCATCCTGGATGTAGAGAGAGCCGAGGACGGAAGGGCAGAAGTTAGAGTCTGGGCCACCAGAACCCGGGTCCACTCTGTGTGGCTCAACTCTGGCTTTTTTTTTCACATGGAGGAAAAAATAAACCTCCAGAAATAAACTGATATACACCAAAACCTATTCATAATTAATATAATGATAAACTGTACTTTTAATGCTCTACATAAGAAAAAAAGCTAGCAATCCTATCCAGTACCCAGAACACTGTTTTAAAATTTGGGCTGTGGAACCCATAGCTGACAAGCCTAAACCCAGAGGCCTCCCATGACAGCCTTTAGTTCCAGGAGCCTCATGAAACACAACTTGGATACTATGTTTCTAGGGCCCTTCTTATGTGTCAAAGAACAAAGATAATTACTGGCTGGGCCCAGCAGCTCGCATATGCGAAGCCAAGGAGGGAGGATAATTTGGGGTTAGGAGTATGAGACCACCCTGGGTAACATAGCAATACCCTGACTCTACAAAAAATTTTTTTAAAAAATTAGCCAGGCTTGGTGGCATGCACCTGCAGTGCAAGCTACTTGGGAGGCTAAGGCAGGAGGACTGCTTGAACCTAGAAGTTTCAGGTTACAGTGAGTTATGAGCTATGATAGCAACACTACATGCAGCCTGACCTTGTTTCTTTAAAAAAAAAAAGTAAATATTAGAAAAATAAAATTAGGTTGGGCATGGTGGCTCATGCCTGTAATCCCAGCATTTTGGGAGACCAAGTCTCTACAAACAAATCAAAAAAAGTATCTGGGCCTTGTGGCGCACACCTGAAGTCCTAGCTACTCAGGAGGCTGAGGCAGAAGGGTTGCCTAAGCCCAGGTCAAGTCTGCAGTTAACTGTGATCATGCCACTGCACTCCAGCCTGTGCAAGAGAATGAGACCCCGACTAAGAAATAAGTAAATAAATAAATAAAAAGAGAATTAAAATCCGCATGATAAGACGGCAAGGAGAGTGAAAGGAATAAAGAAACAGTAAGAAGGCAATAACAGAGAGTACTGCTTGGTAGCTATAATCGGAATATGCACGTACCATGGACTGATCTTCATTAAAGGAATCGGGGCACACGTGAAAAACACCGTTAGCAGCAAGAAGGACTTTCGGCCCCAAACATCAGAAAGAGCACCAATAAGCGGGGCACTAAGGAACGACAGCAGACCCTGGAAAATTCAAATGAAAAAGAGTACACTACAGAGTCACGAACCACAAACAAACCATTGTGTTACCACAGAAAAATCTTCAAAAGGTTTGTTTCTAAAATAAATATTTATGAAACTTCAGATAAGTAACTTCTTATCTCGATAGAATTTAAAATGTTCCATCTGGAATCACCTGCAGGGCCCGGGTGGGTATTAAATATGAAACGCTCTAATGAATTCTCAATCGCAATAATACTACATGAGTAATTCTAGAAAGATTATATTTTCTGTCTTTATATCTACAGGTTAATTATCTATTTATAAAATGTGTTGGTCAAATTGAACCAAGAGTAAAGAATCTGTCTAATAACAACACTTTACCAACAGATCTAGTTTTATGTTTGTGGGATTTTTTCTCCCTTTCAATCTGTTTTCTTTTTTTTTTTGAGTTGGAGTCTCACTCCGTCACCCAGACTGGAGTGCAGTGGCCGCTTCCGGCCATCTCAGCCTCGACCTGCTGGGCTCCGGCGATCCTTCCGCCCCAGACTTCCAAATAGCTGGAACTACAGGCGCGCACTACCATGCCGGCTAATTTTTGATTTACTGTAGAGATGAGGTCTCGCCAAGTTGCCCAGGTGGGTCTCGAACCCGCGGGCTCAGGTAATCCACTCACCTCAGCCTCCCAAAGTGCGGGATTATAGGCTGAGCCACCGAGCCCGGCTCAATCTGTTTTCTTAATGTTAGCTTATAAAAGCACTGAAATCTCAGGAATAAAAATGCCAACATAAGACACGGAGGAATCTGTTATGATGTGGTTTACTATTACACATAGTTGGCTATATTTAAGTAAAATCACACTTAAAGCCCAGTTAGTCTAAAAAATATTGAATAATCCCTTAAAATATACTCCATCTAGTTATAAAAATTAACACTGTGTGGATGAATCAGCTAACTTCATACACTGGTGGAATTACACATACATATATGTACTCCTGTGTGTACACGCATATCTGTGGATGGATGAATGGGGATGACTGACCTACCTTTACTCCTTGAATTAGGCCATTCATCAGAAATGTATGCTTAGGGAAGGTTTCATGCAACACCTAAAGAATAAAAACCAAAATAAAAATCACAGGCCACATTTTGGTCTTAGTAAAATGTCTATGTCTACATATCCAAACATCCCTTTATGATACAACCTAGTTTCATATCAACTTTCAGATTTGTACGGTGCTACACATGTATGAGCAAAAACCAATAACCAAGCATTCAGAGGGCATTTACTATGTCACAGGCACTAATGTGAGCATTTCCTTCCTCTAAGAACACTGTTAAGAGTTGCCACACAGAAAGGCCCTCACAGGCAGGGAGGGAGTGGCAACATGACGCCGAGGCTGTACCCGCAGGTCAGGCCGAGGCTTTGTTCCCGCCATGCTGCTTCTCACACGCAACTGGCGTGTCATGATCTTGAAGACGGCAACGTGACCACGACACGAGGCTAGGAGAATAGGGAGTTCTTAACTGCCACGAGGATAGATCCTGTCAAATAAGGAAACCATTCCCAGCCTATGAAAATGTGCACCAGGCTGCTCTGCCCTCTAGCCTGTTCTTGAATCCCATCTGCTCAGTGGCAACCAGACAGCCCTGGGCACGCGCTGGCTGAGCAGGCCCTGGGAGAAGTGGACAACGGCTGCCCTCCAGCCTGCACAGGCTTCCTGTGGCCTCTCTCATTTCTGACACCGCAAGTCAGGTAACATCACACTCAACAGATAGGTCACAGAGTCTTCACCTGAGAAGCCCCAACTCTTCCTCACACAGTGCCCTCAGCGAACATGGCAGGAAGCCCTGGAGGAGAAAAAAAGGAACCGTCCTCCCCAGGAGATGCTCAGGCCTCCCAATATGCTACAAGGACCACTAGGAGGACCAAGAGAGCTCCCTGTCTTCAGTTACTCCCCTGCCAATTACCAGAAATGGAACACAAATTTGCTCATTGTCCATAGCAAAAAAGAAAATTAGAAATGAAATGTTAACAATCAAAGAAATCATTAACATGGGACAAGCACATATTTATGATATTCACATATTCTGTTTCAGTGGTTTTCAAATGAGAGCAATTCTGCACTCCTGGGGACATCTGGAAACATCTGTAGATGTTTTGATGATGACAACTTGGGGAGTTGGGGTAGGGAAGACACTACTGACTTCTAACAGGCAGAGGCCAAGAATGCGGCTCAACACCCTCAGATGCATGGGTCAGCCCCCTACAAATAATCATCTGGCCCAAATTGTCAAGAGTGTCAAGGTAGAGAAACCCTGTTATTCATAATAAAGACCCACGGATCTAAAGAAGGGGCTGCAGAATTCTTTAAAGGAGAGAGTAAGTATGCTCTGCTCTTCCCAGCTTTGAAGGCCACAGTGTGTCACAAACACTCACCTTTGACTTGCAGCACACAGACGCAGATCTTAGGATATGAGTGAGGGTGACTGTGCTCCACTAAAACTGTATTTACAAAGGCAGTGTGCCAGAAGGGTCTAGCCCTCTGCCATATGCTGCCAGCTCTACCACTAAGGGAAAGACCTGGTATCCCGAGAAGGTGGCATGTAATGACTACCTTAGAAAGCCTCCACATGCTGGGTCTCACCATGGGTGACTCATTTTGCCGCACTTCCTCTACCCCATCAACCTGCTCTCCCCACTGTCTGGGACACAGCCTGTGCCTCCCCACAGTCAAGCCTGCACATGTGACACTGTCCCTTTTGAGTGTATGCTCGCCTTGTCTTCTCTGTCTAGCCACCCCAAACCATCCACGTTGCTCTTCGGCTACCAAACTGTCTTCTCCAAAGCAATCCATGTCTCCTCTAGGGCCCTGCTATTTCTGACAAAATTTTAACAGAGACAAATGTGACAAGTATTTCAAATGTAAAGATTTTTAATCTGTCAGGATCCCATAGCACTGGTCTTTATAGTTGAATATAAAAAATGTAACATGCTTTCAGATTATCTTATGAATCTTAAAAAAAAAAAATTTTTTTTGAGTTGGAGTCTCGCTCTGTCATTCAGGCTAGAGTGCAGTGGCATGCTCACAACTACTGCAGCCTCAACCTGCTGGGCTCAGGCTATCCTTCCGCCTAAGTCTTCCAAGTAGCTGGAACTACAGGCGTGTGCCACCACGCCCGGCTAACTTTTTGATTTATTGTAGACATCAAGTTGCTCAGGCTGGTCTCAAACCTGTGGGCTCAGGCAATCCTCTCACCTCGGCTTCCAAAAGTGCTAGGATTATAGACATGAGCCACCATGCCCAGCTAAATCTTAAAATTTTTAAGAACTTTAAAAATGTTGACAATAAAGTATACAGTCCTTAAAATATTAAATAGTCTGTTTCTATAGCCAAGAATGCAAAACCATTTAGGCAGAAGAGATGCTAGTGGATTTGCGTGTTCCATAATGGCCTGTGCATCTAGGGGCTTGAACCATCAAACATTGGCCTAGGATTCCCAGAACCACAGATTTGTCAAAAAGGTAAAGCCACTCACTTCTCGGCATTATAGATCCATATACCTTCTGTCATTAATTCTCTTTATCTAGCTAACATGCCATTTAATCAATCAAAGACCACTGACTGAACAGCACTATGACCAGCCATATATCCATAACCTCTCTCAAGTGTTAAGAGTACCTCTTGGTATAAAATTCCTCCTCGTAGCTGACTTAAATTGCCTTGCGAAGCCCCCCCATTGCCCTGGGCAGGTCCTCCACAACAAACACAGCCTTTGTTCTCTGATCATGTTCTATGAGGGTTCAACACAAAGACAACTGCAACCACAGAAAGTTTTTTAAAAATCTTAAAATGAGACCTGGTGCGATGCCTCACACTTATATTCCCAGCACTTTGGGAGGCTGAGGGAGAGGATTGCCTGAGCCCATAGGTTAGAGACCATCCTGGGCAACTTGGCGAGACATTGTCTCTACAATAAATCAGGAAAAATTAGCCTGGCGTGGGGCACATGCCTGTAGTTCCAGCTACTTGCAAGAAGCAGAAGGATCGTCTGAGCCCCAGAAGTTGAGGTTGTGGTGGCTGTGACCATGCCACTGCCCTCCAGCCTGGGTGACAGAGTAAGACATCAACTCAAAAAAAAGTCTTAAAATGTCATATTAATTATAAAAATTTAAAAAATGAATGGCCGCTGGGCGCGGGGGCTCACGCCTCTAATCCCAGCACTTTAGGAGGTGAAGTGAGAGGACTGCCTGACCTCAGGGGTTTAAGACTAGCCTGTCTCTACAATAAATCAAAAAATTAGCCAGGTGTGGTGGCACATGCCTGTGGTTCGAGCACCTTGGAAGGCTGAGGCAGAAGGATCACCTAAGCCCAGCAGGTAAAGGCTGCAGTGGCATGAACATGCCACCAGACTCCAGCCTGGGTGACAGGGTGAGATGCCAATTCAAAAAAACAAAATTACCTGAGTTCAGGGGTTCGAGACCAGCCTGGGCAACTTGGCGAGACCTTGTCTCTACAAAAAACGAGTCAGGCTTGGTAGTATACATCTACCAGTTACTTGGAAAGCTGAGGTGGAAGGATCACCTGAGCCCAGCAGGTCCAGGCAGTGGCCATGAACATGCCACTGCACTCTAGCCTGGGCGACAGAGTGAGATTCCTACTCAAAAAAAAAAAAAAAAAAATCTAGTTTATCATAAATCTAAAACCAAACATTCACTATAACTGATAAGTCTAAAAATGGTTATCTGTTAAATAAATTAATTTAAAGAATATCTTTGAGATTTGAAATGCTAAAACTAATAGTTGAGGGCAGGTATGGAAAGAGAGAGATTGATGTAATATATAAGTAAGTTGAATTATATCTTCATCCTCACTTTTCCTTTCTAAATGAATGTCAAGAGCTGTGTCTCTGTCTTTTTTTTTTTGAGTTGGAGTCTCACTCTGTCACCCAGACTGGAGTGCAGTGGCTGCTCCCACC
>NW_007252030.1:679764-700653 GCF_000164805.1 Carlito syrichta
TTTTGATTTATTGTAGAGATGAGATCTCGTCAAGTTGCCCAGGTGGGTCTCGAACCCGCAGGCTCAGGCAATCCACTCACCTCAGCCTCCCAAAGCACTGTAATTACAGGCTGAGCCACCAAGCCCGGCTTGAGCCATGTCTCTTAAGGCACCATTTATAATCAGTTTCAAAACATGTAAGACAGAAATGAAATGTTTAAAGATTAGCAGACTTTTAGAAATAAAGCAAACTGCCACTACTTGGTGCCTTCTTTGAATCTGAAACTCCCCTCAACACACCCTGACACTGAAGCTGGCAGGAGGAGAACAGGAGTTCAAAATGGAGACGGACAACAAAGGCAGCAACAAAAAACATGTTCTAAGGCAAAAAGTCTCAAAATGAGCAAAGTTTTGTAAAAAAGCGCATATTGAATATTCTTAATTAGTGGGCTATACTAAAATATGCAGCAGAATCACTTGTAAAAGTACAAATGCCAGCTGGGCTCGGTGGCTCAACCTGTCATTCCAGCACTTTGAGAGGCTGAGGTGAATGGACTGTGTGAGCCAGCAGGTTGGGGACCCGCCTGGGCAACGTGGTGAGACCTTGTCTCTACAATAAATAAAAAATTAGCCAGGGCGAGTAGCACACGCCTGTAGTTCCGGCTACTTGGAAGGCTGAGGGGGAAGGATTGCTGGAGCCCAGCAGGTCGAGGCTGCGGTGGCCAGGAGTGTGCCACTGCACTCCAGCCTGGGCGACAGAGTGAGACTCCAACTCAAAAAAAAAGTACAAATGCCGAGCCCTCATCCAGTGATTCCGATTTCAGCAAGACGTGCTAAAGCCCAGGAATTCTGAAAATCTCGGCAGGCATCGCTGATGTTGACCTTTGGTTAGAAATCACTGAATTAATAGATAACACGTACTTTCTTTTTTTTTTTAATCAATATTTTTTATTATGGTTTTGTGGGGTACAGTTAAGGGTTAGGTGTACAATTATGTTTTATTCAGGCACCCTGTTGATAAGAGGTGTTTCCCCATCCCCAGACAGATGTTTGCTACTGTTAATCCCATCCCCCTCCCCCGCCCATAGTTTCCCAGTACCGTCATTTTCTTATAGTATTACATTGGATGTTTAAGGTCCATTTTATGAGTGAGAACATGTGATACTCGGATCTTTGTTTCTGTGAGAGGTCACTCAGTATTATAGACTCTAGTTCCATCCAGGTTGCTGCGAAATTCATGATTTTGTTCTTTTTTATGGCTGTGTAGTATTCCATCGTGTACATGTTGGTACCACATTTTTTTTAATTCAGTCCTCTTTTGATGGGCAGCATGGTTGTTTCCAGGTTTTTGCTATTGTGAACAACGCTGCGATAAACATACGCGTGCAGGTATCTTTTTTATAGAGTGATTTGAGTTCTTCAGGGTATATTCCCAGTAGGGAGATTGCGGGGTCATATGGAAGGTCGATTTTTAGAGCTTTTAGGAATCGCCACACTGCTTTCCACAGAGGTTGCACTAGTTTACACTCCCACCAACAGTGTAGAAGTGTTCCCTTTTCACCACACCCTCTCCAGTAGCTGTTATTTTTTGAGTTGTTGATAACTGCCATTCTGACTGGAGTTAGGTGGTATCTCAGTGTGGTTTTGATTTGCATCTCCCTGATGATTAGTGAGGTTGAGCATTTCTTCATGTGTTTGTTGGCTGCTCGGATGTCTTCTTTTGTGAAGTGTCTGTTCATATCTTTTGCCCATTTTATAATGGGGTGGTTTCTTTTTTTCTTTTCAGCACGTTTGAGTTCTTTGTGGATCCAGGATGTTAAGCCTTTGTCAGACCTGGTGGTGGCAAATACTTTTTCCCAGTCTGTGGGCTGTCTCCCCGCTCTCTTGATGGTTTCTTTGGCTTTGCAGAAGCTTGTCAGTTTAATAAGGTCCCACTTGTCTATCTTCTCTCTTATGACCTGTGGGTTTCGGGTTTTGTTCAGGAATTGGATGCCAGTTCCGATTTCCATGAGGGTATTTCCTTCATTTTCTAAGGTTCTTATGGTTTGAGGTTTTACATTTAGGTCTCTGATCCATTTGGAGTTAGCCTTTGTGCATGGGGATAGATAGGGGTCCTGTTTCAATCTTCTGCATGTGGTCAGCCAGTTTTCCCAGCACCATTTACTGAATAGGTTCTTCTCTCCCCAGTGGTAGGTGGTGGAGGCCTTGTCGAAGATGAGTTGGTTGAGAAATTGAGGTTTTGCTTCTGGAATCTCAATTCTATTCCTTTGATCTATATGCCTGTTCCTATACCAATACCAAGCTGTTTTGATGATTGTAGCTTTATAGTAAAGCTTGAAGTCTGGTAATGTGATACCACCTGCTTTGTTTTTTTTTGCTGAGGATTGTTCTGGCTATTCTTGGATGTTTGTGTTTCCATATGAATTCCTGTGTTGTCTTTTCTAGGTCTGAGAAGGATGTTGCTGGTAATTTGATGGGTATTGCATTGAATTTGTAGATTGCCTTAGGTAAGATGGACATCTTCACAATGTTGATTCTTCCAATCCATGAGCATGGGATATTTTTCCACTTGTTTGTGTCATCTTTGATTTCTTTGAGCTGAGTTTTGTAGTTTTCATTGTAAAGGTCTTTCACATCTCTGGTTAGGAAGATGCCAAGGTATTTCGTTTTTTGGGGGGCTATTGTGAATGGAATTGTGTTTTTTATTTGGGTTTCTGTTGATAACACATACTTTCTACTGTGAATGTTCATCTCCTGTTGGCTAAGATGTCTTAATGGCAGAGGTAAAGAAAGGCTACCCTGAAGGCAGAAACTCATCTTGCGGAGAGATGGGTGGGTAGAATTGTGGGAGAACTTAAGTATTCTATACTGCTTAATATTCTACAACAGGAATACACTGTATCTCTAATTATAAAAAAGCAACATATATAGCATGTAGGGTGTGGCACATGCCTGTGATCTCAGCTACTCAGGAAGCTGAGCCAGAAGGAGCACTTGAACCCAGGAGTTCAAGACCAGCCTGGGCAACACAGTGAGATCCTGTCTCTTAACAATAACAACAAAAGGCCGACCAGGCTTAGTAGCTCAGCCTGCAATGTCGGCACTATGGGAGGCTGAGGTGAGTGGATTGCCTGAGCCGGCGGGTTCAAGACAAGCCCGGGCAACTTGGCAAGACCTCGTCTCTACAACATATAAAAAATTAGCCAGGCGTGGTAGTGCATGCCTATAGTTTCGGCTACTTGGAAGGCTGAGGCGGAAGGATCACCAGAGTCCAACACGCTGGGATGACCATGAGTGTGCCACTGCACTCCAGCCTGGGCGACACAGTGAGACTCTAACTAAAAAAAAAACCAAAAAACAAAAAAAAAGGCAATATATATTAGGTTGAGAGAGGGGCATGCATATGGGGCGTGCCCATATGTGCAATTTTCCTTAATGATACCAGAAAGATTCCTGCTGCTCCAATGCCGAAATTGCCTAGAAGTCTCTATAGCACCACAAGTATCAACAATTAGACGCCATCTCATCTCTGCATGCAAATCCTTGTTTTCCTAGGTTCTTCCCCCATCATTCAAATGAAGAAAAAGCTGCACAACAACTGCGTTTAAAAATATGTATATAGCAGAAAATAAAGCTCTGAGTTTAAAATTCATTAATATTCAAATATTTTCCTGAGAAGATGCTAAACTTAAAAAATATAATCAGCAAATAATTATGAATGCGGTAATATTACAGACAACTCTCTCTAGTAACACCAACTCATCATTTTGCCATTTCAAAATTCAAGTATAAAGGTCAAACATGGGAATTAAGAGTGACTGTTATAACAATCATGGAAAAACAATCTTGCTGTAAATCAAATAAGTGCCAAAAACATCATAGCTATTCCAAGAAATGCAGTTATATTTGCCAAAAATAAAAATTTCATTAAGTCCCCACAAATTAGCATATTTCTAACCAGAATTTATTACAATCCCCGACTTACATTTTCCATCTTTGTGATGTTGTAAAAGCTAGTCAGTAGAAGTCATACTTCAAATTTGAACTCGGACCTTCTCCTAGACTAGCGACATACAGTAGGACATGGTGATCCCGGGTGCCATGACCAGGGGCAAACCACCAACATGTAATATGCAAGGGCAGTATGTGTCAGGACTCTGCCCAGCATAGGCTCAGATGAGTGTCCTGAGTGAGTGTGAGGTAGGACAGATTGGCTATGCAGTCTTGCATGCATTTTTTACTTAATGACTTTTTTTTTTTTTTGAGTTGGAGTCTCACTCTGTCACCCAGACTGGAGTGCAGTGGCCGCTCCCGGCCACCGCAGCCTCGACCTGCTGGGCTCTGGTGATCCTTCCGCCTCAGCCTTCCAAGGAGCTGGAATTACAGGCATGCACTACCACGCCCGGCTGATTTTTTAATTTATTGTAGAGATGAGGTCTTGCTGCCCAGGCGGGTCTCGAACCCGCGGGCTCAGGCAATCCACTCACCTCAGCCTCCCAAAGGCACGCGGGATTACAGGCTGAGCCACCGAGCCCGGCCTTAATGACATTTTCAACATTAGATTGGCTTATCAAGACACAACCCCATCGTAAAGTGAAGAAGAATCTATATTTTTAAAAGTGAAAGAAAAAAAGAAAATTAAAGATACATCCATTTAAAAAAAATTTTTATTATTATTATTTTTTTAGTTGGAGTCTCACTGTCACCCAGGCTGGAGTGCAGTCGCATGCTCATGGCCACCACAGCCTCGACCTGCTGGGCTCAGGAGATCCTTCCGCCTTAGCCGTCCAAGTAGCTGGAACAACAGGTGTGTACCACCACACCTAGCTAATTCTTTAATTTATTGTAGAGACAAGGTCTCGCCAAGTTGCCCAGGCTGGTCTCGAACCCGTGGGATCAGGCAACCCTCTTGCCTCCATCTCCCAAAGTTCTGGGATTACAGGCTTGACTCACCGTGCCTGGCCTGACACGATCCATCTTTATATAAAAATAATTAAGAATATACTAAACACAATGTTAGTTTTGTCATGTCTATGAAAAATGACCTGGTTGGGCGCAGTGGCTCAGCCTGTAATCCCAGCAGGTTGAGGCTGCAGTGGCTGTGAGCATGCCACTGCAGTCCAGCCTGGGTGACAGAGTGAGACTCCAACTAACAAGCAAGGTTTTCTGCCTAAATAAGGGGATTGTATCCTTCTTTTTTTTTTTCTGAGTTGGAGTCTCATTCTGTCACCCAGGCTGGAGGGCAGTGGCACACCTCTTGGCCACCGCAGTCTCAAACTGCTGGGCTCTGGTTATCCTCCCATCTCAGCTTTCCAAGTAGCTGGAATTACAGGCGAGCGCTACCACACCCGGCTAATTTTTTTTAAATTTATTGTAGAGACGAGGTCTGGCCAATTTGCCTGGGCTGGTCTTGAACCCATGGGCTCAGGCAAATCCACTCGCCTCGGCCTCCCAAAGTGCTGGGATTACAGGCTGAGCCATGAAGCCTGGCCTCTATCCTTCTTATTAAAGACAGTCTCTTTGTCTATTAGGAAAAAACAAACAAACAAAACTATACATAAGAATGACATACCTAAAAAACGTAAACCAGAAGCAAAATGTCTAGACAGCTATACACAGTTCAAATCCTGACGACAAATCACAGAAACACCATGGAAAGCTTTGACAGCTTGCCGACAGCTTACCCACATTTTATTCACCCCCCCAAGTAGTGGCTGGGTGGCCTGATAAATGCCACAACCCAAGATGTGGGTGTAAACCACACATGCCAACTCTCCCCAAGGACTGAGTGCCATTGTCATGCAAGCCCAGGTTTGAATGCAAACGCTGCAGCTTACTATCACAGTGGCAATCAAGCTTAACTTTCCAAGCCTCAGTTTCTGTATCTGTACTACAAGGCTACTATCTCACTCATAAGGTGGTTGTGAGAATTAAAAATGATAATATATTTAAAGTGCTTGGGACTGTGCCTGGGCCCATCATAACAAAAATATATATGGACTGTTTACCATTACATTACAAAGCTCAAGGACTTTACATTACAGGCATGAAGATTCGCCAGCACTCTTATACGTTACGTGGTAGCAGATTATCAACAAGCACATATTGACATTAGGAAAATGAATACAAAGTTGTGAGACCACACAGTTACTCAGCACCTCAGAAGCCTTTGACAACAGGCTATTACAATATCATGAAGTTGCAAATGGCATGGTGGACTTGCATCATCTGAGGAAGTTCCAAATCACTGTACTTGGATTATGAAGGCAGAAAATGTGTAATTAATTGCTGAAAGATTTTCATCTGAAATTAGTAAACTTAAAAAAAAAAATCTAATATTTTAAAAGTCCATATTTCAATTAGTTTGAAAATCCATTCATGTAAAACTGATGATCCGCTAAAGGTAAATGAGTTATACTTCTTCAAAAGGAAAGAATTTCAGTCAAAACATACTCAAATTGGCATGCTTAGAATCATACGTCAGTTATTCAGGGAACTCACTGGCAATGCATGGTTTACTACCACAAGAACTGCACTTGAAGATTTCCTTTTCTTCTGAATCTTGTTGTAGAAGTATTCATAAATATATCCTATGTATTAACTATTAAACATCAACATTTTATGTATATACAGTAATTATTATACAGCTGTAAATAAATATACCAAGGAATAGACTGCAAATGTTCTTAATTAGACTAGTTCAATTTACTTACACAATCATCCAGTTTTCTAAAAATAACCTTTTTGTAAAAACCTTTTTTATATAACAACAATCTCAGGAAAATAACAGACAGTATGTCACTTTACAATTCTATTCTTCTAGGACTTGGTAAGCTTATACTTATTCTAATTACTCCTTTCAAGATATTCTAGATGTCTGCATAGAGACTCCTTCCCTCATTCCATTCTCCCGATCCACACCAGTATGAGAAAACTAGCTATTTCACCTGAGTTGTTTGGTTGGTCTTTTCTAAGTTGCCAAATCTGGGAAGATGTGGGTAAAATCAGCCTAGGTATATGAAAGAATAACCCTTCTAGATGGTTACCTTCAGATCCTTAGCCCAAATGAAAAACACAACCGCATAAATCATTCCCCAAATAATTACACCAAGTTATGCAGGTCATAGACATCACTGTTCCTATACCTGTCAGTATAAGAATCTCTTCCATTCCATCCAAACAGAGCAGTAACTGAGCCTCTGCTGGAGCACGTCCAGTGATATGTCTAAATTCACACACCTTCTCCCACCCCGCCAAATAAGAGAGAGATAAAGGTAGGAAAAGACAACTCAAGCAGTCAAATACACCAGAGCATCACACAGCTGCTAACACTGGTGGGAAATTAACCATGCAAAGGAACAAAGGCCATCTCTTCCTCCAAAACTGGAGAAAAAGCTTACAGTCAGTGATAAATAAGTTAAAAGACTACTTACCACCAAAGTGGGTGCTGTCAATAATCCCCAAGCAAAAAACTCCAAAAAGATGACGATGACCGCATGATAAACACTGGGAGAACCTATTCCTTGAGGCTACAAAGAGAGATTTTTTTAAAGGTTAACAAAAGTTAACAGTGCTTTCCACACTTACCAACAGTGATAGCAGCAGTCAATAAACATTTATTATGAACAAATACGTATTGGACGCTAAGTCAGACATCTGCACTCACTGTTGCTGTCCTCAAAGTGACAGGGACAGATGAGGACCACAAAATTCATTACCACCAGCACAGTATGCAGTAGGAGCACACAGAGTACGAGGGGTGGACTCAGGCTTCTGGAAGAAGGTCGGGAGGATACCACGGAGGTAGGCAAGCAGAGGACAGGACGGTGAAGACTGCTCAGTCCCCAGCTCTGCGGCTGGCGGTGCATGGGCCTCACGCAGTCCAGGACAGCCCAAGCATAGACTGTGCAGGGGACAGGGAGGGACAAACTGGGGCTTCACACCAGCTCGCCTCGAGGATGGAAGACGTCCTCAGGCCCAACAACACACAGAGGGTTAAGGCTTCATAGCCTACTTTGTGGCATCTAACCACTGTTTTCTCATCTGACAGAACATTAATATCTAGAATACACAGGAACTGAAACATCTCAGTAGAAAATAAATCCAACTTAAAAATGGGGCTGGCCAGGCTCAGTGGCTTAGCCTGTAATCCTGCGCCTTTGGGAGGCTGAGGTGAGTGGATTGCCTGAGCCCGCGGGTTTGAGACCCGCCTGGGGCAGCGAGACCTCATCTGTACAATAAATCAAAAAATCAGCCGGGCGTGGTAGCACATGCCTGTAATTCCGGTTACTCGGAAGGCTGAGGAGGAAGGATCGCCAGAGCCCAGCAGGTCGAGGCTACGGTGGCCGGAAGCGGCCACTGCACTCCAGTTTGGGGGACAGAGTGAGACTTCAATTCAAAAAAAAAAAAAAAAAAAAAAAAAAGGGGGGGGCTGGGCATGGTGACTCATGCCTGTCATCCTCATACTTTGGGAGGCCAAGGTGGGAAGATGACTTGAGCCAGGAGTTCGAGACCAGCCTGGGCAACACATCAAGACCTTATCTCTACAAAAAAATTTAAGAAAAACTAGGAGGGCATGGTGGTGTGCACCTGTAGTCCCAGCTACTCAGGAGACTGAGGCAGAAAGATCACCTGAGCCCAGGATGTAGAGGCTGTGGTGAGCCGTGATCATGCCACTGCCCTCCAGCCTGGGTGACAGAGTGAGACTCAACTCAGAGGGAAAAAAAAGCTAACAAATATATGAAAAAATGTTCCACAACAGTAATAATCAGGGAAATGGCAATCAAAGCCACAAGGAGGTTATGGATGGCTCTGTGACAGCCTATGAGGATGGCGATG
The DNA here is from genome assembly GCF_000164805.1 of Carlito syrichta. Taxonomy (NCBI): domain Eukaryota; kingdom Metazoa; phylum Chordata; class Mammalia; order Primates; family Tarsiidae; genus Carlito; species Carlito syrichta. The sequence continues at coordinate 688,582 of NW_007252030.1, forward strand.
ACCAAAAAGACAGAAAAGGACAAACGCTGGTGAGGATGCAGAGAGTGTAAGCTAGCACAGTCACTCTGGAGAATAACATGGAGGCCGTTCAAAAAACAACAGAGAACCCCAGGTTACCCAGTAATCCCTCCAAGGGAATTGAATCACCGTAGTAGAGACTGCTGCATGTTTCCTGCAGCACCAGTCACAACAGCTAAGGGAGACACAGAATGACCCAGGGGTCCCACAACAGACAAATGGATCAAGAAAATGTAGTATACACAACACACACAGACACACACACTCCCCCATGGAATAACAATCAGCCACAAAAAAGAATGAATCCTGTCATTTGCAGTAACATGAATGGAACTGGAGGACATTATGTCAAGTGAAATAAGCCGGACATAGCTCACGTCTGTCATCCTAGCACCCTGGGACATGGAGGCGAGAGGACTACCTGAGTCCAGGGGTTTGAGACCAGCCTGGGCAACCTGGCAAGATCTTGTCTCTTCAGTAAATCAAAAAATTAGCTGGGCTGTAGTTCCAGCTACTTGGAAGGCTGAGGCAAATGAAGAATCACCTGAGCCCAGCGGTCAAAGGTGTGGTGGCCGTGGGCATGCCACTGCATTCCAGCCTGGGCGACAGAGGGAGTCTCGGATTCAAAAAAAGAAATAAGCTAGACACAGAAAGACAAATATTGCATGATTTTACTCATATGTAGGAGCTAAAAATGTAGAAGTAGATCAGAGCACACAAGGGCAGGGAAGAGCAGGGGGGATGGGAGGTTGGAGAGAGATTTGTGAAAGGACACAGAATTAGGGAGCCAGGAGGAGGATGTTCTTGTGATCCAGACTGCTGAGGATGACTACAGTCCACAACAATGTATTACACAGTTTCAGACAGCTAGGAGAACACTGAATGTCATCAACACAAGGAAATAGCACATGTTTGAGATGACAGATGACTATGTGCCCCATGAATATGTACAATTATTTGTCAATTAAAAAATAAAATCATGGCTGGGTGCAGTGGCTCAGCCTGTAAGTCCAGCACTTTGGGAGGACAAGGCGAGAGGATTGCCTGAGCCCAGGGGCTCCAGACCAGCCTGGGCAACTTGGTGAGACCTCACCTCTACATTAAATCACAAAAACTAGCCAGGCGTGGTAGCATGCCTATAGTTCCAGCTACTTGGAAGGCTGAGGCAGAAAGATCGCCTAAGCCCAGCAGGTCAAAGCTGTGGTGGCTGTTGAGTGTGCCACTGTACTCAGCCTGGGCAAGAGTGAGACTCCAACTCAAAAATATAAAAAATTAAATTAAATTAAAAAGTTAAAACTTAAGGTAAGAATTACTTCTGCTATCGAATTTCATATTTAAAGGGCAACAGAAAATTGATAGAAAAACAAGTACCTACAATAGTCTCTACTAACAAGTTTGTACACTAAGAGAAAGACAAATTTCTAGATAAAAGTCTAAACCTACTGCTATTTGGCCTGGATTTGCATGAGACAATCATACACTGCAGTGTCATACCTAAGCTTTAAAGTCTATTCAACAGCTTTTTGTAGAAATATTAGATGTTTGGATTTTTCTACATGCTGAGAATGACCCTCCGTCATTCATGTCATGATGTATCATCAGCATTTAAAATAGTCTCTTCCAACCTACAGAATTCAGGTACCTGAAAACTCCCTTTTAGAACTTGCCACTGAGGAGTGTGAGACAAGGGAAAAGGAACAGAAGGACCATGCTGGGAATGAGTTTGCACACAAGTTCATTCATTCAACAGCTATTTACAGTGCACCCACTGTGTGCTTGAGGTCCCAGAGTTCCAAAAACAATAAAGACACACTCCCTGACCTCAAGTTCAGTCTGGAAAGGAAGAAACAAGACAATCACCTGCTTATGTGTAGATGCCATAAGAGTGGTGCACAGGTTAGGAAATAAGGAAAGAGAAATGCAAGAACAAGCAGTAGTATGGACAGTCACGTTGGAGAAGACAGGAGGAGGCAGACAGGGCATGACAGTCCATATACAGGAGGCCAAGGAGTCAGAGGGAGGTAGAAGAGGTAGCCTCGAAACTGTGCTAAGGAATTTCTCATCTTTGGGGACAAAGGAAACCACTGAAGGGTTTCAAGCAAAAGAATGGTCTAATCAGGTAGCATTGCTCAATACATCACCGGTGATTTCCTAAGAAGGAAACTTAGTGTACGTACAAGAAAGCTACTTGAATCAGCCCCAACAAGGGATGAGGGCATGAAACGGCAGAGCAGCATGGGCTCTGGAGGGGAGGAGAGTGTACATGAATTCAGGATCCGGATCTAGAGGAAGTGGAACCTGATCAATGGTGGCAGAATCCCAAGCGTTCAGCTGGCTGCTTCTTGGTGACAGTGGGTGACTCCCAACACCTCTTCCCCAAGACTCAGATTCATCTCAGGTCCCATATAGAGACCCTTCTTGACTTGAAGCATTTCTACTGCCTCTGAGCCCAGATTAGAATAATCAGCCAGCAGCAAATGCAGTATCTGAAGCACCAGAATGAATGAGATCATCAGGAGAGTGAAGAGAACAGTGGGCTAAGACAGAACCTAGAAGGGCCACCACTCTAAGTAGCAGGCAGAGGAAGATGAAGGTGTTCTTTGATAAATAAAAGAGAAGATAAGAAAGAATAATGAAGGCCCGGTGCAGTGGCTCATGCCCATAATCCCAGCACTTTGGGAGGCCAAGGTAAGAGGATCGTCTGAGCCCATGAGTTCGAAACCAGCCCGGGCATCTTAGCAAGACATCATCTCTACAACAAAACCAAAAAAGTAGTCAGGCATGGTGGTGTGTGCCTGTAGTTCCAGCTATTTGGAAGGCTGAGGTGGAAGGATCACCTGAGCTCAGCAGGTCGAAGCTGTGGTGGCCATGAGTGTGCCACTCCACTCCAGTCTAGGCGACAGAGACTCCAATTCAAAAAAAAAAGAAAAGAGAGAGAACAATGAGAAAAATCAGGGGAATAGAGAATAGTGTCACAGATGACAAAGGAGCAGTTTTAGGAAGAAAGGGGTGATGACCAATGCCAAATGGAGCACAGGTAGTCAGATACAGTCAAAACGTGGCTATGGTTTTGCGCCCCACCACACATACCTGGCACCTACTAGAAGGCTTAGAAGAGCTTGGTGGAAAAACAAGTAACCTACAATAAAGGGCCTTTAGCATACAAATTTCATGTTAAGAATCTCCAAGAAGACACAGTGTACATTGTTTTCCAAACTCAACCATGGACTCCTTCTTTCACATAACAGATAGTATCACATGGACACTTGAGTTTCTTGGAAAAGAGTTTGGCATATGCGGATAAAAAGTTGGTAATTATATAAAAATGTCTATCAATATACACACAGAGAAAAAAGGATAATAGGAAATAATGTGCTAAAAGTGGTTCTCTATTTAAGTGAAGCAATGCTTAGTCAAGGGAAGACTTCCTAAGAGGCAGGCGGTACAGCTAAGCTGAGACTTCGGAGTCGAGTGGGAAAGATGTCAAGATTGTCAGGTGAGTATGGGGGGGTGGGCAATGACCAAGAAATCTGAGGAAGAGGATATGCAAATGCCAGAAGACATAAGACATTATGGCTTATTTTACTATCTGATATCTAAGAAGGAAAGCAGTAACCGCTTAGTTGAGAAGTGAGCAGTGATGAAGTTGGAGAGATGACTTGAAAAGGGCCTTTTACCTACAGGTAGCAAAAAAACACTAAAATGCTTTAAGCCAGCATGACATCATATCACAAGACTGCCATTCTAGAACAACAAACTTTACTGCCCTATGGCAGATGGACTGAAAGAGGGTCAGGAAGACAAAAAAGCAAGCTGTTGCAGAAACCCAGGTGAAAGGTGACTAAGGGGAATAGCACAGTGGCAGCAGGGATGTAGCAAAGCGAATGGATACAGAAGTCATCTAGATAATGGAGTCAACAGGACCCCGCAGCTAATGAGATGTCACAGGAGGGGAAGGAAAGAGGAACCATGAAGAATTAAGACTGCAGCTTCTGGCATGGCTGGCTGCACAGTGAGGAAAGGGAAAGCCTGAGAAGTTAATTTGTTTTAGGCATACTCATTTAGAAAAACATAAATGACACTAGCTAAATTCAAAAGGCAAAGAGACTGAGAAAGATTATGCAAGAAATCACAAAAGATGAATATCTTCTTAGTCAGGTGAAGCATTCATAAAAACCAATACTAAAGCGCCAAGACATAACAGAAAGGATAAGGGACATACACTAAAAATGTTTTTTTTTTTTTTTAGTTGGAGTCTCACTCTGTCGCCCAGGCTGGAGTGCCGTGGCACACTCACGGCCACCCTAGCGTTGCCCTGCTAGGCTCAGGCAATCCTTCCGCCTCAGCCTTCCAAGTAGCCAGAATTACAGGCGCACGCTACCATGCCCAGCCAACTTTTTAAAATTTATTGTAGAGATGAGGTCTCGCCAAGTTGCTCAGGCTGGTCTCAAACCCATGGGCTCAGACAATCCACTCGCCCGGGCTTCCCAAAGTGCTGGGATTACAGGCTGAGCTACCACCCACAGGTTCGAGACCCACCCAGGCAACCTGGTGAGACTTCGTCTCTATAATAAATTTAAAAATATTAGCCGGGTGTGGTAGCGTGCACCTGTAGTTCCGGCTACTTGGAAGGCTGAGGCGGAAGGATCGCCGGAGCCCAGCAGGTCGAGGTTGCAGTGGCCAGAAGCGTGCCACTGCACTCCAGTCTGGGCGACAGAGTGAGATTCCAACTCAACTCCCCCCGCCATATTTAAAAACATTTCCTGTGGAAATAACCAAACATTCACAAAGATGTTCACGACAGCATTGTTTATAGTAGGAAAAATGGAAAGCTAAATGTTCGACCTGTTTTTAACACATCCTACAGTCAAATCATAGTATATAAATCAGATATCATATGCATTCCAAAACTGTTTATAGATAATATTTAATGACATGTAAAAATGCTTAGGATAAGCCGGGCTCGGTGGCTCAGCCTGTAATCCTGCGCCTTTGGGAAGTTGAGGTGAGTGGATTGCCTGAGCCCGCGGGTTCGAGACCCGCCTGGGCAGCGAGACCTCATCTCTACAATAAATCAAAAAATCAGTCGGGCGTGGTAGCGCATGCCTGTAATTCCGGCTACTCGAAAGGCTGAGGTGGAAGGATCGCCGGAGCCCAGCAGGTTGAGGCTGGGGTGGCCGGGAACGGTCACTGCACTCCAGTCTGGGCGACAGAGTGAGACTCCAACTCAAAAAAAAAAAAAATGCTTAGGACAATGTTGACTTTTAAAAAATCAAAGTAAGCTGGGCTCGGTGGCTCAGCCTGTAGTCCCGTGACTTTGGGAGGCTGAGGTGAGTAGACTGCCTGAGCCCGCAGGTTCGAGACCCGCCTGGGCAGCAAGACCTCATCTCTACAATAAATCAAAAAATCAGCTGGGCGTGGTAGTGCATGCCTATAATTCCAGCTACTTGGAAGGCTGAGGCAGAAGGATCGCTGGAGCCAAGAAGGTCGAGGCTGCGGTGGCTGGGAGCGGCCACTGCATTCCAGTCTGAGAGACAGAGTGAGACTCCAACTCAAAAAAAAAAAAAATCAAAGTGGGATATAAAATTGTATATGCAAGGTAACTTCAACACTGACAAACCAAAACCCACCTCAATGCTAAGTGTTTATATTGGATAGTGATTTCAAGTGATAATAACATTGTTCTGAACTTTCTAAATCTTTTCTAATGAGCATGTTCGTACTTTAAGAGCAAAATGATTAAAAGTAAAACTAGAACACACACACAAAAAAAGAAAACTACAAGCCATTATTACTGATGAACACAGATGAAAATACTCCTCAACAAAATGCTAGCAAACTAAATTCAACAACACATTAAAAAGATAATTTATAATGATCAAGTGGGATTCATTCCATGGTTGGAAGTATGGTTCAACACATGCAAATCTATCAATGGGACATATCATATCAACAGAATGAAGGGCAAAAACCATTTGTTCATTTCAATTGATGCCAAAAAAGCATTTGATAAAATTCAATATCCCTTCACAATAAAACTTTAAAAATTGGGTATAGAAGGAACACATCTCAGTAAGATAAAAACCATATATAACAGACACAAAGTTAATATCATACTGAATGGGGAAAAAACTGAAAGCCTTTTCTCTAAGATCTAGAACAAGACAAGAACGCCCACTTTCACCACTGTTATTCAGCACAGTACTGGAAGTCCTAATAGAGCAAATACACGAGAGAAAGAAAAAAGGGCATTCAAACTGGAAGATGCCAAATTACCTTTGTTTGCAAATGACACGACTGTACAATTAGAGAAACCTAAAGACTCCACCTAAGATCTATTAGAACTGATAAACAAGTTCAGTAAAATTGCAGGATATAAAATTAACATACAAAAATCAGCAATATTTCTATATGCAACAGTGAATAATATGAAAAGAATCCAAGAAAGTAATTTCATTTACGATAGCTACAAATAAAATGCCTAGGAATAATTAACCAAAGAAGTGAAAGATCTCTACAATGAAAACTATAACACATTCTAATAGAAGAAATTGAAGAGACACATAAAAAAAGGAAAGATATTCCATGCTCCGTGAATTGGAAGAATCAGTATTATTTAAATGTCCACACTACCCAAAGCACCTACAGATTCAATGCAGATAAAATACCAATGACATTCTTCACAGAAATAGAAAAATAACTCTAACATATATATGGAACCACAAAAGACCCAGGGCAGCCAAAGTCATCCTGAGCAAAATAACAAAAATGGAGGAATCACCTATCTTCAAATTATATTACAGAGGTATAGTAACCAAAACAGCATGGTGCTGGCATAAAAAGAGACACACAGACTACGGGAACAGAATAAAGAACCCAGAAATAAATCCACATGTCTACAGTGAACTCATTTTCAACAAAGGCGCAAGAATATACACCAGGGAAAGGAGAGTCTCTTCTGTAAGTGATGCGGGAAACGGGATATCCATGTGCAGAAGAATGACACTAGACCCCCTCTCTCACCATACACAACAATCTCATCAAAATGGATTAGGGGCTTAAATCTAAGACTTGAAACCATGAAACTGTTAAAAGAATACACGGGGGAAACTCTCTGGGGCACTGGTCGGGGTAAGGATTTCTTGAGTAATCCCTCAAAAGTACAGGCAATCAAAGCAGAAATGGCCATATTAGACCGTATCAAGCTAAAAAGCCTCTGCACAGCAAAGGAAACAACAAAGTAAAGAGACAACCCACAAAATGGGAGAAAATATTTGCAAAGTACCTATCTGACAAGAGATTAATAAGCAGAATACGTAAGGAGCTACGACAACTCAACAAGAAAAAAATCTAATTTTTTAAAATGGGTAAAAGGTCTGACTAGACATTTCTCAAAAGACAAATAGTCAACAGATATATGAAAAAATGCTCAACATCATTAATCATCAGAGAAATGCAAGTAAAAACTGCAATGAGATATCCTCTCACCCCAGTTAAAATGGCTTTTATCCAAAAGACAGATAGTAAGGAATGCTGGTGAGGATGTGGAGAAAGAGGAGCCCTAGCACACTGAATCAGCACAGCCACTGTGGAGAGCAGTATGGAGGGTCTTCAAAACCTTCAGCAGTACTGCTGTGTGAGCCAGCATCCCGCGGCTGGGGATACATCCAGATCAGTGTATCGAAGAGAGTGTGGCGCACCATGTTTATTGCAAGTGTCCATCAACAGGTGGATGGACAAAGAAGATGTGGTCCACACACAACAGAATACACTCAGCCATAAAAAAGAACGTAATCCTATGATTCGCAACAACATAGATGGAAACGAAGGACAGCATATTAAGTGAAATAAGCCAGGTACAGAAAGTCAAATTTCACATGCCGTCACTCAGATGTGGGAGCCAAAATGTAAAACAATTGCTCTCATGGAGACAGAGAGCAGAATGATGACTACCGGAGGCTGGGAAGAATAGTAGGAACGGAGATGGTTAACGGGTGCAAAAATAAAATGAGCAAGCTCTAGGATTTGATAACACAATAGGGTGGCCACAGTCACAATTATAATTTATTGTATATTTAAAAATAACTAAAAGAGTGAAATGAGAATGTTTCTAACACAAAGAAATGGTAAGTGTTTGCGGCAATGGACATCCCAAGTACCCGAGTGTGATTATTACACACAGTATATCTGTATCAAAACATCATATGCACCCAGTAAATACATACATCTGTTATGTACCAATAATGAAAAAGAAATAAAGTAAAATAAACTAGAACAGAAAAAATAGGTAAGCTGCATATACTGAACCATTCTATATTTCTCAGAATTGGTAGAAAAACAAGCAGAGAAGGGAAGGGATATTTGCTTGTTCTAAAGAACCGGTAATTCGGAGAGATTACATAATATCCATATTCATCTCTTCTTGATGTACACTGGCTGAAACCGTCCACTATTACTTTGACTGCCACTTTTAATTCAACTACGTGGCATGCCATGTTTATTGCAGCACTGTTCACCATAGCCAACTTAAGCAGCTGCTAAATAATGGAAATCTTTAAATCAAACACACTTTTGTCAGAATGCTTCTTGGAAAAAAGCTATTGTTTTTACTTAAACTTCAAACTTTTGGTAGCTGCAAACGGGTTACACTTCAGATGTAGGTGAATTTGTGCAGAGGATAATGCTTTACTGGGAAGCATGTCTTCTAACTGTATCAGGATGAACCGGATGTATACACTAATCTAAGGAAACTGCTCATGAATTTATTCCCAAACACACCAACCTAGAGCAAACACTGATCGCGGCAGCAAGGAGTGAAGGGATTCAGGATGCTGCCTGTTACCCACCCACCAAAGACTGCAAGCATGCTGATGTGTCCAGGCATCAGCTGCCATACTAGCACTTCAGGACTACGTCATAGCACTCCCGGGTCTGTAGAGGCCCAACTCCCTGCAAGCTGTCCTGACACCACCTGAGCCCTCCTGGCCAGTGAAGCATGCAAGGGCCAGAGCTTGGTTCCAGTCTTCTGAAATGACTGCCAACTCCTATACACCCGAATTAAAGTCAGAGATACTAGGGAAAAAGAATCTGGTGCTCTGCTTTTCTAGGCATACGTATTCACTTTCAAAGGGTATGCCAATGTTGGTTTTCAGGTCTTCCAGCAAAGCAGTTAACATATACCTTGCTTTCTACCAAGTCTTTGAAGTCATTTTTACCAATTCTCTTGTCAAGGAGCTGTACATCTTCCATTCTGCCAGAAATATAATCCTACAACAGTACTGCTAAAATAAAGATCATATTGAAAAATAAGAAAATTTTAAAAAGTTATAAGGAAAATCCACTTGAATAATGTGAAAAACTCTTTAGCTCTTAGCCTCCAATGGGAATGTGTACAAACAATATGGTAACATATGGCCATGACTGAACAAAGCAAAACAAAATTTTAGTATTCTAAGATGTCAGAATGCATTTTTAATTCAGCTGTCCTGAATGGCCAATACTGAATGGGTACATCAAAATGATAGTTACATACACTAAAACATAAGTAAAAATGATACTTCTACCTAGAGATGCTTTAAAGGCAAATTCACAAATATGAGTACTCTCATCAGTGCAATGACACGTAGTACATGATTAAATAAGTATTTACTGGATGTAATCTGTGAAACTTAGTCTTTAGTTTTTTATGCTGTGTCAAACTGCCTTGAACCTTGAGACATATGGGCCCTGTTGGGAATCTCCCAAGAAAGCATACAGTCAAAAGAGAATTTGCCAACAATCTCAGGGTGAACAGACTCGGGTTAGGAACTTGTGATACAGAATCAAACACCTTAAAGTAATTTACCTTACCTGTGGACTGTTAAAAAAAGACAATATATTAGTCAGCTGTATCCTGGCCTCAAAGCCAACTGAAATATAATTTCAAGGGGAAAAAAACCACTTAGTAACTTATGATTAACCTGGTTCACTTAGCAAGGTTCACTTCTTCAACAGTTAAAAACTACAATCTGCTCTAATTTTTTGACAAATCATTAACAACTTCTTACTAGTTGTGCTTATAAATACTAGAATTGACTTAACAGGCTTACAAATGTGTCATTAGCAGAAAGGAAAAAATTTTATTAACATTGTTGGACACTAGAAAGAAAAAAGCAGGGGGTCGAGGAGTCCCAGTGAGCAGGCATGTGAAACATGGCCAGCCTGCTCAGTCTTGTCGTTACCTACCAGGAAGCTCAGACCCCTACCTGGAATCAATTCATCCCTGGGGGAACTTTCTAAACGTTCTGAAACTGTAAAGTCAATAGCAATAGCTCCAAAACATCCTATGATACACTGCATTAAAAAAACACATAAGAACAGAACATCAAACAGCAATACATTCTCTTAAAAACATTCAAACAGTAGTCTAACCCAGTGTAAGCAGAGAGGCAGAAAAGCAAAACCATTTTAAAATCATTTCTATGACTAATAGTTATACTTTCTTCGTTTAAGAAGAGATTAAAATACAAATACTGCAAAAACTTTCCTTGCATTTATTGAAAGATGTCCCATAATTCATACTTCAAAATAAACAAATTTAAAATAAAAATTCATCAGGGAATGTGTAGTATAAAATAGTTTTTATCACTTTAAAATTCACATATGAGGCCCTGTGGGTTTCAAAGATGCAAAACAAAGCCCCTATTCTAAAGAAGTGTTCAGTACTCCTAGAAAAGAAAGTGAAATACTGAGTGTATAAAGATGAAAAATGATAATACCCCCATGCCCACAAGTTCTCAAGAAAAGTTTTCAGTTATTCTATGTAAAAGCTATTGCTGGTGCATTTTCTTTTGTGTCCTGAAGCAAGCAAAGACGTCACTATAACTTTAATAAATAACAGGATATAAAAGATTTGAAAAAACTTTTGTAAAACTCACAGGATTTGGAACGAAAGCACCTGCTGTAAAGCAAATCAATAACCCTAAAGAGAGGTTACAAAACTGAGCTTTAGAGAAAAAGCAAGGTGTGATTTTTAATCAGCTTCATCCTTATCTTTTGCAAACAGTACTGGTTTTAAATTTCACTTGGTCTTAAAAAGAGAATTCTTCATTTCCTATATTTTGTAGATTTTATGAAGAAAGCAAAACACTACCTCTTTCTAAAGGTTGACAAAGGCAACAGTACCCTCCCCCCTAGTCCTCACCAACTTGGTCAAAAAGATCTATGGCTGCTCACAAGTGAATCAATCCAAATTATGTCTTTACCCTATTCGATAAAAAGGATCTGAGGAAAGTCAAAGTTTCTTTTTCCAACAAACGTCAACGCTGTGACATCCAATACGCTTGACAGTCACCTAAAATCATACCCTGAAATCATCACCTATGTCCCAAGTGTTCCAAATGTTGCCATATGGGTTTTGAAACGTCAAAAAAAAAAAAAGTTGTCCCGGAGCGAGCCTCCCTCGGGGCTCAGCCTCCCTCCGCGGCGGCCGACGGGGCTCCGGGAAACACGCAGAATGAGGCTCGAGGACCACCCTGCACGCGGCCCGGGGGCGAAGGCCACCCGGCGCGTCCGCCCGTCTCAGCGCGACACCGAGGTTGCGACAAAGCCCAGCAGGACCGCCACGGGAGTCGCGCCTTCCGAGGGCTCCTCTTCCCCAGCGCCCACCGCGCCGGGTCCGCGGCGACCACCCAACCGCTCAGAGGCCGCCTCTCGCGCCCGGGCCCTGATCCCGCCCGGGGCCGCGGCCGGCCCGGGGCGCCCCTGACCCGGGAGGTCTGCCCCCCGGAGAGAGGCCGGGGCCCCCTCGGCCCTCCCCCTCAATAGGAGGAAAGCTTATATTACGGCTGACGGAGGTGGCCTGGGACCTAACATGAATTCAAATGAAATGAAAATGGCTTATCAAAGGGAGGAACCTATTCTCCAGGAAGTGAGAGTCTCTGACCAAACCACAACACCAAACCTATATTTTATCCAGACCACCCTGCTAAACAGCAATCATTAATCCCTAACAGGCCCCAAAGACGTATCAAACACTACTCTTGATTTTTTTTCCCCCTGTCAAAAAAAAAAAAA
>NW_007252030.1:700800-706460 GCF_000164805.1 Carlito syrichta
AGCCGCCGCCGTCCCCCGTCACGGGTGAGGACGTCTGTTCCAGAAGCGTGTGACCTGTTCGCGGAAGTGGTACTGGCGAGGGGTCGCCGTGGAATCCCGGCCCGCCGTCCTGAGCCGAGCGCGGGCTCCGGCGCGACCGAGCCGGGACGTGGGGGCCCGAGAGGTGAGGACGAAGTGGCTTCTCCGGGGTAGTACTCGGTCCCCGGGACCCCTAGAGCTCGGCGGAGTCGTACCAGTCCCAGAACTGTTTCTTTTCCTCTGCCAGTGCAGACTTAGATGACCTCTGCCGCCCTTGGAGGCCTTTTTACTCTATTTTTCAAAATAAACGTGATGGGACAATTGTTAGAAAGGGCAGTTGACAGCCGCACGTGGATGGCGAATTCAGGTATAATGATCACACCGTTAAATTTTGATTCTGGGACGGGCGCGGTGGCGCAACCCGTAATCCTAGCACTTTGGGAGGCTGAGGTGAGAGGATTGCCTGAGCTCGGGGGTTCGAGACCAGCCTGGGCAACTTGGTGAGACCTCAGCTCTACAATAAATCACAAAAACTAGCCGGGCGTGATGGCGTGCGTCTGTAGTTCCTGCTACTTGGAAGGCTGAGGAGGAAGGATCACCTAAGCCCAGCCGGTCGAGGCTGCAGTGGCCTTGAGTGTGCCAGCCAGGGCAAGAGTGAGACTACAACTCAACAAATTTTTTTTTTTTTCTTCTCATAACGACTGTGTTGTATAAGAGAATGTCCGTATCCTTAAGCATTATTGGGAGGTTGAGCTGGGAGGATCGCTTGAACCCAGGAAGTTGAGGCAGCAGTGAGCCATGATCGGAGGCTGCACTCCAGCCTGGGCGATGGAGTGAGATGCCAACTCAAAAAATAAAAATAAGACAGCACTGAAGCCTTAAAAAGTGCAGAGATAGGGATGCAGCGCATTTTACCTACTAGTTAGGAAGTTACATGTACGTGTGTACATAGGCTGGGGAAAGAGAAAGAGAGCAAGAAGGCAAAATGTTAAAAAAAAAAATTGGTGAGGCTGGGTATGATGAGCTTAAGATATGTTTGCAGATTCAGTGCTAGTCCTCCCTGGAAAGTTGACTCTAATTGCCTCCCCTGAGAGTGTGCTAGGCCTAAGACTCTCCGGTTTGATAAATTAAAGCAGATGTGACAGTACTGACCTCAGAGGCCAGGTCATAAAAAGAACTGCATTTCCTGCTATCTCTTGTCCTTCATCTTGGGCCCCAACTCAGGGAAGCCAGCTGCCTGTCTTGAAGACTCTAGCAGCCTGTGGAGAGACTTGTCTGGCAGTGTTGCTCCTGCCCAAAGCCATGGGGAATGGATCTGTTTGGAAGTGGTTTCTGCGGCCCTGGTGAGCCCTTAGCTGACTGCAGCCTCTGCCAACACCCTGACCACAGCTTCAGGAGGCCCCTGAGCCAGGACCTTGCCTAGCCATTCCTGGAATCCTGACTCAGACACTGTAGGATAGAAAGTGCTTGGTTTAAGCCACTAAACTTGGGGGTTACCTGTTACTTGGCTATAAATAATAGAGAAAAAGGAAAAATACAGGGAAAAGGGATTTGTGAGTTCTTTGTACTGTTTTTGCAACTTTTCTGTAAGTTTGAAATTATTTTAAATTGTTAAAAATATATTTAATTGAATTTTCTGCCCCTCTATTTCCATACTGACTAAAAATGGAGAACAAACCATCATGGAAAGGAGAAGAAAGGCATTTTAGCCTGACAGAAACTTCCAGTGTTCCCATCAGTAAGTAAACTCATCATACTTGCTTAAAAAAAATTCTCAGCCAGGCACAGTGGCTCACACCTGCAACCCTAGCATTTTGTGAGGCTTAGGTGGGAGGATCACTTGAGACCAACCTGGACAACATAAATAAAAGATAAAAAGCATCAGAAATAAATGATATAGAAAAAATTACCTGGGACTCCAGGCAAAAATCAACAAGCTGTCACTTCCAAAACGCAAAGTCAAATGGTGCCAGACTTCTTGTTAAATAACACCAAGCAACACACCAGTGAAGCACATTTAAAAAAGAAAAAAACTCAAGGAAAGGAAGTGCTAGCTAAGGACTTTTGTAGCTAGCTGAGCTGAACTTCAAGTACCTAGGCTCTAGGAGAAATTTTAAATATGCCAGAGCTGACTACTGCACGGTACATGCAAACCCTCCCTGGGTACCTGCTAGGAAGAGCCTCATCCAGCCAAGGGTTGACTGGGAGCCTTCAGATAAAGTATTGGTACAAATGTATTTTTAATTATTTAATATATTTAATTTTATACCAAAGGCAGGGACTATGGTGGAAGAGTAGTGTGTAAATGTTATATGTTGTAATCAAATGGAAATAAGGAAACTAGAAAAAAATGGATGAGCCGGGCTCGGTCGGCTCAGCCTGTAATCCCAGCACTTTGGGAGGCTGAGGTGAGAGGATTGCCTGAGCCCGTGGGTTCGAGACCTGCCTGGGCAACTTGGCGAGACCTCATCTCTACAATAAATCAAAAAATTAGCTGGGCATGGCAGCGCAAGCCTGTAATTACAGCTACTTGGAAGGCTGAGGCGGAAGGATCGCCGGAGCCCAGCAGGTCGAGGCTGTGGTGGCCGGGAGCAGCCACTGCACTCCAGTCTGGGTGACAGAGTGAGACTCCAACTCAAAAAACTCAAAACAAAGCCGGGCTCGGTGGCTCAGCCTGTAATCCCGCGCCTTTGGGAGGCTGAGGTGAGTGGATTGCCTGAGCCTGCGGGTTCGAGACCCGCCTGGGCAGCGAGACCTCATCTCTACAATAAATCAAAAAATCATCTGGGCGTGGTAGCGCATGCCTGTAATTCCGGCTACTCGGAAGGCTGAGGAGGAAGGATCGCTGGAGCCCAGCAGGTCGAGGCTGCGGTGGCCGGGAGCGGCCACTGCACTCCAGTCTGGGCGATAGAGTGAGACTCCAACTCAAAAAAAAAAAACAACAACAAAAAAAACCCAAAACAAAACAAGAAAAAAATGGACGACAGGAAAGGAGAATATGTTCATTGTCATACAGACTAGTGCTTGAGAATCAAAGAACATCATTTGCATAGTAGAAAATTAGACAAACACAGTGCTCTAAAAGTGTTCCATAAAATGTTATGAGTATAAAGGTAATCACTAGGTTCTAAGGAAAAAGAGAAATGCAAAGAAATCTTAAATTTTACACAGCATGTTTTGTTTTGTTTTGTTTTTGAGTCGGAGTCTTACTCTGCTGTCCAGGCTGGAGTGCAGCAGCACGCTTACGGCCACCTTAGCCTGAATCTGCTGGGCTCAGACGATCCTTCTGCCTTAGCCTTCCAAGTAGCCAGAAGTACAGGCATGCGCCACCACACCCAGCTAATTTTTTGATTTACTATAGAGATGAGGTCTTGCCAAGTTGCCCAGGCTGGTCTCGAACCTCTGGGCTCAGGCAATCCTCTCCCCTCTGCCTCCCAAAGTGTTGGGATGACAGGCACGAGCCACTGCACCTGGCTAATGAATATCTTAGTAGAAACCAAGATTTTCACTGTCAGAGGAAAGAGAGACAAATAGAAAATAGAAAAAAAAAACAACTCTGATGTTAAATTTTAATTGTAAGAATTAATTTGAATTCATGAGCTTTTAAAATCGTATTTCCTAGCTTTGTCTATTAAAATAGCCTAGAAGCAATGCCACCTTAACAACAGATTCTAAATTCCATTCTTTGGGCAGAAATATTCCAAAGGAAAACAAAAAATTCCATTCTCCTTAAAAGAAATGGGGCTTCTTGGAGAAGCAGCTGATAGTCCAGCTTTGAAATAAGACAAGGTAAACCTGGGATATCTTGTGTCTGCAGTAACAACTCAAGGCTAAAGTGGCCATATCCAAAAGACACAAGAGCTGGCTTGCTGGGACCTCTCTGACTGCAACTCATACAATGAATGTGAGCATCAAAAAGAACTGAGACTGACTGGCTATGCTACATTGAATACAAGCTTTTTTAAAAATTCCTGAATACATAATATTTTAAAAACAAGGGACATTGGGGGAAAAGGAGGGAAATTTAACAAATAGAACACAAACTAATAAATATAGGAGAAAATTAGGGAATTTAAAAACAAATCTTAATCATTTTGCATCCCAACGTAATAAACGCTTTAGTTGCGAATCATCAGTTCATGCTAAAGCCAGTGAATTAAAGGCTATTGGGAAAGAGTAGTCCCATGGTGCCAAAACATTGCTCCACAAAATGACCTTTACAATGGAGATCTCCTTGACTAAATAATCGATTACCAGCATTACTGATGAGACCATCTAGGATTATGCGCCTTTCAGTATGATACAAAATAAAGTCTGTGAACTATCCTTACCAAAATCAACCTGAAGCTAGCCAAATCTTTGTCTTGACTTCCAGTCAAGGGAAAGACAAAGAATAAGGGAACAAACTAAGGCACACAGATCCAGGATGGGAGCCAAGAGACTTCAATATTTCAAAAAGCTGTATCATCTTTTAAAAAAGAGAAGGAAAAAAAAAGCTGTATCATGGGGGGAAAGCCACTGGGCATGGCTCTGGGTATTTAAAAAAAAAAAAAAGGCCATGGAAGGTGCAGCAGGAGACAGATGCAAAGTGTGAGCCTCAATTGTACCCTGAAAACAAAGCTGAAGTCATTTTAAGACAGTTGGGAATATTGAACGTTGACAGTACAGGCTGTACTGCACCATCACTTTCGTGCATTTTTTTCTCCAAAAAAACACTGATGGAAAATACTGTATGAATGGGATATGAAACGTGTGCATCGGCAGGGCTGGCCTTTCCCACAAGCCGCTTCCCCAAGGGGACCTGAGTATATACAGATTCTGGTAAATGTGAGGCAGGTTCTCGAACCCATCCATGTATACCGAGGGGATGACTGCTTTTGGATTTGAACGTAGATGAAGCGACCTGAATTAATGTAGGTTTTCTTAGGTGTGACAGTGTGTTGGGGTTAAGAAAATGTCTTTATTTTTAGGCCATGCATGCTGATATGTGTTAGGGGTAAAGTGTCGAAATAGAAATAAATCTAGCATGGTAAAATGTTAATAATGGTTGAATTTGGGTGGTCTACCATTCTTTCGATTTTTATGTATGTTTTGAAATGAAAACCTGTAGAAAATTTAAATTAAAAAAAGTTCTTTAACAACGCCACTTTTGTGATCTCATGGAGATAACCCATGAATTTTTTTAAAGCTAAAGTGGCACAATTTGTCATAGCATGATTAAAGCCATTAAAATGGAAATATGCAGTACATCAAGAAGGAAATAAAAATGTTAGATTAGATATTAAGGCTGAAGTTCCTGGTGTAAAGGAAATGTTGGAAGCTGGTGTTCTAGATACTTACCTGGGAAGATATTGGGCTATCAAACTTGCTACTAATGCTGCAGTCACTGTCCTTAAAGTGGATCAGGTTATCATAGCAAAATCAGCTGGTGGGCCCAAACCTCAAGCGGGAAGAAAGACTGGGAAGATGACCAAAATGTTTAAATGGCTTAATTTTTACTGTAGGTAAAAGCTGTATTTGCCGAGCTCGGTGGCTCAGCCTGTAATCCCGTGCCTTAGGAGGCTGAGGTGAGTGGATTGCCTGAGCCTGCGGGTTTGATACCCGTCTGGGCAACTTGACGAGACCTCATCTCTACAATAAAT
>NW_007252030.1:706824-760030 GCF_000164805.1 Carlito syrichta
GGGCTCAGGCAATCCACTCACCTCAGCATCCCAAAGGTGCGGGATGACAGGCTGAGCCACGGAGCCCGGTTGGTTTTTTCCTTCTTAAAAGTGTTTTGTGTTTGTATCTAAGGCTGGGTGATATAACAAACATGTTACTTTCAGAAAAAAAATTAAATATTGTTATTATTTTTTGAGTTGGAGTCTCACTCTGTCGCCCAGACTGGAGTGCAGTGGCCGCTCCTGGCCACTGCAGCCTCAACCTGCTGGGCTCCAGCGATCCTTCCACCTCAGCCTTCCAAGTAGCTGGAACTACAGGTGTGTGCTACCACACCTGGCTAATTTTTTGATTTATTGTAGAGATGAGGTCTCACCAAGTTGTCCAGGCGGGTCTCAAACCTGTGGGCTCAGGCAATCCACTCACCTCAGCCTCCCAAAGTGCGGGATTACAGGCTGAGTCACCAAGCCCGGCAAAGGAAATATTATAAAAACAAAACAAAACTGGGTCCATGAGGGAAATGGAGAAAAATAACATGAATGGAAATTTGAGGCATTATATATATAATCCCCAAAATAAGATGGTTTTAAAATTCTAGAATTCATAGGGAAAAACGCATATACTCTCACATTTTGTTTAAAATACACAATTTAGCACATTTAACTAAACCTCTTAAATACTTAAATACTCTACATGTAAAGTATATCTTAACAAGAGTGAGTTTTCAGATGGTTTTCCCAAAACACTAACATTTTTTAAAGCCTTCTGTGTGTTCTACTTTTAAAAGGCTGAAAAGTGTCTGAGGTAAACTATGTATTTCCAAAAGGACACAATGTATTTCCAAAAGGACACAATGTTAATTGTTTTAAAGAAGTTATTCTGTAGAAATCCTAAATGACTAAATGCATAAATGAAAAGCACCTGACCATTAGATCCAAGGAGGGAACTGTGGACTAACAGTTAACAGTGAAGCCCTTCTGTGACCCTAGATGATAGCTGGCCAACTGGTATCAGTTTTTAACTCTTTGTGAGGATAATAGGTGATGACTAATTTAAAATTAGTTCAAAATTGTATATTAATATACAATATAGATAAAAAGTTGGAGTTTCAGTTTTGTTTTGGAATTGAGTTCTCATTCTGTCACCCAGGCTGGAGTGGACAATCATGGCTCACCACAGCCTTGACCTCCCAGGTTCAGGTGCTCCTTCCGCCTCAGCCTCCCAAGTAGACAAGACTACAGGCGCAGCCACCACGCCCGGCTAAGTTTTTTTATATTTTTGTAGAGACAAGGTATTGCTATGTTGCCTGGGCTGGTCTCAAGCAATCCTCCCACCTAGGCCTCCCAAAGTGCTGAGATTACAGCACTGTGCCCAGCCAACAAAAGGTTTATAAACCAGTTTTTAAACTTGTTCTTTAAAATATTACAGCATTTAATAAAATTGTCATTAAAAATCAGAGTTGAAAACTAAATGACAGTTGTTTGATATGTGTACCATAGACTCTGATTAGAAACAACTCTCTATCCTAGATCTATAGTAGACTCAGAATCTTTTTTTTTTTTTTTTTGAGTTGGAGTCTCACTCTGTCACCCAGACTGGAGTGCAGTGGCCGCTCCCGGCCACCGCAGCCTCGACCTTCTGGGTTCCGGCGATCCTTCCGCCTCAGCCTTCTGAGTAGCGGGAACTACAGGCATGCACTACCACGCCCGGCTAATTTTTTTTATTTATTGTAGAGATGAGTTCTCACCACGTTGCCCGGGAAGGTCTTGAACCCGCGGGCTCAGGCAGTCCACTCATTTCAGCCTCCCAAAGCGCTGGGATTACAGGCTGAGCCACCGAGCCCGGCCGACTCAGAATCTTTTAACAATGACAATGTGTAAGTTAAAATTCTCTCTAAACAAGAAGCATCATTGCTTGTCATCCTCATCAATTCAGGAAAATGACCAGAGAGAATCGTCACTGTGTAGTAAGGAATTTGGCCTCACCCAAGGAAAGTTCTGGTCCGAGTCTTTGGGCAGCCCCAGCAACAGCATCATCTCTATTTTCATGTGGCCCTGAGAGCGCACCTGACAGGGTCTGCTGAGGAGGTGACCTCTGGCGAGCCCCTGGAACCTAGATCAGCCAGACCTCCAGGGAGGGTGGGGCTTGGAAGGTGAGCACGGAAGGTGAGCACAGCAGGTGGGCAAGGTCTCAGCCAGCCATCCAGCGGAAAAGCCTCGGCCACTGTCAACGCCAGAGCAGTTTGTGTGTACATTCCACAGAGCGTGAAACGCCGTCCACCACGCCACAGGGAAGGGACACTGGAAGCCCCAGTCTGGACCCTCCCGGACTCTGCCCCCTGCATCTCTTCCTTGGGCTGGTTCTAATCTGCATTCGTCTTCCCTGTAACAGATGTGACAGTGCGTATAATAGCTTGCAGTTAGTTCTGACTTTCTAGCCAGAACCAAGGGGAACTTGGGAACTCCCTGAATCTGCAACCACCAAAACACTCCCCACCATAGGAGAAACTCAGATCTTTGGTAACTGAAGGCACTTTATTTCTTCCTCGAGAATTTTTTTCTTCTGGAGTGTGTATGTCATCAATATGTTTAAAAACATACCAAGCTGGCTCGGTGGCTCAGCCTGTAATCCCGCGCCTTTGGGAGGCTGAGGTGAGTGGATTGCCTGAGCCCGCATGTTCGAGACCCGCCTGGGCAGTGAGACCTCATCTCTACAATAAATTAAAAAATCAGCCGGGCATGGTAGCGCATGCCTGTAATTCCGGCTACTTGGAAGGCTGAGGCGGAAGGATCGCCGGAGCCCAGCAGTTCGAGGCTGCGGTGGCCGGGAGTGGCCACTGACTCCAGTCTGGGCGACAGAGTGAGACTCCAACTCAAAAAAAAAAATAAACATACCAATTACCAATACCATCTTGCTAGTCACTGTCTGACTCTGTTGGAAGACAGTAGTATCTCAAAGATTCAGATTATAAATTATATTTGCATAGCACTGGAATTTAAAAGTTGTGATATACTTTTAACAAAAGAAGTATCTGAATACAAAAACACTAGAGGTTTTCAGTCAGTGCTTTTCATGAGAAGTTACCAAAGAAAAGTATACATTTTAAAAATGCTCATATTTTAGTGATCTTAAAACAAAAGCATTTTGCATCAAGGTTACTTTATAGAAATAAAATCCTGTATATTATCACATTTGATCTCAGTGCCTTGAATTGACAGTTACAACTGAAGCAATTATATTTAAATTATGAAGAAAATAAACACCAAATTACTATAATTACTTAACCTTGAGACGAGCAGAGAGATATTTTATTTAAAAACAAAAAACTTCCAGGCTGCTAATCATCATACAGGAAGAGACACTGTGACTAGCTTAAATGAACCCAGTCCTTCACACTTAAGAAAGGTTGGAGAAAGCAAGAAGGATCTCAGGTGATAAAGGCAACTAGACAGGGAGGGAGGAATCGGCAACTCATCCCTGAGGAATCAGGAAAGGAGACCAATTCCTACGATAGGCTGGAGACCCAAGAAAAAAAGGAAACATAGCAAAGGTCTGCATAGAGTTCTTTACAAAAATAATCTATTTCAACACATTGATTACACAGGTAGTAACTGGATACCAAAAAACGACAAGAGAAGTTAATCAATTAAAAAGTCATTTGACAAAAGACTAGTTTATACATTCCTTTGAATTATGTCCATAAAAAGTTTAAATATAAAAATGACATTCCCAAACCCAAAAGAATCTTTCTAAACAAATGAAATACAGACATAAATTCAGGATCCAAATCATTATAAAAGTATTTTAAAAATCACAGTAAATTACATCATGTATTAATGGAAAAAAACTGACAATTTCATACACTTATTAAAGTCTCAGGAAGCTCAACGGCAGAGCAAGGGTGCCACGATTTATTTAAATAAGTACTGTGCACTAATGCTTTCATAACATACCTAATGTAATTCTGTTAGATAATGGGATTTAAAGAGCGAATGTTGAAACAGCAAAAAAATAGAATCATAGGTATTCTTAAGACACCCTAATTTTGCCCATGTGTCTAAAGTTGTGAATTACAGAAATATCCCCCGCCAAAATCGGGTATTTGGTAAAGCAAGGCACACAGGACAGATTTTTATGAAGGTGCTTTGTCTTTGCTCCTATAACTACTTTAATATCCTAGAGAGTCTTAAGATGACTTTCAGTAGAACATAAATAACTTTCATAAGCCTGATCTCATGTAAAGCACACACTCATGGGAACTAAATATTATAAAAGCAAATGTGTAAATAAAATGAGTGATGCTAAACCCTTTTTATTAAAAACAAAAACTCAGTTGAATGACTACACAATGACATTTAGAAGTTCAATAATTTGATATGTAAGAATGGCCAGTTCTACAGTGTGTCCGTCCATACAGAGTCAACTTCCCTTCAGATTCTGTCTCCCCAGAATCTAGTTTACATATCAGACCACCTTTTCTTCTGTGAAATTCTGTGACACTCAATAAAATTGATGTAAACATTTAAGTTTTGTATCTCTAAACTGTGTTTTCTATAATAAAAGTAGCCTACTGCCGGGCTCGGTGGCTCAGCCTGTAATCCAAGCGCTTTGGGAGGCTGAGGTGAGTGGACTGCCTGAGTCCGTGGGTTCGGGACCCGCCTGGGCAACTTGACGAGACCTCCTCTCTACAATAAATCAAAAAATCAGCCTGGCGTGGTAGCGCATGCCTGTAATTCCGGCTACTCGGAAGGCTGAGGCAGAAGGATCACCGGAGCCCAGCAGGTCGAGGCTGCGGTAGCCGGGAGCGGCTACTGCACTCCAGTCTGGGTGACAGAGTGAGACTCCAACTCAAAAAAAAAAAAAGTAGCCTACAGCTTCTCTAAAATCACCTGTTAAAGAATTGTTAATATTATTGTTTGAAACATCTACCTGTTGCATTTCAGACTTTTCTTCCCAAATACCATCTTCTTAATTTTTTTTTTTTGAGTTGGTGTCTCACTCTGTTGCCCAGGCTGGAGTGCAGTGGCATGCTCACGAACCCTGCAGCCTCCACCTGCTGGGCTCAGGCGATCCTTCCGCCTCAGCCTCCCAGGTAGCTGGAACCACAGGCACACGCCACCATGCCTGGCCAATTTTTTGATTTATTATTGTAGAGACAAGATCTTGCCTGGTTGCCCAGGCTGGTCTCAAACTCCTGGACTCAGGCAGTCCTTCCACTATGGTGACCCAAAGTGCTGGGATTAACAGACATGAGCCACCGTGCCTGGGTGTAACTTTAAATTTTTTTTTTTTTTTAGTTGGAGTCTCACCCCGTCACCCATGTTGGAGTGCAGTGGCACACTCATGGCCACCGCAGCCTCAACCTTATGGGCTCAGGCGATCCTTCCACTCAGCCTTCCAAGTAGCTGGAACTGTAGGATGCACCACCACGCCTGGCTAATTTTTTGATTTATTGTAGAGGTGAAGTCTCACCAGGTTGCCCAGGCTGGTCTCAAACCCCTGAGCTCTGGCTATCCTCTCACCTCAGCCTCTCAAAGTGCTGGGATTACAGGCTTGAGCCACTGTGCCTAGTGAAATTTTTAATAGAACTACCAATTGGCACTCTTCTCCCATGAATTTGCACATTTTTACAATGAACAAAATAGCTGAGAGATAACAAATAAAATGTACAGGAATTTAAATAATCAAGGAGTCACCATTATAAAAGCTAAAAGCATGATACAGTAAGTTCTTTAGAAGTCATCAGAACATAAGAAAATGCCATCACCTGTAATATGATATAATCTAGGACATAGACACACCTTCTCAAATATGATTATTTCTTTATGAATTAAAAATTATATCTCTAATAAATATTTTTCAAACCTACTAGAAAAGCAAATATAAATTATGCCTATCTAATAAAAGTATGCTTAGAAAATATAGTTCAGACTATTTTGTCCATTTTCACAACTCTTAGTATTTTTATAACTTTTATTAGTAATCTTGAAATTGTATTATTTTGGATACCTGAAATGTGTTGTTATTGCAACTGAATCCAATAATTTACTTTTATAATTTTTCAAAGTGTTGAAACGGGTAGACTAAACCTGAATCAACAATTGTGAATGGTCACTACATCAATACATAAGTATCCAACCAGTACGTTAATGTTGGCTAAACAGAAATCGTATTTAGTCTTGAATTCTGTGCATTAGCCTAGCCATAGGTAATAATGTAAGTATGAATATTGTTGCAGTCTAAAAATACCATGCTCTAGATGTAAAATTATTAAACAAATACTCTGAAAGGCAGTTACTGAAAATCATCAGCTGGGCATCCAGAAATTTTGTTTGGTAGCAATTTGGAATCACCAGCAAACTGATTTTGAACATTTTGTAGTTTTAAACACTTTTAAACTTTGGATGAAATTGATTAGGCCTGAAATCTGTAGACAATGCTTGTAGTAGCCAGGTAACACTGCCAGTTTACATTAGCTAAGAATACCAGTTTGTAACACAGTATTTTAGAGCCAATTTCTTTTTAACAAAATCTATTAGAACAATATAAAAATACTTGTATTTTACAGTTTTATATCTACTAGAACAGGCTTTCAAAAATATATACAGTATGAATGAAAAAATAAACATACTTTTTATACTCAATAAGTGATTCTGTCTGTAGTCAGTAATTAAATTAAACCCACATTCCAATTATAGAAAGCATTTTGTCCACCACTCCATCTAACCGTTTCTAACATATTCTCTTTCCCTTGAACCAGCTTATTAAATAACTAATGTAATCTGTATTCTCAACTCCAGTGTTCATCAAAAAGGAAAACCCTACTGTTTAGCAGCTCTTGTGGGGACACAGAAAGGGAACTGAGAATCTGTCTCTCCCTGTCATGTAGTCAGAGCATTCCTGGGAACAGTGGGTTTTTAGGATGTTAATATGTTCTTCTGAGCAGCCTAAATGTAAAGTTACAGTGCTACTTAAAATAACATAATATAGCAATCTGGAATGTTTACAAGAGAAGTCATTTTGGTTTCACTCTACTGACATCTGTACTATTATTTGTTTGGTGGCTGCTTTTGTCAACAATCAGTTGTAGATTAAAGGAAGCTTTTACAAATGAGTAAAGTATTCATTTAAAAACTTTCTATTACAGCATATGCTTGATAGTTTAAAATTCTCCAAATGGAGATATTAGACAATAATTATTTTATCTTAAATTATTAAATGAGTAATACTTTTAAATTACATTTTAAAACTTTAATGGCAGTTAACATACAAATTTAATTTAAAGTAACACTAAGGATTTATCTGATTTACAGAAAGGAAATGCAATTCGGAGATTAAGAGCAAAATCCTGTTTGCGTACACGTCACTGGCTAGCGTCCGGCACAGGAGCACCTAGATTGCCTGTGCAGTCTCGAAGTACTAAAAGGTCACAAGATGCACATAGAGAAGCAGATGTGTGTCGCTACATTAAATTTATTCTCTGACAAATGAGACCCAGAACATTATCAATTTTCATGTAACTGAACAAAAACATTTAGTAATCCTTCATTTAGTAATCTTTTGCATAAATATAAAAAATCAGATAAGTGAAATTTTTTCAAATCATACTTCTATTTTTTCACAGCTTTATAAGTAACTATAATTTTCAAATGTTGAATATCACATGTGATTTGATATATTTTTACAGAAAGAGTAAGATAAAAACATTTAATAAGATTAAATAGATCTAATTTGCGAAAACTGATATCTGACGTTTGTGTGCTCTCGCAAAGAGTGCATAGGACATTTCTGCAGCAATCAAAAAAGTAAAACCTTTTTAAACTCTGATTTCAAGTTTCCTCCAATATCCCTTCTAATTCTAATCCCTGGAAAGACTTTCAAGTTTTGATTTCTGGATGCACATGTTTTGTTACATATACACATTTTATCCTTAAGCTTTCATATTTTTAACCCATTTGAACAATATGACCAGATTCAGTATGACAATATTTTCACAGAATCTGTAGAAGTTCTCTGTGCCGCATTTTAATGTTGCAATTCCTAGGGCACCATTGTGGAAAACCAGTTAAAGACAGCACGTGGCTATGCTTTAGTGGGATTTCCTGCAGGTTTGGGATCATAACCATATAAGAAAGTCGCTGTTATTACAAGGATGGCTCCAAGGAAAAAGACACTAAATAAGATGCAGGAAAAATAAAAAAGAGAAAATCAGATTAAGCACAAAACAACTTTCTTCTATTTCTTTACCATACAAACAATTGTAATTCAGGGAAAAAAATGTTCCAGTAACATGGTCCACAAACACTGAGTATTTAGTGCATTCTAGGTACTCGGCTAAGTGCTTTATAAGGCATCGTCTCACTGAGTTCTCACAGCAGCCCTAGGAGGACGTCCCAACATTATCGTCATTCTTCACGTGTGAGGAAACAGGTTTAAAGAGTTTATGTAACTTGTAATTCTAAGCAGCATCCAGGTGTGCTGACCCTGGTGCTTCTGCGCTCACCCCCTGCACTCTTCTGTCTCCCAGAACGAAGATGTATGAATGCTGCATTTCACCATAATATGTATTTTGCAATATTCTCAGTAATAAAGGATCTTAATTCTTTAACTAGTTGAATATATAAAAGGAAAATTCCATTCTTTCATGTCAAACCAAGGTAAAGTGCAGTGTGAAATCCATAACAATAACAAGCAAAACTCAAGAACAATTTTTATAGGCTGCTTTACAAAGGAAATTACATTGCATGCAAGGAGTTCTTGGATTCCTTTTTATTCTACCTAACTGTAGAGATAATATGCCTTACCATAAACTGGAAATGAGTTTAGACTGGGGGTCAACTAGACTACCAGTCTTTTAATATGTACACTTTAAAACATACTGTTACGGAGACATGAATTAGTCTTGGCTTTCAAGTTTCTACTAGGCCAGGTTCGGTGGCTCAGCCTGTAATCCCAGCACTTTGGGAGGCCGAGGCAAGTGGATTGCCCAAGCCCGTGGACAACTTGGTGAGACCTCTAAGTGGGTCTGCCTAGGCAGGGAGTCTCGGAAATAGAACTGCGTTATTACAAATAAGCATTTTCTTGAGAGAGGGCATTGCAGACAGAGGGAACAGTGTCTCTGAAGACACCTTCATGAAGGGTACTGTTTACCAGGTGGAGCGGTGGGGTTGCAGGTTGGGCTGGGTAGGGTGGGGAGGAGGCTGGAGGGACCCCTTAGGAAGGGCCTTGTACGTCACAGGAAGGCGAGGCCATCTTTTTCTTTTACAGAATTGTTAGTAGAAACTTCATTTGTTTTTTTAATTTTTTTAACTGAGTTGGGAGTCTCACTCTGTCAGCCAGGCTGGAGTGCTGTGGCAAACTCACGGCCACCTGGGCCCCAGTGATCGATCCATCTCAGCCTTCCAAGTAGCCAGAACTACAGGCATGTGCTACCACACCCAGATAATTTTTTTATTTATTGTAGAGATGAAGTCTCGCCAAAGTGCCCAGGCTGGTCTCAAACCCCTGGACTCCGGCAATTCTCTCACCTCAGCCTCCCAAAAGTGCTAGGATTATAGGTGTGAGCCATATACAGGTGATATTTAAAGCCATCTGAGTAGCAATCACCCAGAGAGTGAGTATAGATAGAGATCCCTGGGAGGTTCCAGAGTTTAGAGGCTGAGATAATTGGAGGGGAGTGAAGCTATAGGTGTCCCAGAAGTAATTAGAATACAATCCTACTCATCTGGGATTTAAATAATAATGGAAAAAAACAGACCCCTCAATTCATGGGCAGGGATATCATTCTGCTCAGTTCTTCCCAACTACCTTGCCCAGGCATCCTGACACTGCAGAAACACCAATACTCCTTCTGCAATCCCTTTCCAGACTGCTCTTTTTCCTACTACCCCCTGTTTTCTCATGAGCTACCTTCTCTTAAAAACTATCATCTTCAACTGGCCGGGCACAGCAGCTCACACCTGTCATCCCAGTACTTTGAGGGAAGGACACAGGAGGATTGCCTGAGCCCAGGGGTTCGAGAACAGCCTGGGCAACTTGGTGATACCTCGCCTCTGTAATAAATTTAAAAATTGGTCTGGTGTGGTGGCGTGTGCTTAGTTCCAGCAACTTGGGAGGCTAAGGCGGAAGGATCAGGTCAAGGCTGCAGTAGCCATGATTGTGCCACTGCACTCCAGCCAGGGCGACAGAGTGAAACTACAAATCAATCAATAAATAACGTTTTTCAACAATGTCATCCACTCTCCTGGTTTACTTATAAATTTCATATTTAAAATGTCACATGACTTATTTTATAGCATTAAATTTTTTATATGAATTCTTACTTTGGGAGTAAAACACTCAGATCTAATAGAAAAATTCTGGCCAACCAAATTTGTATAAAAAAACTTTTCAGAAGATTTTCTTTCATGAATTTAGTTTGGACTCTTTTAAAAAGTCTCTCTCTATATTTTTTAGTTGGAGTCTCACTCTGTCACCCAGGCTGGAGTGCAGTGGCACACTCACTACCCCAGTGTCGACCTGCTGGGCGCCGGTGATCCTTCTGCCTCAGCCTCCCAAGTAGCTGGAACTACAGGTGTGTGCTACCATGCCTAGCTAATTTTTTAAAAATTTATTGTAGAGATGACATTGCGCCAAGTTGCCTGGGCTGGTCTCGAACCTTTGGGCTCAGGCAGTCCACTCACCTCAGCCTCCCAAAGTGCTGGGATTACAGGCTGAGCTACCGAGCCTGGCAGATAGTTAAATGTATTTTTTAAATCATATTTTAATGATTCTTCAGAAGGAACAATAGAACAAAATGCATCAGATCATCTTATTAAGAATTCTTATTTTTTCTATATACTTTTAGAGACTTAAATAAATAGAAAATATTTTACCTGGTTGGCACAAAGTCTTGTAGCCAAAAATAGGAGATCAGTGTTGATAATATTATGGATAAAGAGGTTGCAAATCCTTTTAAAATATTATCCGCATACTTAATAACAGCAGCTATTACAAGACCTCCAAGTGCCTGCAGAAGTTTTCAAAAGATTATTTTAAAAACAAATATCAAACTGCTTTTCAAAGCAATTTCATTACTCAATGAAGCTTTAGGCTTTTGTTCTATAATTCATTATATAAGGGATTTATATTAAAAATCTCTTGTAACCAACAGACTTCCAGGTGTTTCAATAGCCCTCTTATTTCAAAAGGTCTAATAAAGTAACCACCAGAACAGACTGCAGTTTGCTATAATGGAGTTTGCCCATGTTATAAATAAAACATCTGTCTTCATCCAAGGTAGTAAGTAAATAGGACTTGTTTGGACAGATGTGAATAGACTGGTCACTCTGAATGGTGGAATGTCTTTACCTCTGAGTAAATCAAAGTCATCCTGAAGCTACCTTTCTAGTGTCCCAGGAGCCTCCTCACCTGGCTTGCTTCTTCTACTTTCTCCTATCCTAATCCACCTGTCACTGCCGTCAGATGATTCTTCGTAGAGCACAGTTTTAATAATGCTTTTTCTTTAGACTAGAAAAGAACTTTCTGCCTAAGCACTCCCAAATTCCCAGTTGTGGTCGCTTTCATGAGGTTTTGCTGTCCTGCATGGCTTCACTTTCTGCCAAACACCACTTACCGGCTTCTACGTACAGGCTACCTGCCTTACCAACATTCACTACCCATCTTTATGATGGCAGTTTTACTTAGAGGAACTCATGAATCATGCCGACTGAGCTCCCTACAAAGCGGTGTCCGGGTCCTTGTGCTCCCTGCCAACTTTGTGTCTATTTACTCCCTGTTGAATCTCTAATGCCAGTTATGCCCAGCCTCTTTCATGCTGCTCAAATCTTCAGCCCCTTTTTAAGGGGACAGGGTTTCCTCTTTTTGTTAGGATGAAACAGCTCCCACATAAGCTCTCCTGGTTTACCCGAGCTTCACTTCAAATCTTCTCTCAATTTTTGTTTTTCGAATTTCACTTATCCTTGTCTTCTTTTTCCTATCTTAAAAACAGAAGTCCTTGCCTGAGTCCGCAGGTTCGAGACCCGCCTGGACAGCGAGACCTCATCTCTACAATAAATCAAAAAATCAGCCGGGCGTGGTAGCACATGCCTGTAGTTCCGGCTACTCGGAAGGCTGAGGCGGAAGGATCGCCGGAGCCCAGCAGGTCGAGGCTGTGGTGGCCGGGAGCGGCCACTGAACTCCAGTCTGGGCGACAGAGTGAGACTCCAACTCAAAAACAAAAAAACAAAAACAGAAGTCCTTCCTGCTTTCAGAACACAACTAATCTTTACCATCTTGATCTGTCTCCTGGGACCTTGCCCCTTAGGCTTCACATAGCTCTAGAAGAGAAGCCTCTGAGGACAGGGACTTGCATCTTTTTTTTTTTTAGTCAGGGTCTCACTCGATCAACCAGGATGGAGTGCAGTGGCACGTTCACAGCTCACCACATATCAACCTCTTGGCCTTAGGCTATACTTCAACCTCAGCCTCTCAACTAGCTGTACTACAGGCACAGACTGCAATGCCCAGCGAATTTTTTGTAGAGGTGGGGTCTCACTATGTTGCCTAGGCTGGTCTCCAACTCCTGGGGTTCAAGCGATCCTTCTGCCTCAGCCTTCCAAAGTGGTAAGATTACAGGTGTGAGTCACTGAGCCTGATCTGTATCTTTATCTTTATAACCTCTAGTATATTATCTAAGTATTTTTTAATATGAAATGAATTACTCAAACCTTGAACAATTTCAAGTTATATATATATAAGCTGAAGTAACCTGACAGAAATAGTCCAATACAAGGGGGCCCAAAAGAAACCGGAATTTATAAAAACTTGTGTATTATTCTTACATGTTTAAACTTCAGTCACCTTCAAAGGAGTCTCTGTTTGATGCAATACACCTATCAAGATAATTTTTCCACTGCTCAAAATGATTTTTAAACTCATCAATTCTTATGCCTTTTAGTGCTTTTGCTGTACCTTGTTTCTCCTCTTCCACATTGGCAAAACCTTTCCTTCAAGGACTTTTTTTAATCCAGGAAACAAAAAAAGTCGCTCAAGGCGAGGAATAGGGAGGGTGGGACATGGGGGTCATGCTGTTTTTGGTCAAATACTGCTAAACACTCAGCACAGTGTGAATGGTCTGTTCGTGTAAACACTGATCATGAAATAAGCAAACACATTGAAAGAACCTCCAAAAAAAATTAATAATTCACTGAAGCCAAACTCAGCTTCTCACAACAATGCTAGCTGATACACTGATGCCAATAAGCTCCTAGAACACTTACCCAGTGGGGGAAGTCTACACTTCAAGTGGCCTACCCTCCAAAAATTAATTTTGGGCTTTTTTGAGTCCCCCTTCGTGTATAACCTCAGTATAAATTATCACAGAATTAAATATATATATCTATTTCTGGGTATTAATGGCTGATCACAGACTTCCTGATAAGAGTTGTTGAATCAAAAGTTATATTTGTCATTAGCTTCAATTATTTTTGTTTTTTAAACTTATATTTTCATTATGCTAAATTTAAATACCACAAAGTTCATTCAAGATCGCTTTTTAAGGTAAGGTTTAAGGGTATTAAGACCAGTTCTATCTTAACTTCCCTGAATAAACTAGATACAATGAAATACTAACATGAGGAACCATCAGTGTATCGGGAGCTACTTTGATTCTCTATACTAAAATAAAGTTTTTAGCATTAAATCTAAGACTTTAAATTCTTTACCTGAAGAACAACTACTATCCAGGTCAGTCGGTTGTATCCCTGAAAAAATCCATTCTTTGATACCAATTCACCATCATAAATGTATACACCCATTAATCCAAATATACTCCCAAAGAAACCTAAAATAAAATTTAAAAAAAGTAAAGTCTACATCATATGTCATAAGCTTGTCTAAGGAGATATTTCTCCACTGACATTGCAAATAATTGTATACTTTTTATTTTTGATAAAAATTAATTACTTTTCAAAATTTTTACTTGGTTTATATAAACTTAACAAAAGTATATTTAGTGGTATATTATGACTACAAGTCAAAGACATAGAATATAAACAAGAACAGAGATTACCAACTTTACAGCACTAAAATATAATGCATGTATCACATGATTACATGGCTGTCCCATTCAGATATCTGTAAAATGATCACTTTGTGCATATGTCATTGTTTCTTGCATCTTCTTGTTGCTAGGTCTAGATTTTCATATATTCACATTCATACATATAGATACAAAAGCTCAGGCATGGTATTTTTCATGGCATTTTTCCTCATTAACAAATTTTGGAAGTATAATAATTAACTTACATTATAATAATCTAATGTGATAAAATGAAGATTCAGTCTGTTTGTTATGACATTACTTGAAAACACCTAGAAGGATAGACCTTAATTGATTTTGGAAGGTTTGACTTAAAATACAGGCCATTAGGAGGATGAACAGTTTACTGTGTGGGACCTGGAGGGGCCCATATGACTGCTGACCTGCACAGTACACCAGAGTCACAAGGCCTAGATTCAAATCCTGAATCCATTGCTGACTAGCATTGTGAGCTCAGATAGATTTTCCACCTCTTTGCCCTTCAGTTTCCTCATTTAAAAATGGCATATGAACAGAAAAGAATAGTAGTTTCAAAGGTAAACTAGAGTCACAAGAACAGAGGCTTAAAATACCATGTGTTGATTTGCAAATGAGCTGCTTCTTACATGGGTGGTCTTGTGTAGCATCATTCAAAATGAACAAATGCCAGGAATACTAAATACTGGGATCTGTGTGTGTATTTTAAAATATCACAATACTATTAAAAGTTTAAATATTCATTCAAAGTCTATCCTGCAATATATGGGATTCTTTTTCTTTTAACTATTTACTTTCAGTTAGAAAAATACTATGGTATTTAAGAGTTAAAGCATAAAATTTTGAAGTATAAAGCATATAGGGCCAGGTATAATGGCTCACACCTGTAATCCAGCACTTTGGGAGGCGGGGTGAGAGGATTGCCTGAGCCCGGGAGTTTGAAACCAGCCAGGGCAGCATAATGAGACCTCTTCTCTCCAAAAAAGAAAAAAAAAATTAGCCAGATGTGGCACCTGTAGTTCCAGCTACTTGTAAAGTTGAGGTGGAAGGATCACCTGAGCCCAGCAGGTCGAGGCTGTAGTGGCCGTGAGCGTGCCACTGCACTCCAGCTTGGGCGATAGAGTGAGACTTCGACTCAAAAAATAAATTTTTAAAAAAGGCATATAAGATTTTAAAACAGAGATGAAAAGTTCATCATTTCAAATTTCCTCCACTTAGGTATCTTCATCCCCTTGTCTCAGAGTAAGATGTGTCAGTTATTTGCAGCACCTTCCGGGAAAGAGGTAGCAGCCAAGGACCCAGCTACTGAGTGGGGAGAACAGAAACAGGCTGTACGCACCTCTTGTCAACAGGCCTAACGTTTCCTATCCTCCAACAAAAGGCATCCATTTAAAATGGAAATTTTTTTTTTTTTTTTTTTTTTTGAGTTGGAGTCTCACTATCGCCCAGACTGGAGTGCAGTGGCCACTTCCAGCCACCACAGTCTTGACCTGCTGGGCTCTGGTGATCCTTCCACCTCAGCCTTCCAAGTAGCTGGAACTACAGGTACACGCTACCACACCCGGCTAATTTTTTTGATTTATTGTGGAGATGAGGTCTCGCCAAGTTGCCCAGGCGGGTCTCGAACCTGCGGGCTCCGACAATCCACTCACCTCAGCCTCCCAAAGGCGTGGGATTACAGGCTGAGCCACCGAGCCCGGCTAAAATGGAATTTTTTAAAAAGAATGAAATCATGTACTCTGTAGCAACATAGATGGAGCTGGAGATCATCATCCTAAGTAAACTACTCAAAAACAGAAAACCAAACACCACATGTTCTCACTCATATGTTAAAGCTAAACTGTCACAAAGATGGATATAATAGACTCTGGGGATGCCAACAAGGCGGGAGGTAAGAAACTACCTACAGGGCACAATGTTCACTATCTGGGGAATGGGCCCCTGAGACCCAGTCTTCACCCCTACACAATATGTCCATGAAGGGAACACGCATGTATACCCCTGAATCTAAAATTTTTAAAAAATTATTTTTCAATTTAAATAAATAAACAAACAAATAAATCAATAAAGTGGCTGGGCATGGTGGTGTATGCCTGTGGTCCCAGCTACCAAAACATATATACATACATACGTACAAAAAAATTTTTAAAAAACAAAAACACTGCCAGATATTTGGATCAATAGGAGATGTTAACCAGCGTGGACAACTTTGCATGACCTTGTCTCTATAATAAATAAATTCATAAAAATTGCTGGGCATGGTGGTACATGCCTGTGGTTTCAGCTACTTGGAAGGCTGAGGCGGAAGGATTGCCTGAGCCCAGCATGTTGAGGCTGCGGTGGCTGTGAGCCTGCCACTGTACTCCAGCCTGGGTGACAGAATGAGACCTCAACTCAAGAAAAAAGAAAGAAAACAGCAGATTTTATACAAGGTTTATTTATTTAAGATGTACAGAAATCTATAAAGTTAACAATATAATCACTTCTAAAAATGATGTTAGAAAACAGTTCAAACTCACCGAGCTGAATGTTTCTTATCCACACTGACTGTTTTGTTTCTTTTAGGATTTTTTCAAAATAAACTCCAGCAAAGCCACTTGAGAAACATGCTGTGAGAACGGCCATGAGCCCTACAAACTGAGAGCCAGCGGAAAGCTCCTTGGAATCAAGCTCTTGAGAATCTGAGGGCCACTAAATAAAATAAATAAACAAAATGGAAGTTATATTCCTATAATATTTTTCAAAGTGCATACATACTGAGGCCACAATTAGACCTGAAGATAGAAATGTGGCCAGTGTCATTCTTCAGAACTGCAAAAGAGAGCTATTACAAGGAAACCTTATAATTACTGGATTTTTTTCCCACGGTGATAATGTATTACTATTACAACTTATGATTTCAAAGGATACTTTAAGAAACCATAAATATTTTACGTTTTGTCTCTTACATACACCAATCTGTTACTTGGAGATAACTTTTCAAAGTTTAATTTATTAAAAAACACCATAACAGCCAGGCATGGTGGCTCATGCCTATAATCCCAATACTTTGGGAGGCTGAGGTGAGAGGACTGCCTGAGCTCAGAGGTTCAAGACCAGCCTGGGCAACTTGGTACGACCTCGTCAATACAATAAATCAAAAAATTAGCCAGGTGTGGTGGCCCCCACCTGCGGTTCCAGCTACTTAGAAGGATCACCTGACCCAGCAGGTCAAGGCTGCAGTGGCTATAAGCATGCCACTGCACTCCAGCATGGGCAACAGAGTGAGACGCCAACTCAGAAAAAAAGAAAGTACCATCTCAACTGGAAGCAGACAGAAAAACAAGGCTTTTCTATTCCCTCTGCAAAACTGGGACCACCTAGAATGCAACGTGCTGGATGAGGCCTCAGAGGGGAGACTTGGGAAGGACACATGGAAAGAAACATGTTAAGTGAGGTCTAAGAGGGGAATCTTGGAGGCACACCTGGAAAGAGGTGTGGAGATGAGGGATAAGAGGGGACCCATGGAGGGACACCTGGAAAGAGACGTGATAGGTAAGGTCTAGGAGGAGAGCCTCGGAAGGATATTTGGCAAGAGGTGTGATAGATGAGGGTAAGAGGGGAACTTCGGGAGGGGACACTGGAAGGACAGGAAGGAGAGCTGCTGGACCCTAAATGGACAGGAGATGCATGGAAGGGGCTCTGGTGTCAGTGTGCTGCTGCAGCACTGAGGCTCCAGTGGTCCTAACCCTGGGTCTAGCAGCTGTACCTGGAACTGCTGTCCAACCATCACTCACAGCTATTTCTTCACTCGTTTGCTTGCTCTTCTACTAGCTGGCCTTCCCAAAGCCACTTTTCCTTCTGAAACTATATATATATATATATATTTGGCCTTCCAAGTAGCTAGAACCACAGGTGCATGCCACCATACCCGGCTAATTTTTTAATTTATTGTAGACAAGGTCCCACCAAGTTGCCCAGGCTGGTCTCAAACCCCTAGAATCAGGCAATCCTCTCGCCTCGGCCTCCCAAAGTGCTGGGAGTAATCCAGCACAGTGGCTTGAGCCACTGTGCCCAGCCTTCAGTGACTTCTAATAACAAACTGTTCACTGTCTTCTCAGCCTGCTGTGGCTGCAGCAGTGACGCTGCCAACCATTCACTCCTGCCGCCTGAAAGGCCGTCTGCTCTTCTTTGGTCTTCTGCCAGTCTTAGACCTGGCTGCTCAACAGACTTTCTGTGAAAATGACCTGTCTTGTATCTTCACTATCTAGTGGAGTAGCCCTATCCTGATGTGGCTAAGGAGCACTTGAAATCCAAGTAGTGTGCCTGAGGAACTGACGCCTAGCTGGTGGCAATGTCCCAGCCAGCGCAGCGCCACAGCACAACTGACCCCAGTCCTTCCAGCCTGGAGAGCTGGGGCACAGCACAGACATCTCTTCTGAGCTTGTCAAATTCAGGGGCCTGCTATTCCTTAGAGTCACCATGACTAAAAGTTACTCATCCCGTCCAAGACAAATATGTGTTTTGATGCCTTTTTCATAAAAATGCCATCATTCAAACCTAAGTTTCTGAACTTCCCTCACCCCATTTGCTGATATTTATTAGCCCGAAGTTCATACAGACTCTTCCCTCATAAGGACTCTTAGATCACTGCTCTAGGCTATTAAAACCCCACCAGCTGGCCAGTGCAGGGCCCCATCATGCTTCCTAACTGCTCTCCAGTCCTCCTGCCTGTCTTCCCAACCTGCCCTGCCTACCTGCAGGGTTTCTCTGATGGGCCTCTCTCCCCCACAAATCTCCAGTGAGGCCCTACAGTCAAAAGTTGTCAGGTCTGAGCTCCAGGTTTAATACTGAAGACTACCATCATGTATAATCAGTATTTTGTAATGTTATCTTTTATTATAATTTCTGTCAATCCTTTGTTCCAATCAAAGAAGTTTACAGCCACTCCTTAGCTCATCTTGTACTTAAGCCACAGCTACATGACACATTTGTATTTTTTAGTACCTCTTTTTCTGTAATGCTTTTTCTGGTGCTTCAAACCCACTGAGACACAAATAGGGAAACAAGTATTCAAGAGCTTTGATTCTGGTTCTGCCACTATTTGATCTATGATCTTAAGAAACTTTGTTCCCCTCTCTGAGCTTCA
Source organism: Carlito syrichta (assembly GCF_000164805.1). Taxonomy (NCBI): domain Eukaryota; kingdom Metazoa; phylum Chordata; class Mammalia; order Primates; family Tarsiidae; genus Carlito; species Carlito syrichta. Next base: position 725,986 of record NW_007252030.1, read on the forward strand.
GTTCTTCCTAAACAGGTATTACCTGAGATAATTAGGCTAAGCACTGAGCAGGGGGCCTTGCATGTAATTATGCAATATGCAGATTTTATAATAACCTTTTTTTTTTTTTCTTGAGTCAGGATCTCACTTTGTCTTCCAGGCTGGAGTTCAATGGCATGATCACAGCTCACAGCAGCCTTGACCTCCTGGGCTCAGGTGATTCTCCCGCTTTAGGCTCCCAAGTAGCTGGGTCAACAGGTGCATGCTACCACACCTAGCTAATTTTTTGATATATTGTAGAGACGAGGTCTCATTATGTTGCCCAGGCTGGTTATTATAACTATCATCTTCCATAACCTAATTTAAATCCAACCTCTTCCCTGAAACTTTTCTGGACAATCTGTACTTACAGTATATAAAATCAGTTGACAATTAGTCATGTAAAAACAAATGACATTTGTTTTTCCTGATTTTAAGCTATGTTTAAATCTTTCTAATCAGGCACTGTCAGTGGAAGGAGTAGTGAAACACAGCTGCTATAGGAGCAAAACATAGAAACGAGCATTTAATTATGGGGGCCCTAGAACAGATACGTATTATACAAAGTTCTCTGGTGCAGAGAAGAAGGGAAAGATATGCCATGGCGTCAGGAAAGGACTCTGGTCAAGGGACACCTCAGCTGAGTCCTGAGGGTGAAGAGGAGTGGGCCTCGCAAAGAAGAGGGAGCAGCCCTTCCAGTCACGAGAGCAAGCATGAAGAGCTAGAGCGTAAGCACTGAGGCTGGAGCGCTGAGTGTGTGGGAGGTGTGTGTGTCACACGACGTCCAAGCATGCCCCCCCCCCCCCAGGCCTGTGTTCCTTGAAGCTGGCAGTTACTTGCCTGTCATCTTCCAGATTTGGCCAAACCCATCTCCCAGATGAACTATCAATTACTTGATATTTTAATTTAAATACCTCACTTTTTGAAACAATACCTACTTTAGCTGATCTTAAGCGATATTCATGAAAATATGAATTTCATATGCCATTTATACTTTTATAATAACCATCTAAAATAACTATTAATTTTTTTATTCGAGATATACATACCACACTTGGGCAAAGTGATAAGGACCCTCTGCATGGCAGAAATATGATATAACTGAGTTTGTTTTTAAGTGGATCTCAGTGTTAACTATGTGGAGGCTGGATTTGGGGGATGGGTAAGACTGGGTAAAAAAAATCAGGAGGAAAAGGTATGTGAGAAACAAGAAAGGCATGACTTAGGGAAGTAACAGAACCAGACAGACAAGGAAAAGATCAGGGAGTACGAAAAAACAGAATCAGGAAGGGCTCAGTGATATGTAGAAAGAAGAGTCTAGGACAGCTCCCAGTGAGACAATAACAACTGAAAAAAGAAACAAAGATTGCTGTGGCAGTATGTTCTGTAGTCCCAGCTACTTGAGAGGCTGATGCAGGAGGACTGCTTGAGCCCAGGAAACTGAGGCTGTAGTGAGCTATGATCACACCATTGTACTCCAGCCTGGGCCACAGAGCAAGACCCCATCTTTTAACAAAAAAGAAAGAGAAGATGAAGGAGGGAGGGAAGGAAGAAAGCAAGAAGAGAGGGAGAGAGGGAGGCAGGGAAGGAGGGAGGAAAGGAGGAGAGAAAGGAAAAAAGGAAGGAGAAAAAAATTTTAAAAAAGACAAAAACAAGTGTAGCTTTGGTGGAGAAGAGGTGACGTTGAATAACTAAGAGATGCCAAGGTTACAATGCCTCTGAACAACCAAGTAAAGCTATCCAACAGGCTTTTAGCCATACAGATCAGAAGTTACAGGTGACATCCAGAGCTGATGGCATGAACTTAGGGCTATCAGAAGGTAAGTAAGAAGAAAAACCTCTAGGATGGATGAAATCTCCAAAAATAAGAACTCAGCTAAGGAGAAACAATGAGACACAGCAAGCCCAGAATGGACAGGGCATCTCAAGAAAGAGGGCCCCATGAAGGAGCCCAGGAAGCACTCACCACTAAGGGCTGAGACCTGGGAAGAATGGTATATGTGGAGCTGACCAACAACAGGAAGGGGGGACCAATGGCCTCTAGTGCCACAGACAGACACCCAGTGGGAATCAGCATCTCCCTAACTCGATGGTTCATTTCTTTTGGTAAAATTGTTTTATTTTTATTAACTCTTTTGTGTTACTCACAGTCCTAATATAGTATCTCACATGAAAACAAGTCCTCAAAATGCATCTACCAGTTGGTATAAGCATTCATTTGCTTTAATAGATAATGAAACCATATCCTCCACATAAAAAAACTAAGGTTTTGAAACTGTGATAAGAGTGAAAGGTCTACTTATCTTGAATAATTACCTGCACAAAAGCAACTCCTGTCATCAGGATGACCAGGGAGAGCCACTGGTACACACCTAGTTTTTTACTAAGCATAGACACAGAAAATAATGCCGTTGTAAGAATTTTCAACTGATATGTGACCTGAAAAAGAAAACAGGAATATTACTATTATTATCATTATTATTGCTATTATTTTGAGTTGGGTTCTCACTTTGTCACCCAGGCTGCAGTACAATGGCATGACTAGAGCTTACCATAGGCTTGACCTTCTGGGCTCAGGTGATCCTCCCACCTCAGCCTCCTGAGTAGCTGGGACTACAAGCACATGCCACCATGTCCAGCAAATTTTTTTATTTTTTGTAGAGATACTGTCTTGTTATGTTGCCTGGGCTGGTCTTGAACTCCTGGGCTCAAGTGATCCTCCCACCTAGGCTTCACAAAGTGCTGGGATGACAGGCGTGAGTCACCATACCCAGCCAAGAAAACAGCAATACTATTAATGCTTGTTTGTTTCTTTTTTCTTTTTTTTGAGTTGGTGTCTCACTCTGTCACCCAGGCTGGAGTGCAGTGGCATGTTCATGGCCACGGCAGCCTTGACCTGCTGGGCTCAGGTGATCCTTCTGACTCAGCCTTCCAGGTAGCTGGAACTACAGGCACACTACCACTCCTGACTAATTTTTTTCATTTATTGTAGAGACGAGGTCTCACCAAGTTGCCCAGGCTGGTCTCGAACCCGGGGGCTCAGGCAATACTCTTGCCTCAGCCTCCCAAAGTGCTGGAATTACAGGCTTGATCCATCTCGCCCCACTTGTTTGTTTCTTTTTTTTTTTTTTGAGTTGGAGTCTCGCTCTGTCGCTCAGACTGGAGTGTAGTGGCACACTCAAAGCCACCCCAGTGTCGACCTGCTGGGGTCTGGCAATCTTTCCCCCTTAACCTTCCAAGTAGCCAGAAGTACAGGCATGCACTACCACGCCTGGCTAATTTTTTATTTATTATAGATATGAGGTGCCTCCAAGTTGCCCAGGCTGGTCGCGAACCCACGGGCTCTGGTCCTGGTCTCCCAAAGTGCTGGGATTACAGGCTGAGCCACCAAGCCCAGCCTGTTTGTTTCTTAAAAGGGTTATTAGAAATGTATTTGAAGGACCCTAGCCCATGCTTGGTGGATGCCCCAGGCCAGGGGCTGGGATCCAAAGCTCCAGTTAATGCTAGTCTCAGGAATCCAAATCAGGTGCCAGAGGGCTTTGGACACTAGGCAATAATGCAAAGGAATTCATCCTTCTTACTGTAAATAAGGTTGCAACAGGCTGGCATAGACAAAACTACTACCACAGTCACTGCTTTCATTGCCACCCTTGAGCACATCTTCCACTTGCCGCCGATGGCACTTACCTGCACACACCACCCAAGGGCCTGAGGATAGGCCTGTCCCGCCCATTACCAGCTCCAGCATGACCTCTGGGCCAGCAAATCAGTCTGCCCCACCCTCCACTGCCCACAGAGGCATCAGAGCCTGCTCACCTGCTGCCCACATCTGCCTCCCAGCTGGGAATTGCATTGTACAGGCTGCCAACCAGGCACCTTCCCAGGAATACCACCTGGAGCACCGGTGAGTTGTCTGGGCACTGGGCATGCACTGGATCACCCAACCCTAGCTGCCACTACTGGCACAAGGACCTGCTTGACTTACCACTGGAGCAAGACACCTGGAGGCCCAAGGACTAGCCACCAGGACAAGACACCATTGGTGGCTGCACACACTACTCGGGGCCCCAGAACTAGCAGCTCAGCCAATCACTCCCTCTGGTGGTACCTGAACACTGGCCTGCCTGGAATACCACCTAGCAAAGTCTCTCACAGCCCCAATAACACGTGCAGCCCAAGCCACTGGGGATCACTGATGCCACTAACACCAGTGACAGCTGTAGCAATCATACAGAGACTGTATTACTGCATCTACCCAGAACCAAAGCCAAGGCACCCTGCCCAATCAGCACTATACAGATATCCACAGGAAAATGTCTTTCTCTGCAGAAGCGAACCTATAAAATCAGAAGCAGCAGCTATTAGACCAGACTCACAGATACCGAGGTGAGGACACATGAAACATGAGGCAGCAATGGAACAGGACACCCTCAAAGGAACACAGTAGCTCAAACTTCCCAGTAAAAACGACAGATATGAAGTACCTGGAAAGGATTCAGAATAATGATGTCTCAAAGTTTGGTGAGATACAAGAGAACACAAATAGACCATTTTTAAAAAATCAGAAAAACGGTTCATAATCTGAATGAGATATTCAACAAAGAGTCAGATTCCTTAAAAATAACCAGACTGAAACTCTGGCAAAGTACATACACAGATGAAAAAGAGACGTAATGATAAACAGTAAGACAGGAAAAATGAGCAAAGGATATACAAAACAGCCAGAACACAATGGGTAAAATGACAGGAGTAACGGTAATCTACCAACAATAACTGTGAATGTAAACAGATTAAACTTCCCACTGAAAGAGTATAGATCGGCTAAATGGACTTTTAAAAACCATGACTTGATATATGCTACCTACAGAAAACCTACTTCACCTGTAGAGACACACAGATTGAAAGTGAGGGAATATAGCCAGGCGTGGTAGCGCGCGCCTGTAGTTCCAGCTGCTTGGAAGGCTGAGGTGGAAGGATCGCCGGAGCCCAGCAGGTCGAGGTTGCGGTGGCTGGGAGTGGCCACTGCACTTCAGTCTGGGCGACAGAGTGAGACTCCAACTCAAAAAAAACCAGCCGGGCTCGGTGGCTCAGCCTGTAATCCCGCGCCTTTGGGAGGCTGAGGTGAGTGGATTGCCTGAGCCCGCGGGTTCGAGACCCGCCTGGGCAGCAAGACCTCATCTCTACCATAAATCAAAAAATCAGCCGGGTGTAGTAGCGCGCGCCTGTAATTCCGGCTACTTGGAAGGCTGAGGCAGAAGGATTGCCGGAGCCCAACAGGCCAAGGCTGCGGTGGCCAGAAGTGGCCACTGCACTCCAGTCTGGGCGACAGAGTGAGACTCCAACTCAAAAAAAAAAAAAAAAAAACCAAAAAAACTCCCCAAAAAACAAAAGCAAAAGTGAGGGAATAAAAAAACATATTCCACACAAATGGAGACCGAAAGCAGGATTTGCTATACTCATATCAGATAAGACAGATTTTAAGTTAAAAATTGTAAAAAGATCCTGTAATCCTAGTACTTTGGGAGGTGGAGGCAAGATAATTGCCTGAGACCAGAGGTTCGAGATCAGCCTGAGCAACTTGGCAAAACCTCATCTCTACTATAAACCAAAAAATCAGCGGGCGTGGTTCCTGTGGTTCCAGCTCCTTGGAAGGCTAAGGCAGGATTGCCTGTGCCCAGCAGGTCAAGACTGTGGTGGCCGTGAGTGTGCCACTGTACTCCATCCTGGGTGACAAAGTGAGACTCCAACTCAAAAAAAAAAACCTGTAAAAAGAGACAAAGAAGATTCTTATAGAAGTACAAAGGGATCAATTCAGCAAGAGGAAATAACACCTCTAAATATTTATTTACCCAACACCGAAGTACCCAGGTACAGAAAGCAAATATTAGTTGTTCGAAAGGCAGACAGACTCCAATATAATAGTAGTGGGGACTTTAGCATCCCACTCTCAGCATTACACAAACCACTTAGACAGAAATTCAACAATTACACACTAGATTTTAGCTTCACTTTAGACCAAATGAACCCATTCACCTTTACAGAACATTTTCTCCAACAGTTGCAGAATGTACATGCTTCTCATCAGCACATGAAACGTTTCCAGACCACAACATATCTAGGCCACAAAACAAGTTTCAACACATATTTAAAAATAAATCATGTCAAGTACCTTCTCAGAGCCCAATAAAATAAAACCAGAAATTGACACCAAGAACTTTGGAAACTATACAATTACATGGACATTTACAACCTGCTCCTGAACAGCCACTGGGTCAATGGAGAAGGAAACCTAAACATTTCTTGAAACAAATGACAATGGAAACATAACATACTAAAGCCTATGGGACATACTAAAAGCGGTGAGGATGGGGAAGTTTACAATAATGAACCTTACATTGAGAAGGTGGAAATATTCAAATAAACACCCTAACAATTCCTCAAGAAACTTTTAGTACTAATAGAAAAGAACAAATAAAACTCAAAATTAGAAGAAGAAAGAAATAATAAAGATCAGAGCAGAACTAAGTGAAATAGAGAAAAAAAATACAAAGAACAAAAACCGTATGATCATCTAAATAGATGCAGAAAAAGCATTTGATAAAAATTAAAACATCCCTTTGATGTTTAAAAAACCCCACAACTTTGTGATAAAAATTCGCAACAAATTAGGCATAGAAAGAACATACCTCGCCAGGTACAGTGGCTCACACCAGTAAATGCCAGTACTTTGGAAGACTGAGGAGAGAGGACTGCTTGAGCCCAGAAATTTGAGACCAGCCTGGGCAACAGAGCAAGACCTAGTCTCTGCAAAATAAAAAAAACACACTAGCCAGGCACAGTGGTGTGCGTCTATAGTCCCAGCTACTCGGGAGGCTGAGGCAGAAGGGTCGCCAGAGCCCAGGAGGTCAAGGCTGTAGTGAGCTATGATCAAGCCACTGCACTCCAGACTGGGTAACAAAGTGAGACCATGATTTAAAAGAAAAGAAAAATATACCTCAACATATTAAAGACTATATATGACAAACACACAGCTAACATATAGACTGGAGAAAAGCTGAAAGGCTTTTTTCTAAGAACTAGAACAAGACAAGGATGCCCACTTTTTTTTTTGAGTTGGAATATCACTCCATTGCCCAGGCTCTAGTGCAGCAGCACACACTTGGCCACCCCAGTGTCGACTTGCTAGGCTCCAGCTATCCTTCTGCCTCAACCTTCCAAGTAGCTGAACTACAGGCATATGCTACCAAGTCCAGCTATTTTTTAATTTATTGTAGAGACAAAGTCTTGCCAAGTTGTCTGGGCTAGTCTCGAACCCACAGGCTCAGGCAATCCATTCTCCTCGGTCTCCTAAAGTGCTGGGATTATAGGTTGAGCAACCAAGCTCGGGCAGAGTGTCCACTTTTAACACTCTTATTCAACATAGTTACTTGTACATAGTCCTAGCCAGAGTAACCAGGTCAAAGAAAGAAATAAAAGGTACTATGAATATATATATATATATATGGCCTATCAACATATTCAGTTATGTTGCAGAATATAAATTCCAAATACTCAAATCAGTAGCATTTCTTTTTTTTGAGTTGGAGTCTCATTCCATCACCAAGGCTGGAGTATAGTGGCATGCTCACGGTCACCCAGCAACGACCTGCTGGGCTCTGGCAATCCTTCTGCCTCAGCCTTCCAAGTAGCTGGAACTACAGGCGCATACTACCACGCCCAGCAAAATTTTTTTTAAATTTATTATAGAGACGAGTTCTCACCATGTTGCCCAGGCTGGTCTTGAACTCACGGGCTCAGGCAAGCCTCTCTCCTCAGCACCCCAAAGTGCTGTGGTTACAGGCTTGAGTCACCGCACCCAGCCATATCAGTAGTATTTCTATACACTAATAATGAACTAGCTGAAAAAGAAAGCAATTCTATTTAAAAGAGCTACCAAAAAATATCTACCTAGGAATATACATAACCAAGGAGATGAGAGTTTTTCTACAAGAAAAACTATAAAACCTTGATGAAAGAAATTAAAGAGGACACAAATAGAAAGAATTCCTATACTCACAGACTTGAAGAATTACTATTGTCAAAATGACCTTACTACCTAAGGCAATCTAAATGTTAGAGGTGATGGATATCCTGAATACCCTGATTGGATCATTCACATTGTATGCATGTATCAAAATATCACATGCACACATAAACATGTACAATTATCATTATTAGTTTAAAAAATTATTTAAAGAAAGAAACATATTTGAAGTACCTGGTAAGTAGCTGCATCCAGATTTGACAGTGCCACATACAGTAAGTTATTCTGAAGAGTGTAGATCCCTGAGGGAATAGCAAGTTTCAGTGTCTCCATAGGCTTATTCAGAATTTCATCGTGTAGTACTCGGTTCAGTGCTCTGAGACTACATTCTAGAAGTACAACATGAGAAAAATCAGTCAATAATTTAGAGGAAGTTATGTAGCCTCTCTCAAGGCCTCAGTTTTCGCATGTGTAAAAGAAGAAAATTGAGCTACATGTCAAGATACTTTTAATTTTAAAATATACTTTATGATGCCATGTTTTCAAATGCCAAATGTTCTAGGGTAGCATATCCTTGTGTTTTTCATTCTGATAATCAAATTTTGTTGTAGCAACATCATAAAAACTTTACTTTGTGCATTCCTTTTATCATCAGCCATTCCTGCCAACTAATAATTGTGAAAGCTTCACTCATAAAAGGTAAATGAGTTGGGAAACGGGTCTGGTTGTAAACAACTAACTAAACTAACATTAGCTCAGCCCAGAGACTCTGTCATATTCAGCAAGTGGCTCGATCCAGAACTCTAAGCACAGGACTGAGGCTCCCGCTCTAAGCATACCTTTTACCTCAACTCATCTCGCTTTGCTTCACCGACACTGCGTTTTTGCAGTTTGAAGGTTTGTGGAAACCCTGCATCAAGCAAGCTAAAGAGGGTGCTTACGTCCAGCTGGGAAGTAAGGGCATAGTCCTTTGGGAAGAAGGCCCTGGGGTGGTGGGGTGGGAAGGTGGTCCTGGAAGCAAAAGGACCACTCCTAATGACTGTCCCCGACCTGAAAACTATCGCCCTTAGCCCTGGAACAGGCTGCCAGCCTGTGTCTGGAAGAAGGCCTATTCTTCCTCTTGAAGACCTTGAGGCCAAGGGGAGCCCATAGCAGCGCCACCATGGGTGGAGTGCCATTAACCAGGCGACGAGAGAGACAGCTGGGGCCAGAGGATTTCATAGTGAGGAGGGCTACTCCTTCCTGGTTGCATGAATCACTTAACATTGCCTGTAAAGGCCTTCTGAGATCTTTGTTGTACGCTTCGTACCCACTATAGCCCATCCTGGTGATGACCAGGCTGAAGTCATATCCTAAGGTTCAGCAGATCACCCTATAGAGCAGTATTATCTCTTTTCTGTTAATGCAGTATTGCTATTAACTCAGCCTGCATCTCTATATTCTGTAAATGGTTCAAACTATGTCCAAGAGAAACATACTTAGAAAAAAAAGAGCAAAAAATAAAATTTGAAGGTAAGAGGATTGCTTGAGTCCAGGGATTCGAGACCATCCTGGACAACTTAGCAAGACCTCGTCTCTACAAGAAATAAAAAAAATTAGCCAGGTGTGGTGGCACGTGCCTGTAATTCCAGCTACTTGGAAGGCTGAGGTGGAAGGATCGTCCAAGCCCAGGAGGTTGAAGTTTTGGTGGCCATGAATGTCCACTGCACTCCAGCCTGGGAGACAGAGTAAGACTCCAACTCAAAAAAAAAAAAAAAAGTAACTGTCTTAGAGTTGAATAACTCACTTTACATTTTTCTTCAATATGATCTTGAGGAGATTCCTGAATGGTGAAACATACATGACAATAACATCCAGGCACTATTATAAGATGCTTCTAGATACAGTATTGCATATATTTTGCCTATGACCTTCAACCTGTCATCTGTCGTCTACATGACTATTGCAACAAGGTCACCAGATGACTGCCGCACCCCTGGCTCTTGCTTCAGGCAGGAAGAAGCCACAAGAGGTTCGGTGGGCATCTCCCTGGCTTCTCTTATGGAATGGTGTGGTGCGGCCACCCCAGCAAAGGAGCTGGGAAACCAAGTCTTTCCCTTCATTTCCTCTACAGTAGAGACAGGAAAGGCAGAAGCAGTTGGAAATGCTCTGTGTACTAGCCACCCCACAGTATCAGTCACAGATACTGTCCAAAGACTTTTAAGAGATACATGCCTGGGCAGGCGAGACCTCATCTCTACAAAAAAATCAAAAAATTAGCTGGGTGTGGTAACACGCACCTGTAGTTCCAGCTACGTGGAAGGCTGAGGCGGAAGGATCACCAGAGCCCAGCAGGTCGAGGCTGCAGTGGCCGGGAGCGGCCACTGCACTCCAGTCTGGGCGATAGAGTGAGACTCCAACTCAAAAAAAAAAGAGATACATGAACCTCTCAAGAGAGATATTCTCAGAAACCCTATTACTTTACCAAGATTGACACTTTCAGATGATTTCATCTCCCAATATAAAAAGGAAAACTTTTCCCCTCCCCATCTCTCTTTAATTTACTTTCTAAATAAACAATATTTTCCAATCTAAAATATAAAAAATAAATTTTAAAAAAAGGAAAATTTTGATTATAAAGTCTTTTGAAGTGAAAAAAACTTTTTTTTTTGAGTTGGAGTCTCACTCTGTCACCCAGACTGGAGTGCAATGGCCGCTCTCGGCCACCGCAGCCTCGACCCACTGGGCTCTGGTGATCCTTCCGCCTCAGCCTTCCAAGTAGCCGGAATTACAGGCACGTGCTACCGTGCCTGGCTGATTTTTTGATTTATTGTAGAGATGAGGTCTCACCAAGTTGCCCAGGCGGGTCTCAAACCCGCGGGCTCAGGCAATCCACTCACCTCAGCCTCCCAAGGCGTGGGATTACAGGCTGAGCCACCGAGCCCAGCGAAAAAAACTTTAAAAGATAGCTGATAACCACACTTTCCTCACCCCAAAATAACAGTAAAAAATTGTTAACTAAGAGTTATCAAAAGATTTTCTTAATTTTACCAGAAAAATTATCTAAAATATTAGCTTATTTTAAATGCTTTTTTTTTTTTGGAGACAGTTCTCACTATGTTGCCCAGGCTGGATTTGATTCCTAGACTCAAACAGTTCTCCCATCTCAGCCTCCCAAGTAGCTGGGACTATAGGTATAGACCACGGAGCCCAGCTGCTTTTTGATGTTTAACTGATCAGTGCTATCACATCTATTTCCCTCTTCCTTAGGGAAGGTCTTGTCAATTCCTGTCAATTCCTGGTATTATTTTTTGAGTTGGAGTCTTATTCTGTTGCCCGCGCTGCAGTGCAGTGGCACACTCACAGCCACCGCAGCCTCGACTTGCTGGGCTCAGGTGATTCTTCCGCCTCACCTTTCCAAGTAGCTGGGACTACAGGCATGTGCCACCATGCCTGGCTAATTTTTTGATTTATTGTAGAGACGACATCTCCCCATGTTGCCCAGGCTGGTCTTGAACCCCTGGGCTCAGCTAATGGCCTCGGCCTCTCAAAGTATCCCATGCCTGGGATTACAGGCATGAGCCACCACAACCAGCTACTTTTTTTTTTCTGAGTTGGAGTATCACTCTGTCACCCAGGCTGGAGTGCAGTAGCATGCTCATGGCTACCCAAGTGTTGACATGCTGGGCTCAGGCAATCCTTCTGCCTCAGTCTTCCAAGTAGCCAGAACTACAGGTGCGTGTTACCATGCCCAGCTAATTTTTTTTACTTATTGTAGAGATGAGGTCTCACCAAGTTTCCTGGGCTGGTCTTGAACCTGCGGGCTCAGGCAATCCACTCACCTCGGCCTCCCAAAGTGCTGAGATTACAGACTGAGCCACTGTACCCAGCCTAATCTTTAAAAATTGATTGTAGAAGCCGGGCTCGGTGGCTCAGCCTGTAATCCCGCGCCTTTGGGAGGCTGAGGTGAGTGGATTGCCTGAGCCTGTGGGTTCGAGACCCGCCTGGGCAGCGAGACCTCATCTCTACAATAAATCAAAAAATCAGCCTGGCATGGTAGCGCATGCCTGTAATTTCGGCTACTTGGAAGGCTGAGGCTGAAGGATCGCCAGAGCCCAGTAGGTCGAGGCTGCGGTGGCCAGGAGTGGCCACTGCACTCCGGTCTGGGTGACAGAGTGAGACTCCAACTCAAAAAAAAAAAATTGATTGTAGAGACAAGGTCTCGCCAAGTTGTCTAGGCTAATCTCACCTCTGCCTCCCAAAGTGCTGGGATTACAAGCATAAATCAGCGTTTGGTCTTAAACGTCAATCTTTAATGCACCCAGAATCTATTTTTGTGTTCTGTGTGTCTATTTGGGCTTTGGTTCACTGCGAGGGGGTTTTACCTTGGTGCCTGTACAGTGCAACTATTTGGCTCCACAAGGTTAAATGCAGTGGATACTTCTGCTCGTGTCTGCCTGAACAGCAGGCACGACCTTTTCCACACTCCTAGTATATTTTCATGGTTTTCTTTCCACCTCGTGGGTGACACCTTTACAGTCTTCTTCTGCCAACTCCTCCTTCTGAGTCTGACCTTAAATACTGGGAAGGCAAGAGTGCTCAGCCCTTGGCCTTCTCCTCCTCTAGTATAACCTAAATTATCTCATCCAATTCTTGACTTTAAAGCAACACATCAGCTGACATGTCCTCGGGCTCCCTTTTCATAGACTCTACCATTTGACATCTTAATCTGAATGTCTTCTCGGTCTCAGACTTGATATGGCTCAACTCCAGTACATAATCATCCAGTAGTTTAATCTGAGAACCTAGGAATTGTTCCACAAACTGGATTCCTCCTTTTTTCTGGTCTTCGCATTTTAATCTACTAGCAATTCACGTCAGATGTAGTTCAAAAGAAAATACAGGCCAGGCATGGTGGCTCATGCCCGTAATACCAGGACTTTGGGATGCTGAGGCAGGAGGATTGCTTGAGCCCAGGAATTTGAGACCAGCCTGGGCAACATAGTGAGATCTTGCCTCTACAAAAAGAAAGAAAAACATTAGCCGAATATGGTAGAGTGTGTCTGTAATCCCAGTTACTCAGAAGGCTTAGGCGGGAGGATCCCCTGAGCCCAGTGAGCCATGATAATAATAATAATAAGAAGAAGAAGAAGAAGAAGAAGAAGAAGAAGAAAAATACAAATAGTCACAAAGCACATGAAAAATCATCATTGTTAGTTATGAGAGAAACACAAGTCAGAGCCAAAATGAGACACTGCTTCACACCTACTAGAGTGGCCACTAATAAAAACAAAATGGAAAATAACAAGTGTTAGAGAGGACGTGAAGAAACTGGAAAACTTGTACATTGCTGGTGGGAATGCAAAACTGTCCTGCTGCTGTAAAAAGCAGTTTGATAGTCCCTTAAAAAGTTAAATACAGAATTACCACATGACCCAGCAATTCCGACCCTAAATGCACATGCAAAAGAGAGGAGAGCAGGGACCCAAAACCTTGTACATCTGTGGCAGCGTCACTCGTTGTTCATCCCAGCACTATCCACAGGAGCCAGAAGGGAGAAATAACCCTGGTGGCCACCAACACATGAATGGACAAATCACTCATACAACAGAATATGATTCAGCCATAACAAGGAACAAAGTTCTGATATATGTTACAACATAGAGAAGCCTTGAAAACATTATGCTAAGTGAAATAGGCCAGACCCCAAACAACAAACATGATATGACTCTACCTATGTGAAATGTTTAGAATAGAAAAATTCACAGAGATGAAAAGTAAATCAGAGGTTCCTGGGGGCTAAGGGTAAGGGAGAATGGGAAGCTATTACTTAATAGTTAGAAGGGTGCCAGGTGTGGAGGTGGAGGCGAGAGGACTGCCTGAGCCCAGGGGTTCAAGACCAGCCTGGGCAACTTGGCAAGACCTCATCTCTACAATAAATAAAAAAATTAGCCAAGTGTGATGGCACATACCTATAGTTCCAGCTACTTGGAAGGCTGAGGTGGAAGGCTCACCTGAGCCCAGCAGGTCGAGGCTTCAGTGGCCATGAGCACACTGCACTCTAGCTTAGGTGGCAGAGTGAGACTCTGACTCAAAAAAAAAAAAAAATAGTCAGAAAGATTTTGTTTGGGGTGATGAAAAAGTTTTGGAAATAGATAGTGGTAATTGTTGTACAACATTTTGAATGTGACTAATGCCAATGAACTGTACACTAAAAATGATTAAAATGTTTCCACATTGAATTCCTAATAGGCAAAAAAATGATTAAATTGCCAAATTTTATGTCATATGTGTGTGTGTGTGTGTATATATATATATATATATATATATAGAGAGAGAGAGAGAGAGAGAGAGAGAAAGAGAAAGAGAGAGAGAGAGAGAGAGAGAGAGAGAGAGAGTATACACATACACACATATTTTACCACAATTTTAAAAAATTCAAAATGGAAACCCACTAAAACCCACCAAAACCAACTAAATGTATCCTTTAAATGAGTAAAGTATACAGTTTGTGAATTATATCTCAATAAAATTGTTTTAGAAAACTACATAAAATTAGTCACTGATGGAATAATCAATGAAGCAAATAAAATAAAAAACCTTTTAAAAATTACTATGATTCCTCTAAAGTTTCAACAGGCATACAATTATAAAATTTAGTCTTATTCTCAAATTAATATAAATGCAAGAAATTATCTCATATTTACAGCATTAGCCAGAAGAGACATGATGCAAATAAAATGTCTTTATTACTAGACTTAAACTGTCTTTTCTATTTTATCTTATTTGAGCTGGGGTCTCACTTTGTCACCCAGGCTAGAGTGCAGTGGCACAAACACAACTCATCACAGCTTCGACCTCTCGGGTTCAGGTGACCCTTCTACCTCAGCTTCCCACTTAGCTGGGACTACAGGCATGCACCACTGTGCCCAGTTAATTTTTTTTTTTTTTTTTGTAGAGATGAGATATTGCAATGCTGTCCACACTAGTTAAACTGCCTTAGTAAACATTTTAAGATATTGAAATGTTCTTAATACTAAGGCATTGGATAATGCAAGAGTTCAAATGTGTAGTTACCAATATATATTTAAATATATATGTAGTAAACTGAATAAACTGCACTGATTAAAAACAAAAAACCTAGATACCTACTGCTGTCTTTGTAGACTAATAAAATGCAGGTCATTATCTTCAAAAGTTCAGCAACAACCACTGCTGTGGAAGATAGATAACGAGGTCCCTCCTCTTTTAAAGTCCTAGAATAACGCATTGTTAGAACCAAACTGGTAGTCTGAAAGACCAAAATTCCCAAGGAAAGGTATTTTAGGTTGGCGGACATTGTTTTATCTTCATTTGCCTGAAAAACAAAATAAACAAGGCAAATAAATAAAATTACAACATACAGAAAATTGTATATTTGAAAAAAAACCCAACAGATTTCTGGCGCTAAACACAATGGAGTAGGAGCATTCTACCCCTTCTTCCTGTTAGTTGAAACTAAAAACCTTGGATCAAAGACAAAAAGCAACTACCAGAAGACTCTGAAAGGTGAAGAAAATAAGGCAAATTAACTGGAGACCTCAGGTCTTGAGGAATGTGACCCAGCAATAAATTCCCTAAAGATGTTTTGCCACAAGTCGGGCTCGGTGGCTCAGCCTGTAATCTCGCGCCTCTGGGAGGCTGAGGTGAGTGGATTGCATGAGCCCGCAGGTTCGAGACCCGCCTGGGCAGCGAGACCTCATCTCTACAGTAAATAAAAAAATCAGCCGAGCATGGTAGCACATGCCTGTAATTCCAGCTACTCGGAAGGGTGAGGCGGAAGGATCGCTGGAGCCCAGCAGGTCGAGGCTGCGGTGGCCGGGAGCAGCCACTGCACTCCAGTCTGGGTGACCGAGTGAGACTCCAACTCAAAAAAAAAAAAAAAAGATGTTTTGCCATCTGAGTAGACCAACTTGCATGTTACAGTAGCTCACAACCTGGAACTGCCAAGAGACACAGAACAACAACAAAGAAACCAAAGAAAAATCTATGCTCTAATCAAAGGACCAAAAAAACAGCAATCTTGCAGAATAAAACCATCTCAGCGGATCCTGTGTCATCTGAGGGACAGAGCCCTATGGTTCATCCATGATCTTGCACCATTTAGAGCAGAAGTGGTGGCCCTTTCCGCTCCCACCAGGGGTTGCAGCCATAGAGACGACAGGGCAAAGCCTGCCGACCATCCTACCCTAACACAAGGCATGGATCAGCAGAGAGGCATACCTTTTCTCCCTCCCCAAGGGGCTGTCCATGCACATAAAAGATTTTAATAGGAAGCAGAGTCTCATAAGAGAATATTCAAAATGTTTACAATATAATCCAAAAAGAGAATACTCATCAAAAACCAGGAAAATCTCAACTTTGATGAGTAAGCACAATCAACAACGCAGAAAAGACAGATGCTAGAATTAACAGACACAAATTTCAAAGAAGCTATCTTAAAAGTGCAGCAACAAGCAATTATGAGCACTTGAAATAACTTTAGACCCACAGAGAAGTTGAAATATTGCATGTCCCTCTACCCAGCTTATCTGGTGACAACAGCTACAAAGTCCTTATGCTTTTCCTAAAGTGATTCAGTCTTACTCTGAGAGACTCACTCTAAGTAGGAAAACACAAATAGGTTAAAAGATGAAAGGATGGAAAAAGATATGCTGTAAGAAAAATAACTATGAAAAAATTAGAGGGGCTATATCAACAATTGGAAAAAAACAGATTATGTAAGAATTATTCCTTGAATAAAAAAGGATATTTCATAATGATAAAAGGGTCAATACATCAGAAAATTATAACCATTATCAGTGTATATATACCTAATAACATAACTTCAAAATACATAAGATAAAAACTAACATAACTAAAGGGGAAACAGGTAAATCTAGCCATAATTATAAATTTTGAATGTACATTTCCCAGTAATAAAATACCCCCCCCAAATTAGTAAGGATATAGAGAATCTGAACATCATCAACTACCATAACTGTGGTAGACATATATGATTCACCCAGATCTTCCTTCAAGGAAGAACTTCATGCAGAATGTGTGATCAGCTACCTATTTTCCCACCTAAGATCACATCTTTTGCCTTAGTTATCTAAAGATCCAAATCAACCCCAAGCAAAATCCCTACAGGTTACAGGGAAACCTGGCAAACCGATTTTAAAATTCATATGGAAATACAAAGTTCCTAGACAACCAAAACAATTTTAAGGAAAAACAAGATTGAAACTACCAAACTTCCAGACTTTCTATAAAGCTATAGTAATCAATACTCATATTGACACAAGAACAAAAGTACAGATCAATGAGACAGAATAAAGTCCAGAATTAGATCCATAGTCCTAGTTAGTTTACGTTGCTGTAGCAAAGTACCATACACTGGGTGACTTATAAACAGCAGAAAGTATTTTTCGCAGTTCTGGAGGCTGGAGGTCAAAGATCAGGGGGTTCGCGCAGGGCCCCTCTTCTGCGGCTGCAGATGTCATTTTCTCATCATATTTTCATACGGTGGAGAGCAGAGAGAGAGTTCTCTCAGGACCCTTTTTATAAAGGCACTAATCTCATTCATGAGGGCACCACTCTCATGACTCAATTGCTTCCCTCAAAGCCCACTTCCTAAACCATCACACTGCTAGGATTTCAACATATAAATTGGGGTCTGGGTTAGAACACAAATAATATAAATACTGTCAAATGAACTTTAACAAAGACTCCTAAAAGAAAGAATAGTCTTTTCAACAAATAATTCTGAAACAATGAGATATCTGTATTCTTTCCTAAATGAGCCTCTACCCTTAACTGTCTCACACCAAATATGAACTAGAAGTGGATCACAGACCTATCACAAAAGCAAAAACCATATATTCAATATGAAAGCACAGGAGAAAACCATAACCATGTAGAGCCAGGCAAAGATTTCTTAGCTAGGATACAAAAAGCATGAACCATACAGGAAAAAACATATAAATTGAACATATTAAAATTAAAAACTATTCTTCCAAAGATACTGTAAAAAATATGAAAAAGGAAACATCATGGGAGAAAATATTCTCAACACACATACCTGCCAATAACCTTATATCCATAATATATACAGAACTTTAATAATACAATAAGTAGAAGACCAATAACCCAGTTTAAAAGAAGCAAAAGCTGGGTGTGGTGACTCACACCTGTAATCTCAAAACTTTGGGATGCTGAGGTGGGAGGATTGCTTGAAATCAGGAGTTCGAGACCAGCCTGGGCAACAAAGCAAAACCCTGTTTCTACAAAAAACAGAAAAATTAGCCAGGTATGGTAACACACATCTATAGTACCAGGTATTTAGGAGGCTGAGGCAAGAGGATCACTACAGCTCATGAGGTTGAGGCTATGGTGAGCCATAATTGTGCCACTGCACTCCAGCTTGGGCAAAGAGTGAAAAACAAAAACAAAAATAAAAAAGGCCAGGCACGGTGGCTCAAACCTGTAATCCCAGCACTTTGGGAGGCCGAGGCAAGAGGACTGCCTGAGCCCAGGGTTTCAAGACCATCCTGGGCAACCTGGTGAGACCTCGTCTCTACAATAAATCAAAAAAATTAGCTGGGCATGGTAACGTGCACCTGTAACTCTGGCTACTTGGAAGGCTGAGGCAGAAGGATCGCCTGAGACCAGCAGGTCAAGCTGGGGTAGCCGTGTGTCACTGTACTCCAGCCTGGACGATGGAGTGAGACTCCAACAAAGACAAATGCATAGCTAAGATATGTGAAAAGATGTTCAACATCATAATTATTAGAAAAACACAAATTATAACCACAATGAGATACTTCTATATACCTATTAGACTGGCTAAATTTAAAAAACCAATGCTACCAAGAGATGGAGTAGACTTAGAGAAAACAGAACTCTCGACATTGCTAGTGGAAACTGTAATGTAGTACAAGCACTTTGAAAAGGTTTGGTAGCTCCTTATTAAAATAAAACAATAAGCTGAGCTCGGTGGCTCAGCCTGTAATCCCGCGCCTTGGGGAGGCTGAGGTGAGTGGATTGCCTGAGCCCGCGGGTTCGAGACCCGCCTGGGCAGCGAGACCTCATCTCTACAATAAATCAAAAAATCAGCCGGGCGTGGTAGCACATGTCTGTAATTCCGGCTACTTGGAAGGCTGAGGCGGAAAGATCACCGGAGCCCAGCAGGTCGAGGCTGCGGTGGCTGGAAGCGGCCACTGCACTCCAGTCTGGGCGACAGAGTGAGACTCCAACTCAAAAAAAATAAAAAATAAATAAATAAAACAATAACAACAACATAATCTTCATATGATCCAGGAATTCCACTCTTAGGTTTACCCAAGAAACTTGAAAATATATGTTCACACCAATCATGAATATTTACAGTAGCTTTATTTGTAAGAGCCAGAAATGAAATGCTGCAATCCAAATGCTATCAACTGAACATACTGTGGTATATCCACACACTCGAATACTGCTTGACTCTAAAAAGGAACAAAATACTGATATACATTAAAACCTCAAAAAAAGTAAAAAACAAGCCAGTAATCCCAGCACTTTGGGAGGCAGAGGCAAGAGGATTGCCTGAGAAGGGGTTTGAGACCAGCCTGGGCAACTTGGCGAGACCTCGTCTCTAGAATAAATTTTTAAAAAATTAGCTGGGCATGTTGGCATGTACCTGTAGTTCCAGCTACTTGGAAGACTGAGGCAGAAGGATCCCCTGAATTCAGCAGGTCAAGGCTGCGGTGGCCATGAGTGTGCCACTATGCTCCAGCCTGAGAGACAGAGTAAGACTCTAACTCAAAAAAAAAAAAGTCAAAAACATACAGGGCAAAAAAAATTTAGACAAAACAGCACACTGTATACTATATGATTCTATTTATATGAAATTCTAGAAAAAGCAGAATGAAACTGTCATGACAGATGTAAACATCCGGTTGCCTGCAGCAAGAGCTGGGGCTGAGGGCTGACTGCAAAGAACAGTAAAAGGCTTCTGGTGGTGATGTAAACATTATGTGTGGTGTGTAGATAACTGAATTCATGTATCACAACTCACTGAATTACATGTTTAAAATAGGTTCATTTTCTTGACAGCAACGTGAATGAACTTAGAGTCTATAATACTCAGTGATCTATCACAGAAACAAAGGACTGAGTACCACAAGTTCTCACTCATAAGTGGACCCTGAACATTTACCATATTACTATAAGAAAGGAATTGGCAGTAGCGAGACACTGACAGAGGAACAGGGGTACATAATATCAATAAGAGTAGTCACACTTTACCTATACAATGATCATGCATGTACCTAACACTGAATTGCACCCTACATTTTAAAAATAAAAAGAGGGGGGGAAATGCTATAAGAAAGGGATTGCAGCCAGGTGCGGTGGCTCACGCCTGTAATCCCAGCACTTTGAGAACCCAAGGCAAGAGGATTGTCTGAGCCCAGAGGTTCAAGACCGGCCTTGGCAACTTAACAAGACCTTGTTTCTACAATAAATCAAAAAACGAGCTGGTCGTGGTAGCACATGCTGTGCTTCCAGCTACTTAAAAGGCTGAGGTGGAATGATTGCCTGTGCCCAGTAAGTCGAGGCTGCAGTGGCTGTGAGCATGCCACTGCACTCCAGACTGGGAGACCGGGCAAGATTTCCATTCAAAAAAGAAAAAAGAAAGGGATTGGCAGTAGTGGGACACTGTCAGGGGAGGGAAGGAGGGGCACATAACATCAATAAGGGTTCCCGATCTCAAACCAGGCAAAGTGGGGACCAAAGGGAAGTCCAAACTTTACCCTGTACAATGACCACTTACATACCTAATCCTGAACTGAACTCCACATCTTTAAAATAAAATAATTAATTTTTAAAAGAATAGGTTTTTATTGTATGCAAATTACAATAGATTGTTAAAATTTTATTGTATGTAAATTTAAATAGATTTTTAAAATTAAGGATTCGTGACATCCCAAATACAGCCTTCCTCACAGCTCCAGTGCCAGCTGATTCCCTTGGATTGATGCTCGGGACATGCTGTTGCTAAGTCCCTCACCTACCGCTCTCCCTTCTGTGAGTCCCTCTCCCCTCTCACAGCCTCTTAATGTGACCCCTGCTTATGGCATATCTCTGTAGAGTTCTCACTACCAAGCTGCAACCAAGTTACCATAGTTTAGGGTTCTACATATATGATCCTTTCTTTCCTTAGCTCCTAAATATTGTAACAGAATATAAAATATTCAAGCAGATTCAACAATCATTACTTAGCACCTCTACTAGGTTAAGGGTCATGGTTACAGAGAGACCTATTCTTGAAAGCACAGTCTACCTTACTATATTTAGCGATTCCTACTCTCAAATGATTATGCCCCAAACATGAACAACACAGGACCACGAATATAAAGATAACATTATTTTTTTGAGTCAGAGTCTCACTGTGTCACCCAGGCTGGAGAGTAGTGGCACATTCATGGCCACCCCAGCACCGACCTGCTGGGCTCTGCGATCCTTCCACCTCAGCCTTCCAAGGAGCCAGAACTACAGGTGCACGCTACCACATCTGGCTAATTTTTGATTTATTGTAGAGACAAGGTCTCGTCAAGTCACCCGGGCTGGTCTTGAACCTGCGGGCTCAGGGAATTCACTCGCCTCAACCTCTCAAAGTGCTGGGATTACAGGTTGAGCCACCGAGCCTGGCCTAAGGATAACATTTTTAATGATGAAATACATATTCACCATTAAACACATATGTATAAATATATAATTGTTGGGAAAAATTATCTTAAGCATTTGAATTTCAGAGATAAAAATTGAATAATATATCCATTATACATAGAGGGTCAAGTTTAGAGGAAGGAATACATAGATTTTTTATTTTATTTCAGTTTTATAAATCTGCAATAGCAAATGAGCCCAATGTGAAATAGAATTACAGCATTTTTGAGATGGATGAGGCTTTAAAAATTAGCTAATATAATCTCTTCATTTTAAAAATGAAGGAAATGGCGAATTGGGAGGTTAGATGACCTGTTCAAGGTCACACAACTAGTAACTGGAGATATCAGCTTATGTAGTTAAATATCCAGCTTCCGGCTCCCACAATATACTACTGTAAAACACCAGGACGTCCTGGTGCCTTTATTGCTGTATGGAGGGAGAGTACATTTCCAGCAACCTATACTTGGCAGAGGAATCTAATTCTCCTGGAAAATGTCAAACAATGATTTCAAATCCATTCAAGGAAGTTTTCTGTTTATTCTGTGCAACCAAGCCCATAATGTACCTATTGTAACAGCAATGTTCTAACTTCTTTTCAAATGAAAATTTAAAGGTCAGGTTCTAAACCAGAGTAAACTTTAAAAATTTTGCTTTTCCATTTTCAAACATATATAACATCAACATAAACATTCACTATGATAATACAGTTTTTATTGATGCTCTTAGTATATTTATTAATACCCCCAGCACTTTGGGAGGCTGAGGCAGGAGGATCACTTGAGCCCAGGAATTCGAGAACAGCCTAGGCAACACACGAGACTTTGTCTCGACAAAAAAAATCAAACAAAAATAAAGAAGACAGAAAAGGTTTCTGAAATTCTGTTCTGAGGTTTAAAAGACACAGTGGTTCATGCCTGTAATCCCAGTACTTTGGGAGTCCAAGGCAAGAAAATATGTCCACACACACACACACACAAAAAAAAAATCAAAAAATTAGCCAAGCATGGTGGTGCACACCTCTAGTCCTAGTTACTTAGGAGGCTTAGGAAGGAGGATCACCTGAGCCCAGAAGGTTGCAGTTGCAGTTAGTCATGATCATGCCACTGCACTCCAGTAGAATGAGATCTCTGACTCAAAAAAAAAAGATAAATGGTTTAAAATATATATATTATATAACAATAGGTATCATTAATGTACACTACTTCTACCATTCCCCAAATTAATCAGGATTACTGAAAAATTAAATATTTATACCACCATTAATTGCATCACAGATATGCACTAAGTTCTGAAATATTAAAAACACCATGTGCTAATAATTTCCATTAGATCCTTGTAGGTAAATCTGAAAATTAGTGTCACTACAGACTTATTTTCAGGGGCTTTCCAATAGACAGTCTGTATAATCTTCAGATCCGTGCATGCAGCTTATCATTCTGAGATAAGCTCTGTATTGCTGATAAGTCTCCAGTCACTAAAAGCCCTAAAATAACTAAATGCCTAGTCAATGTTTTAAAACTGTAATAAAATTGTATATACATTTTTAAAAGACTTTTAGCATCTAAGATATTTTACAAATCAATTTTCCTTCTATTGTAAAAACAAAATGCTGAATTTCTAAGTTATGATTTTTAGAATGAGCTTTATTTACATTTCTAAACACTAGTTCTGAAATATAATCCCTTGGTACAATATACGTCTACTAGAGATTAATGATATAATAGCATGTATGAAAGTCATAAAGTGCTATGTAATTATGTCACAAACACTAGTCAGAAACAACTACTGGTCTAAAAACAAACATTTTAAGGTTTTCCAAATAAATGAATAGAAAAAGTAAATACACATAGAAATGGTGAGTTCACTGGAATTTTTTGTCCATTATCTTCCATGATGACAAACTTTAAAACTATAACCTCTTACTGGAAACGAAACAATGACAAATAAAATTCATCACAACTGACTATTTTATTTTAGGTTTTTTGGAGTCAGGGTCTCTGTTACCCAGGATGGAGTGCAGTGCCATCCATGATCATGGCTCATTGCAGATCAACCCCCTAAGCTTAGGTGATCCTGCCGCCTCAGCCTCCCAAGGAGCTGGGACCACAGGCACACACCACCATGCCTGGCTAGTTTTTAAATTTTTTTGTAGAGGCGAGGTTTCGCTATGTTGCCTAGGCTGGTCTCAAACTCCTGTGCTCAAGCAATCCTCTCACCTCGGCCTCCCAAAGTGCTCAGATTATAGATAGGCGTGAGCCACTGAGCCCGCCTCCTGACTTTACTTTTGACACTGGCATGCGTATCTCTTCTTTTCTATCTGCCTCAGAAGTAGATACAGTACTCAAGAAAAACAGCAACAATATGCTGTACTTGAAATCCATAATAATCCTGTGGAAAATCTAAAACTCCCATTTTTTTATATAAGGGAAAGAAGTACAAATAGAAAGTGATTTAGACTATCGGTCTGATCAATTCCATTTCTGTGATAGAAACCATAGTATCCACTCAGTCAGGTCCTTCCTAAGTGCTTAAGAGCAAAACGTTGCTCTCTCAGTAACACTCAACCAGCTCTTCACCACCTGTGGGTTCCTATTAAATTCTAAGTGAGCTGGGCTTGGTGGCTCAGCCTGTAATCCCACGCCTTTAGGAGGCTGAGGTGAGTGGATTGCCTGAGCCTGCGGGTTCAAGACCCACCTAGGCAGCGAGATCTCATCTCTACAATAAATCAAAAGATCAGCCGGACATGGTAGCACATGCCTGTAATTCCGGCTACTTGGAAGGCTGAGGTGGAAGGATCGCCGGAGCCCAGCAGGTCGAGGCTGCGGTGGCCGGGAGCGGCCACTGCACTACAGTCTGGGCGACAGAGTGAGACTCCAATTCAAAAAAAAAAAAAAATTCTAAGTGAAAGCCGGGCTCGGTGGCTCAGCCTGTAATCCCGCACATTTGGGAGGCTGAGGTGAGTGGATTGCCTGAGCCCGCAGGTTTAAGACCCGCCTGGCCAACTTGGCGAGACTTCATCGCTACAATAAATCAAAATGAGCTGGGCATGGTAGAGCGCGCCTGTAGTTCCAGCTACTTGGAAGACTGAGGCGGAAGGATCGCCGGAGCCCAGCAGGTCGAGGCTGCGGTGGCCGGGAGCAGCCACTGCATTCCAGTCTGACAGAGTGAGACTCCAACTCAAAAAAAAAAAAATTCTAAGTGAGACAACTTCTCATTATTTTTCCTCTCCCTTCTTCCTCAAGGTGTCAGGTGTCTGTTTACATAAGGCGTGTCACCTGTAAATTACAGTACTGTTAATTTTTAACCTGTTCCCTCAGAATTTCCATTTCCACATTCAAGTTAAATGGTATTCAGATATTTCTTCAATGATATAAATGCAAAACCTATTTGCAATCTAATTTTTAGATAAAAGTTGTTCAGTATCACAGTGCTCTTTATGGAAGGTGATTTGGAAACAGAAACCTTACCAAGTGCAACTCTAAGATCCTGTCCCATGTGTGGGGCTGAGGGAAGATGGACAAGCCCTTGTACCTCCCAGTTCTCCACCTCCATACAACTGCTCTATGCCTCTGCTGGGGTCATTTCCCACCACTTGGCAACTGAAGGACAGGGTTTGAGATATTCTACAAAGAAGAGACTAGTGTACACACCTGGCAGGTCCAGAGTACTCACTCATCACTAGGGAAGGTTCAAAACTAAGAAGACTGAAGCAGCAAGTGAGAGATTGCATAACTCTTGGGATGGCAGTCAGCACTCGGGCGCACCAGATACCCACGGTCAGGCCCTGGGCGAGCACTGGGCACACAGGGACGGGCAGACAATCTGTTTCTTCATGGAGCTTGCTCTCTAGTGTAGGAGGCACATAATATTCAAGTAACTCAAGAGCAAGAGCTGTGTAAGCAAGGACACTGCTATGACAGGAGAACAAAGGGTGAGGCACAGGGATATTAGGGTCCCATGTATAGACTATGCTGGTAGGTAAGCTCAGCGTCTTCCACAAACCCCTTCTCCACGGAGTGCTGGTGAAACTGGCTAAACAGTACCTACAGGAGATTTAGAAGGCAGAAGGGGAACATCAGCTACTACTCTCTGAAGACGGTCAGAGTCAAATGCAGCAAGGGTGCAACACAGAGGCTGGCAGGTTCCAGCTTCTCCTCACCCTTCCCTGCTGAACAACAGTGGCCCAGGTCCCACCAGATACTGCACTGTGAATGCAGAAAACCAGATTGCATGGTGCCAGCTCCATCTGTGGTCCTGCTCTGGCAACAGGACAGGGCAGGCTTGCTGGAACTTCTGAGAGCTGCAACCTGTCTACCTACAGCAGGCTATCATGAGAGCTACCCAGGAACTTTCCAGGAATCCTCCAACACCTTCTTTGACCTTGACGTCCCTGCTGCTAGCATACTGTGGAAGGTTGTATTACTGCTATTGATCCCTTGTTCTATAACAGTGCAGAATTGTGTTTCCCTGATGGAAACCTAACTGATACAGCTACAGGTACCAAAGATGTTTCCAGGGTTAACAAAACCATAGGACAGGAATCTGGAATCCATTTTCTTTCTCTCTCTTTTGTTTTGTTTTTTTTGAGTTGGAATCTCACTCTTGTCACCCAGGCTAGACTGCAGCGGCATGCTCACGGCCACTGCAGCCTCGACCTGCTAGGCTCATGCAATTCTTCCGCCTCAGCCTTCGTAGCTGTAACTACAGACACATGCCACCATGCCCAGCTAGTTTTTGTGATTTATTGTAGAGACATGGTCTCACCAAGTTGCCCAGGATGGTCTTGAACCCCTGGACTAGGTAATCCTCTTGCCTCAGCCTCCCAAAGTACTGGGATTACAGGCTTAGCCACCATGCCTGGCTGGAATCTGTTTTCTAATCTGTCTCTAGACTTTTTTTTTTTGAGTTGGAGTCTCAATCTGTCGCCCAGGTTGGAGGACAGTGACATGCTTACGGCCACTGCAGCCTCGACCTGCTGGGCTCAGGTGATCCTTCAGCCTCAGCCTTCCAAGTAGCTGGAACCACAGACATGTGCCACCATGCCCGGCTAAGTTTTTAATTTATTATAGAGACGAGGTCTTGCCATGTTGCCCAGGCTGGTCTCAAATCCACAGGCTCAGGCAATCCTCTTGCCTCTGCCTCCTAAAGTACTGGGATTACAGGCTTGAGCCACCACGCTCAGCCTGTCTAGACATAAAGCCATTAACCTCCCTAGGCCAGTGGTAAAGGAAACCAGATCATCATGCAGAAATAAAAGTTATCTACATCTACATTTTCACCTGTAGACATAATCAGGATAAGGCTTTGGGTTACCAAGCAGTTGCTGCCACAGACATCACTGGTGGTTTTAAGTCAGCTAGAACACTTGGAGAAAGAAGAGTAAACCTGATGTCCTGAACCCATAGCCCAAGTCCAGGCAGGGACCAGAAGCATCTATGACTGCCCTGAAAGCCTACACTCATGGAGCGGCAGAGATGATGTTTCTGAAAACCAAATCCAAGGTCTGAGCCATGGTAGGCCAAAATGAGAAGCAAATTGAGATTGTAATTTGACAGGCTCTCAGGATCCTATATTTTACATAGTTGTACAATCTTCAAATCTTGGCACATCAAAATATGCTTGAGGATTTCGCTAGGCTGAATAGTGGCCTCCAAAGATATCAGGTTCTACACCTGGAGCATAGAAACACTGCCTTACTTTAAAAGGGGGATTTTGGCCAGGCATGGTGGCTCATGCCTGTAATCCCAGCATTTTGGGAGGCCAAGGCACGAGGCTTGTTTAAGCCCTGGAATTCGAGACCAGCCTGGCAACGTAGTGAGACCCTGTCTCTAATTTTTTTAAAAGTGTGGGGGGGATTTGCTGCCAGGCATCATGGCATGCACCTGTAGTCCCAGCTACTTGGGAGGTTGAGGTGGGAAGATCACTTGAGCCTAGGACTCGGAGGATGTTGTAAGCTATGTTCGCACCACTGTACTCCAGCCTGGGCCACAGAGTGAGACTCTGTCTCTTTAGAAATAAAAGGGGAGGGGGACAACAATTTGCAGATGAAATTAAGTTAAGGATCTTCAGATGGGGAGATTCTGCTTTATTAGTGGACCCTAAATGCCATTACAGGTGTTGCTATAGGAGATATAACATAGGTAGCATGGTGACTTCCAAATCTGGGGCTGAAATGTGAAACCCTTTGTCTGATGGAAGCATAACAGGTGGTGTGGGGCCAGGGGCGGATCCCTCACTCAGTGCCCTCCTTGTGCTGATGAGTCCTCTAGCTCTGTGAGTTCCCATGAGAACTGGCTGCAAAAGAGCTAGGCACCTCCCCTCCAATGCTCATGCTTCCCGGCTTGCTGTGCGATCTCTGCATACTCAGCAGCTCTGCTCTGCCCTGAGCACAGTGGAAGCAGCTGGAACCCTTGCCAGTACAGATGCAGTGCATGCTTCACAGCCTGCAGAACCATGAGCCAAATAAACCTCTTTTCTTCATGGATTACCAATTCCTTCATGGCAACACAAAATAGACCGAAACAGAAACTACAGTGAGAAATACGGCACTGTGTACTTGAAATGTGTTTAAGAAAGGTCTCACGTGTCTTTACCCCCCACCACCCACACACACGGTAACTACAGTGATAGAGGTGTTAAGTCATTTGATTAAGGCAGTCATTTCACAATGTGTGTGCATGCTGAACAAATCATCACATTGTACATCTTGCATATATATACATTTTTTGTCACCTATGTAATAAAAGGAGAATTCAGACACACAAGAGAAGGCAATACGAAGACAGAGCAGAGAGAGAGGCTCGAAGACACTGGTCCTGGATATTAGAGAGACATGAACACAGCAAAGGAATAGTGGTAGCCTCCAGATGCAGGAAAAGGGGAGGAATGGTGTTCTCCAGAGCCCCCAGGGAGGGAGGCCCTGCTGACAACTCAGTTCCAGCCCAGGGATACTGATTCTGGATTTCTGGCCTCCTGAACTGTGACAGAAAAATTGCTGTTGATTTAAGCCACCAAATCTGTGGTAATACAGCAGCCACAGAAATTAATTTAAAGATTTACGACTGTGTTTAAAAAAAAATTCGCCGGGCTCAGAGGCTCAGCCTGTAATCCCGCACCTTGGGAGGCTGAGGTGAGTGAACTGCCTGATCCCGCGGGTTCAAGACCCGCCTAAGTAACTTGGCGAGACCTCATCTCTACAATAAAAATCAAAAATCAGCTGGGCGTGGTAGTGTGCGCCTATAGTTCCAGCTACTTGGAAAGGCTGAGGCGGAAGGATCTCTGGAGCCGAGCAGGTCGAGGCTGCGGTGGCTGGGAGCAGCCACTGCACTCCAGTCTGGGCGACAGAGTGAGACTCCCAACTAAAAAAAAAAAAAAAAAAAAGAAAAAAATTCAGTGGTCCTGTATCTTTTTTTTTTTTGAGAAAGCAGGATTTGTTGAGAGGACAGAAAAGTTCCAACAGCGGAAGGGGACCCAAAGGGGTTGCCCCGGTCCTGTATCTTATGTCCATTTTTTTCCTAATGGAATGCCATGAATCTATGTACTGCCCTTGAGCTAGGGCTGTGCTTGTTTTCTCTGTATTGTTCCCATTTAGGAAGCATGTTGCTCAAGTAAACACTCTATTTTATGTCTACTCAGGCAGAAGGTGTTCAACACGTCTCAGAGGAAGACAGGTTAAAACTAAGTTCCCATATTCTAAAAAATTAATCAATGATTAGGAAAACTGAGTTACACTAAAGAGAGCATGGGATAATTCCTTTAGTATACAGTGTGTGTTCAATAAATATATTTTAATAATATACGCTGGACTTGGCAACAAAACAAAGATACCAATGAATGAGAAATTAGTAATATTCTCCCAAGGAAAAGCCAAAGTCCATCCACTTTGTCCACAAAACTACATTTTTTTTTTTGAGTCAGAGTCTCACTTTGTTGCCCAGGCTGGAATGCAGTGGAAAGCTCACAGTCACCCCAGCAATGACCTGCTGGGCTCAGGTGATCCTTCTGACTCAGCCTTCCAAGTAGCCAGAACTACAGGCGCGCGCTACCACGCCTGGCTAATTTTTGATTTGTTGTAGAAATGAGGTCTCATCAAGTTGCCCAGGCCAGTCTCGAACCCGTGGGCTCAGGCAATCCACTCACCTTGGCCTCCCAAAGTGCTGGGATTACAGGGTAAGCCACCGAGCCCGGCCACACCTTTATTCTTTATTCAAGCACAGTTGACAGTAGGATGTTAAAAAGTTTTACAATTTTTGACAGTCTGTCAATTATAAATCTGTGAAAACCTGTTCATTCTATATGTTCTGTTAAGTTTCAGTTAAGTTATTCTCACGTTTTTCTTAAATTTTTATCATTCATGAATGCTAGGAAGAAGAAAATTTCAAGGCCCTTCACCTTTCAGGCTTATCCATAGACTTATCCATAGTTCCAGCTACTTGGAAGGCTGAGGCGGAAGGATCGCCGGAGCCCAGCAGGTCGAGGCTGCGGTGGCCAGGAGCAGCCATTGCACTCCAGTCTGGGTGACCAAGTGAGACTCCAACTCAAAAAAAAAACCAAAAAAACAAAAAAAAGAATAGAGGAGTGCCACCCTCCCTCAGAACAAGATTCCAATATCGGAATTCAAATGCTGTGTTGCCCTGGCTCTAACCCCACCCTTTCTCAACAGTAGACTGCAGCCACGCCCGGGAACCTACAGCCTTAGAAGGTTGTGTGTAGTATTCACTTACACTCCCCGAAATATGAATCTGTGTTAGTTATGCTGCTAATGCTGACTGTCCAGCTCCCACGTCACTGCCTGCTCACGGGTGGGGACAGGTTCAGACTGCTCCATGCTCATCTGTTCTTCATGCAGGAGGCGTCTTAACGAAAGGTAGATCTGATCGCAGCCCTTCCTTCGCTTAACTGACTTCTTACCAGAAGAGAGAGTCCAAACACCTTCACATAAAGCAGCTCTTCTCATCTGGTCCCAGCCTAAATTTCCTGCCACATACTAACCCCCATCTCCAACTGTTCTTTAAAGCATTTTCTGTATAAACACTCCTCTCTGTAGAAGCCTCTCCCCCTTCTCTATCTGTACAACTTCTCCATATCTTACAAGACTCAAAACACAAGTCTCAGTGAAATCTCCTGTTTCCCAAGAGATGGAATTAATTCTTCCCTCTGCTGAGCTCCCAGGCCATCCTGCTTGTGTCTCCTGTAACAGCACTCATAAAGTTTATCAGACAAATTTGTTGACAAATGAAATACACTTCCTTCTTTTATTCATCATGATTTTACCACTGCCTATCATGTATTAGGGATTTATTCTATGTTGGATTTATAGAAGGATAAATAAACTCCATAATACGCAAAGCCTCCAAAATGGAGAATGATCTCCTCATAAGTCTCTGTATAACATGTAAAAGACAGGAAGGGTACAGTGGCTCATGCCTGTCATCCCAGCACTTGGGGAGGCTGAGATGGGAGGATTGCCTAAGTCCTGGAGTTCACGATGAGCCTAGGCAACATAGTGAGAACTCATCTCTACAAAAAATAAAAATAAAAAAATAGACATGGTGGCACATGCCTATAGTCTCAGCTATTTGGGAGGCTGATGCAGGAAGATCACCTGAGCCAAGAGTTCAAGACTAGCCTAGGCAACATAGCGAGACTACATTTCTATAAAAAATAAAAATAAAAAACTTAGCCAGGCAAGGTGGTATGAGCCTATAGTGTCAGCTATTTGGAAGGCTGAGGCAGGATTACCTGAGCCCAGGGGATGGAAGTTGTGGTGAGCTGTGACTGAGCCACTGCACTCCAGCCTAGATGAGCGTAAGACTCCAACTCAAACAAACAAACAAAAATATATAAGATATACAATAATATGTAAAAGACAAATGCAGGTGGAAACAGTCTCTCATAAAATGTTTTCTAATAACTGAACTTCACAAAGAAATAAAAATAATAAAAGAAACTTGCACACCTACAGCATGTCAAACATCGTGCAAGATGATTTAAGGCAGTATCTCATTGAAATCTTAATCTAGGCCGGGCTCGGTGGCTCAGCCTGTAATCCCAGCACTTTGGGAGGCCGAGGTGAGTGGATTGCCTGCGCCCGCGGGTTCAAGACCCGCCTGGGCAACTTGGCGAGACCTCATCTCTACAATATATCAAAAATTAGCCGGGCATGATAGCGCGCGCCTGTAGTTCCAGCTACTTGGAAGGCTGAGGCAGAAGGATCGCCAGAGCCCAGCAGGTAGAGGCTGCGGTGGTGGAAAGCAGCCATCGCACTCAGTCTGGGTGACAGAGTGAGACTCCAACTCAAAAAAAAAAAAAAAAAAAGAACTCTTAATCTGTAAAAGGAGGTATCATTCATTTTCAGATTAAGAACCTGAGCTTCTGAGATACTAAGTGAATCAGGCAGGCCTTGCATAAATAAACCAAGATTGATTTCTGCCCAAACCCACCGTCTGCAGTCAAGCCTGGGGTTAAGCACGTTTAAGCATCCGAGGCTCACACTACAGTGAGTAAGTTTCTGATCTCAAAATGAGTTCACACTTTGTCTCCATTACTTGATAACTATAGCAAATTACACAACTCTCTGTCCCTCCATTCCTGCATCTATAAAGTGGGGATGTACCCCATTGGATGGTCACAAATCATATAAAGTAGTTATTATACTACCAGGCCTCATTCATTGAATACCTTTATGAGATCTACTCAGGACAGAATACTGTTTGAAATTGGTTTTACAACACATATGAATTTAGAAAAAAAACCTTCTTATCCAACTTTTACAAAAACAAAAACCAAAAAAACTAGGCAGAGTAGGTATGAAGTCATATGTGGACACTTTGTGGAAAGAACTTGTTTCTCAGCATTTTATCTCAAGTGACCTAAAGGTTTCAGCTTCAATTTAACTCTAGTTTCTACTATGCTCCCTGACCTAGCATACCTTTCCCATCAAAATTCTTATCTCTAAGTTTATAGCAACTTGCCTTAAACTAGTTCTTTGGTTTCTTTTGAGATGAGATCTCCAAGATGGATTATAAACTAGTAAGAATTCTGGGCAACCTGGGAAGCCATAACGTTCTAGTTTCTGAAGTCACTTTCATAACTATATATCAAATGCTCTCGAATTTACATAACAAAACAGTTTTGAATGATTAAAAATATGTAGCTACTATACTCCTTCATTACTGGAGATAATTAAGTTGAATGTATTTAGTATACATTGCCTTTGTGAGGATTAAAATCTAATGTTAGGGCAGGCAAAGTGGCTCACGCCTATAATCCTAGTCCAAAGGGTTGCCTGGGCAACTTGGTGAGACCTCGTCTCTACAATCAATCAATCAATAAATAAATAGCCAGACATGATGGCGCACATCTGTAGTTCCAGCAACTTGGAAGACTGAGGCAGAAGGATGGCCTGAGCCCAGCAGGTCTGAGACTGCGGTGGCCATGAGCGTGCCACTGCACTACAACCAGGGTGACAAAGTGAGACTTCGACTCAAAAAATAATAATAAAATAAAATCTAATGTTAAACTACTGATTCATATTGATCTGAACTCTGTTTAATAACAAATTCACACTCAAGAATGACTTCATTAGTTGGCAGTTTAATGATGCTCAAGCTATTTCTGTTACCCAGACAGGTTTATAACTTACTCTAAATATCTGGCAATTTCACACACATGCACACTACACTGTTGATTAACATCAAATCAAAACTTCATTCTCAGGCTGATGTGAGGTGTTAGGTGTGAGATACCCCCACACATGTAATCCCAGCACTTTTGGGAGCCCAAAGTGGGAGAAGACTCCTTAAGGCCAGGAGTCTAAGACAAAAAATAAAAAATTAGCTGGATATGGTGGCACAAGCCACCAGTTACTCAGGAGGCCCAGGAGGTCAAGGTTACAGTGAGCTCCATTCCTGCCAACTTCACTATAAAATGTTCAAGAGAAAGCTCAAAAGTTATACTTTACAGCTACTGAATGATAAGATTGGGCTTTCACCGAGATTATGATTTTTTTATTTATTCAGTCATTCATTCAACAACCTGAGTTCCTATGAAGTAAAAGATAAGTGCTTGAGGATACAAATTATACATCTCAAGTATAAGTGAGGCCCTCTAAGGAGCATAGGTAGGACCCAGGGCAGGGTATTTAATTTGTCCAACTTTTAATATCCTTACCTACAAAAGGGGTGATATAACTAGGATCAAATGAGGTACTAAAACAGGAAACAAGCCGGCCTTGGTGGCTCAGCCTGTAATCCCAGCACTTTGGGAGGCTGAGGTGAGTGGATTGCCTGA
>NW_007252030.1:760107-762210 GCF_000164805.1 Carlito syrichta
CCAGTCTGGGCGACAGAGTGAGACTCCAACTCAAAAACAAAAAAATAAAATAAAATAAAACAGGAAACAGAAAAATATTTTCAAATATAAGATTATTAATATATTCTACAGTAAGCTTACTACAACTCAAGAGTTCCTCTTGTATCTAGAATACTGTGAGAGATGGATTGTTTCATTATATGACTCAGAGTAACAAAAACTTACTAAGAGCCTAATATATAATGATGTGCTCAAGTACTAAAGTGCTAAAAATTTAAAGGATATCATGACTTTCCTTAGAGAGCTCACATTCTAGTAGGAATAATAAAATTCTCAAATAACCATAGTAAAATGCAAATTTAACAAGTAGTATAAGATTTATAAAACTCAGCATACCAGGAAAAAAAGAATGTTCTGGACTTGTGGTAGATATCAGAAAGCTTCATAAGAGGTAGCATTTAGGACACTGAAGAATAACCAGAATTTCTATAAAGACAGCAAGGAAGGTGTTCCCTGCTTCTTCCAAGGAAGAAAAGAGACAGCAAGACCACAGCGGGAGGGCATACAGCGCATTCAGAAAAGCATTTCAAACTTATGACTCCAGCTTGGCTAAAAAATAGGATACATGGGATAAAGCAATCACTCTTTTAAAAGAATAAAAGGAACGGAGCTCAGTGGCTCATTCTGTAATCCCAGCACTTTGGGAGGCCAAGGCAAGTGGATTGCCTGAGCCTGAGGGTTCAAGTCCAGCCTGGGCAACTTGGTGAGATCTCGTCTCTACAATAAAAAATAAAAAATTAGCTGGGAGTGGTAGTGCATGCCTCTAGTTCCAGCTACTTGGAAGGCTGAGGCGGAAGGATTGCCAGAGCCCAGCAGGTCGACGCTGGGGTGGCCATGAGCAAGCCACTGCACTCTATCTTGGGCAACGGAGTGAGACTCCAACTCAAAAAAAAAAAGAATAAAAGAACTATACTGATTTTATTAGAGCCATGGACAGAAACATTTTGAAGGGACTTGCATGTCTCCCTAAATAATTTAAAATGTACTCTACACCCAGTAGAGTCACTGAGTATCTCAGAGGAAGAGACCACTGTCGCACTCGACCTTAGAAAGCAGCATGGAGGTGAGCGGGCAAGGCAAGTATGGAAGTCACGCCAAGGCAAGTGTGGAAGTTATGCCACAGTGCAAACAAGAAGAGCCTGTTTAGCACAGAGGCAGTCAGGATGAAAACGGGGAGGAGTCTGAAGACAGAGAGTCAGCACCAGAAGGAAAGTCAGGATCAGAGTGTAAACCTGGAAGTCACTCCCTGGACACACCTGAGTCCACCAGTGACTGAGGACAAGAGCACCAAGATGGAAATGACCGGAAGCCACCTCTGACCGCCAAGGCGGAGCGCGGACCCTGAGCACTGTGACTCAGTGTTTAGGTGCCACAGCAGAGAGTACAGGAGGCGTCGGTCCCCTGTCACACAGCAACGCCCATCTTGCCGGTCCATCTTTAATCCATCTGATCCGGAACCCAGAGGTATTTCAGCTGGTTTAGGTAAATATGTCAATCAAAACCCTCCCATCCTCAACACTCGGAAGCCACCCCCGACAGACAAACAGGTAGACACACACGCACGCATGCACACTAGTCTTGTTTGAGTTGGGGCCTCCTTCTGTCGCCCAGGCTGGAGGCTCACTGCAGCCTCGGACTCCCGGACTGAAGCGATCCTCCCGCCTCAGCCTCCCAATTAGTTGCCACTACAAACATGAGCCATGGCATCTGGCTAACTTGTTTTTCGTTTTTGTATAGATGAAGGTCTCGCATGTCTGAGCTCTAGCAATCCTCCCGCATCAGCCTCCCAACGCGCTGGAAGTACAGGCATGAGCCACCGTGCCCGGCTAATTTTTTTCAGTTTTTGTATAGATGAGGGTCTCGAACCCCTGGGTTCAAGTCGTCCTCCAGCCTTGGCTCCCAAAGCGCTGGAATTGCAAGCGTGAGCCGCGGCGTCCGGCTAATTTTTTTAGTTTTTCTACAGATGAGGGTCTCGAAACCCCTGGGCTCAAGCCATGCTCCCGCCCGGCCTCCCAACGCGCTGGGACGACAGGCCGAGCCCGTGCCCCGCTCCCGGGGAGCCCG
>NW_007252030.1:762988-782281 GCF_000164805.1 Carlito syrichta
GGGGAGGCTGCCACGGCGTCCCGCGGCGAGGGGAGGACAAAGGCCACGGGGCAGAGGCCCGAGAGCCGCCAGAGGCGGATCCTGGAGACCGATGGACCTGCGCCTGGGTGACTGCCAGGGGCTGGCAGGCGGTTCGTGTCTGTCATCTCAGCTCATTGGGATACCTGGGCCGGAAGATCGCTTGAGGCTAGGAGTTCGGGACCAACCTGGGCAGCAGAGCGAGATCTGTGTCAAAAAAATACAAAACTGCCAGTTGGGGGATGCGCGCCTGGGTTCCCTGATAATCGGGAGGCTGAGGCGGGAGGATCAAGTCCAGATGTTCGAGGCTACAGGGAGCCTCGAGTGGGTGGTTCCACTGCACTCCAGACTGGGTGACAGCATGAGAACCCTATTCAAAAATAAAAAATAAACACAACAACACTAAAAAAGACTGTCACTGACCTGAAAAACAAACAAACAAACAAGACTCGCTTAGCTCTGGCACAGGCTGCCAATCTGTGTCTAGAAGAAGGACTGTTCTTCCTCTTGAAGACCTTGAGGCCGGGGGGAGCCCACGGCGGCGCCACCAGTGGGTTGAGTGCCATTAACCAGGCGACGAGAGAGACAGCTGGGGTCAGAGGATTTCATAGTGAGGAGGGCTACCCCTTCCTGGTTGCACGGATCGCTTAACAACATTGCACGTAAAGGCTTTCTGAGATCTTTGTTGGAAGCCTCGCACCCACTGTATCCCGTCCTGGTGATGACCAGGCTGGAGTCATATTCTAGAGCTCAGCGGATAACCATAGAGCAGTACTATCCCTTTCCTGTTAACACAGTGCTGCTATTAACTCAGCTTGTGTCTCTTTATACTGTAAATGATGCAAACTATGTCCAAGAGAAACATACTTAAGACAAAAAAGTAGAAAATTAAAATTAACTGTGTTAGAAAATAACTGGCTTTAAACTTTTCTGTAATATGATCTTGAGAAGATTCCTGAATGGCGAAATGTATATTGGATCTTAATACCTGTCCACCTTTTTTGAAAGCAGTGTGCCTGACATAGGATAATAATAGCTAGGCACTAATCTAAGATCATTTATATACACAAGGCACATCTTGCTTTATTGAGCTTTGCTTTATTGCTCTTCACTAATAACACAGTTTTACAAATTGGAGGTTTGTGGCTACTGTGAATTGAGTATGTCTACTGATACCATTTTTCCAAGCATGTGTTCATTTCATGTCTCTGTGTCATGTGCTATTCAATAATTCTCTCAATATCTCAAACTTTTTCATTATTATTATTTTTCAGTTGGAGTCTCACTCTGTCATCCAGGCTGGAGTGCAGTGGCATAGTCACGGGCACTGCAGCCTCCACTGCTGGACTCGGGTGATCCTTCCGCTTCGGCCTTCCAAGTAACTGGAACTACAAGTGTGTGCCACCACGCCCAGCTAATTTTTCTTGATTTATTGTGAGATGAGGTCTCACGAAGTTGCCCAGGCTGGTCTTGAACCCCTGGGCCCAGGCAATCCTCTAGGTGTGAGCCACTGCATCCGGCCTTTTTCATTATTATTGAGAACTAAACTATGACTTTTTTCTTTCTCTCTTGCCAAATTCCTAACTAAGGGGACAGGGAAGATGAGTTTTTATTAACCTTATATACTGTGGGTTACTTTCCAACCTGACTCTGGTATAACATCACCTAACAGATAAAGAAGGAAATAAAAAATAGTTTATGACCCTGCAAAGCCATCTCTTGGGGAAGTTTGCATCTGTATGGAATCGTCCTCAAAGGAGCTAGACATTTGCTATCTGTTCTCTCTCTGGATTGATATCTACATATCAAGAAACTTGACTTCCTCAACACCTCTTATCTCAATGCCCCTATCTCAAAATAACATTTTCCTGACTGAATTTGAACTTCCTTAAACAAAGCCTAACTCTTGCTACTAACTGGCAATCAGGAAATCCTTAAATCCATTTATGACCTGCAAGCCCCCACTTGGAGATGTCTGACCTTCCCAGACCAAGCCAATGTAAATTTTATGTGTATTGACTTAGAGTTTTTTGCAACTTCTGTCTTTTTAAGATGTATATAACCGACCAGGTGCTGCTGCTCATGCCTGTAATCCCAGCACTTTGGGAAGCAGAGTTGAGAGGATTGCCTGAGCCCAGGGCCTTGAGACCAGCCTGGGCAAATTGGCAAGACCTCATCTCTAGAATAAATAAAAAAAATAAGCCAGGCATGGTGGTATGTGCCTGTGGTTCCAGCTACTTGGAAGACTGAGGTGGAAGAATCACCTGAGCCCAGCAGTAGAGGCTGCATTGGCCATGAATGTGTCACTGCCCTGCAGTCTGGGCAACAGAGTGAGGCTCTGACCAAAAAAAAAAAAAAAAAGTATATAACCAAGTTGTAATTCAATCACCTCAGGCACCTCTCAGATACTGGGAGCCTAGGTCACTAATATGTGACTCAGAATAACCGTTCTTAAATATTTTCCAGAGTTTGGCATCTTTTGACAACATTGTGTGTGTGTGTGTGTGTGTGTGTGTGTGTGTGTGTGTGTGTTTAGAGACAGAGAGCACCCAGACTGCAGTGCAGTGCACCCTCAGAGCCACCACAGCCTCAACCTGCTGGGCTCAGGTGATCCTTCCACCTCAGCCTTCCAAGGAGCTGGAACCACAGGCATGTGCTACTACACCCAGCTAGTTGTTTGATTAACTGTAGAGATGAGGTCTCGCCAAGTTGCCCAGGCTGGTCTCGAACCCCTGGGCTCAGGCAATCCACTCACTTCTGCCTCCCAAAAGGATTTATAGGCATGGGCCACCATGCCAGGCTATATTGTTACATGTTATGGAGATCTAGAATATGTGATCTTTTATGTTACAATTGTAATTGATTTGGGGCACCAGGAACCACGCCCATATGAGAAGGCAAACTTAATTGATCAATGTTTATTATGTTTTGACGGCTCCATCAGCTGCCCATTTTCTTGCCTCTCTCCTCCTCAGGCCTCCCTATTTCCTGAGACACAGCAATATTGAAATTAGGCCAGTTCATTACCCTAGTGTGGCTTTGAAAGAAATGAAAATATTTTACCCCAAAATATATTTTGACATATTTTGAGATGGCAGACCAAAGGGGCTGCAAACAGGAGTAGCCTTGCAAAACCATCTTCTGTGGGAGAGATTTGCATCTATGGAGAATCGGCATTGATACAGCCTAACTGTCTCTGAGGCGTCCACCCTGTAAAGGTCTGAAAGTAGCATTACCACCTGGTCTTTTTAAGGACTGCTACTTGTGAGGTTTTGTCCACATAACAAGATCACCTGTGCTAGCCAGGCATCCTTTCATCTCCCTCCCATAACTTGTCTTGCCACTATAACCTGATTTATCACCATAACCCATTTTGGGCCTTGCTCTGAGCCTCCATTCTTTCTGTAGCCTTAAGATGGCACATTCAAGCCTGTAATCCCGGCACTTTGGGAGGCTGAGGCGAGAGGATTGCCTGAGCCCAGGGGTTCAAGAACAACCTGGGGTCGGGCTTGGTGGCTCAGCCTGTAATCCCATGCCTTTGGGAGGCTGAGGTGAGTGGATTGCCTGAGCCCGTGGGTTCGTGACCCACCTGAGCAGGCGAGACCTCATCTCTACAATAAATCAAAAAAATTAGCCAGGCGTGGTAGCCCATGCCTGTAGTTCCAGCTACTTGGAAAACTGAGGTGGAAGGATCTCTGGAGCCCAGCAGGTTGAGGCTGCGGTCGCCAGGAGCGGCCACTGCACTCCAGTCTGGACGACAGAGTGAGACTCCAACTCAAAAAAAAAAAAAAAAAGAACAGCCTGGATAACTTGGTAAGACCTCGTTTCCACAATAAATCAAAACTTTAGCCAGGTGTGGTAGCACATGCCTGTAGTTCCAGCTACTTGGAAGGCTGAGGCAGAAGGATTGCCTGAGCCCAGCAGGTCGAGGTTGCTGTGGCCCTGAGTGTGCCACTGCACTCTAGCCTGGGTGACAGAGTGAGATTCCAACCAAAAAAAAAAAAGATGGCACATAAGCTTCTTCCCATGGGGGTTTAGGCTAAGGACTCTGTGATTCCTCTCCCCACATGCACACTAATAAATGTGTATGCCTTTTATTTTCATGCATATATGGGGGTGCCAAAAATGTATACCCATGTTAAGAGATGTTATCTATGCATTACTCTTTGAAGTTGAATTGAATTACGGTAGCCATGTGTAGTATGACATTTGCTCAACGATGCTTCTGCTGTTTTCTTTGACTGTCCTGCCTGTCACATGGGGATACTATCATTCATTTGATTAATGTCATCTTTTGAGCAAACATCATACTAAAAAATGTGTAAACATACATCTATATATTTGGCTTTATTTATTTATTCATTTATTTTTTTGAGTCAGAGTCTCACTCCGTCGCCCAGCTTGGAGTGCAGTGGCATGCTCACGGCCACCCCAGGGTCGACCTGCTGGGCTCCGGCGATCCTTCCGCCTCAGCCTTCCAAGTATCTGGAACTCCAGGTGTGCTCTACCACACCCAGCTAAGTTTTGATTTATTGTAGAGACGAGGTCTCGCCAATTTGCCTGGGCTGGTCTTGAACCCACAGGCTCAGTCAATCCACTCACCTTGGCCTCCCAAAAT
The DNA here is from genome assembly GCF_000164805.1 of Carlito syrichta. Classification (NCBI taxonomy): domain Eukaryota; kingdom Metazoa; phylum Chordata; class Mammalia; order Primates; family Tarsiidae; genus Carlito; species Carlito syrichta. Next base: position 767,625 of record NW_007252030.1, read on the forward strand.
TCTGGGATTACAGGCTGAGTTACTGATCCCGGCCACATCTATATATTTGAATTGGGGTTTCTTTCTATCACCCAGCCTGAAGTGCAGTGGCTTAATCATTGCTCACCATAACCTTGACCTCTGGACTCAGGCAATCCTTCCACCTCAGCCTCCTGAGTAGTAGAGACTACAGGCACCCACCACTACACCCAGCTAATTTTTTCATTTTTGTAGAGATGAGGTCTGGCTATGTTGCCTAGGCTGGTCTTGAACTCCTAGGCTCAAGCAATCCTCTCGTCTCTGCCTCCCAAAGTGTTGGGATTATAGGTGTGAACCACCATACTCAGTGTCTTTCTTTTATTAGTCTGCCTTTTTTCAGTTGATTTTTCATCAAAATTTTTTCAGGATGAAGAGGAAACTACTAAAGCTCACCAAAGCAAGAATGTCAGCTGAGCCTTAACTGCAAGTCTGGACATCTAAACAACTCAAGTCAGTACCCAACAGTCTGAAGCTCTTTTGATAATAACAACCCTATTCCCCTTGAGTGATTTACCTATATTATCTCATTTAACCTTCACAGTAGTCCTACAAAGTAAGCATTAGTACTTGTGAAATAAGCTAAATCAGTTAATAAAATCAAATTGCTAGCAAAGTGATAATATTAACCAGCTTACTCCATTTTGTTTAAAACTTTCATCTTAGTTACCTGCCTAACCTAATGTGTGATTACAGTAACGTTCCCATGACCACCGACCCTCAGCTTTGTCTCCTTTGGGCAGGTTATGCTGACCATTGCCTACCGACCATTACAGAACTCCTTCGCCATAAGTTCCATGTAATTGTATGCTTTGTTAACTGAAATCAAATGTTATGCTTTGACATTTTCATAGTTTGTTCTTGTATTCTGTTAGTGATCTAACCAAGGTAACTACCATTGTATAATGACTCTTCTTCCTTGTCTCTATGTAACTACCTTAAACTATATCTTAATGGAAGAATTCCAGGGACTTTCTGGGCACTGGCTATACCTAGGACATGAAATAAATCAAAGCTCCCTAACAACTGAAGTTCCCATTTTGGTTGCCAAGTTGTAAGTTAATAGTTTCTATGGTCACTAAGTTGCTATGTAGCCAATGCTGCAAATTTTACCTATAAAAATTTGTCACAAACTGCACCAATTTGTCAAGAGTTTTCGTTCCTCCTCTTCCCTCACACATTAATAAATTTATAACTAATTAAGCTCAACTTACTGGCATAGCTTCTTCTTGCTTACTCGGTCATAACATTTGGAGGCCCCAGTGAGAATTAATTTATTGTCTGCCAGCACAACATGCTGCCTCACTCTGGTCCTTCTGGGCTAGGAGGAGAGGTGCTTGGGGAGGCGCCACCTGAAATCTCAGGACCCCTTAGCCTCTCACCTGGCTCTGAGAGGCTCAGAACGACTGCTGGCAGCTATGCCTCAAAAGAATCAGAGTTCGTCTGCTGTCTCCTAGGAGTTAAGAGTATTTTTGATTGCCTGGTACCACGGTTTTTCTGTTTTTATTTCTGATCAAGGGAGTTACAGCCTGACGAGGTCACCCTTCGGACACTATTCACTAAGCCAAGACATTGGCTGAATAGAATCCCTGTTCTCTGCCTTGAGGTGTTCCCGGGATCTGTAATTTTGTTTTAATTTTTGTCTGTTACTTGTTTGTGTGCTGTTTTGTTCGTTATGTGTCATGGGTTCCCAGAACTCAAAACAAGTCAGTCCTTTAGAGTGTATGTTAAAGAACTTTTCTGTTGCCTTTGCTGAGGATTATGGTGTCCCCCTTACTAAAGGCAGACTCCGAACTCTCTGTCAGATAGACTGGCCTGCTTTTCATGTTGGCTGGCCTTCTACAGGGTCTCTGGATGTTAACATCACTGAGGATGTCTGGAAAATAGTCACAGGGAAACCTGGTCATCTGGATCAGATCCCTTATATAGACCAATGGCTAAGTTTGGTCCGGAACCCACCCCCTCAGTTAATGGCATGTTCTCTTGAAACTCCTAGTTGAGCTCTGATCATTTCCTCCCATAAACGACCAGAACAGGCTAAGCCTCATAATAACTCCACTCCATCTAAGCTGCTCCTCCAGGAACCCAAGGTCCTGCTGTGTCCAGCTCCTCTTCCCTCCTGCACGTCGTATCCTATTCTCCCGTCCTCTAGTGAGAATCCTCTTGAGGATCCAGTCCTCTTCCACCCTCCACTGTATACTCCTTAGACTTCCTCACCCACTGTTACCTCCATGGCTCCTGATTGTCCCCAGCCATCTCCAGAGACTGAGGCTGCCTCCAGTTCTAACCCATTTGTGTCTTCTCCACCTGTGGCAGCCTGACTTAGGTCCTGTGCTGATCTGGTTCCAATCCTTCCCCTCCAGGAGGTCCCGTCGGCATTGGGGGATCGGGTGGGAGGAGTTTTTATGGTGTATACCCCTTTTTCTTCTTCTGATTTATACAATTGGAAGCACCAAAACCCTTCTTTCTCTGCTAGGCCACAGGCACTTATTTTGTTAATGGAATCTGTTATGTATACCCATTGTCTCGCGCAGGACTACTGTCAGCAACTTTTAGTCACTCTGTTTACTGCTGAGGAGCGAGAGTGCATTAGATCTCTTCATCCAACTGTTCCTAACCCGTACACTTTTCTTAGTCTACTTCCCCTTCAACATCAGGTACATACTGTGCTAGACTTAAAAGATACTTTTTTTGCTATTCCCCTGTCTCCTGTCAGCCAACCTATTTTTGCTTTTTAGTGGACAGATCCAGACACAGGAGACACCAGATAGTTAACTTGGACACGACTACCACAAGGCTTCAAAAATTCCCCAGCCCTCTTTGGGGAGAACTTGCAAGAGGATTTGTTGGGGTTCCATGCCCAACACCCTGAATGTGCTTTGCTTCAATACATGGGTGGCCTTATACTTCAGCTACAGACTCAGACACCTGTTTACGAGGTACTAAAGCTTTGTTACAGCTTCTCCAGGACCTGGTCTACAGAGTATCAGCAAAGAAAGCACAGCTTTGCTCTGCCAAAGTGTTCTACCTTGAATACCAGCTGCAAGAGGGCAAGTGAGCCCTAACCTCAGCCCAGAAAGAAGCCATTCTCCAAAATTCCCTTGCCAACCACCAAGAAACAGGTATGAAGCCGGGCTCGGTGGCTCAGCCTGTAATTCTGTGCCTTTGGGAGGCTGAGGTGAGTGGATTGCCTGAGCCCGCGGGTTCGAGACCCGCCTGGGCAGCGAGACCTCATCTCTACAATAAATCAAAAAATCAGCCGGGCGTGGTAGCACATGCCTGTAATTCCGGCTACTTGGAAGGCTGAGGTAGAAGGATCACCGGAGCCCAGCAAGCGAGGCTGCGGTGGCCGGGAGCAGCCACTGCACTCCAGTCTGGGAGACTGAGTGAGACTCCAACTCAAAAAAAAAGAAAGAAACAGGTACGGGAATTCCTGGGGAAAGCAGGGTATTGTCAGCTATGGATCCAGGATTTGCCGAAATTGCCAAACCTGTGTACTCGGCCACAGCAGGGGATCAACCCCTAAATTGGACTGCTGCTGAGGAACAAGTGTTCCAGCAGCTAAAAACAGCTCTAACGCAAGCACCGGCACTAGCCCTTCCAGATGCTACCAAATCTTTCCACTTGTTCATTCATGAACAATGAGGAATTGCCAAAGGGGTCCTCAGACCTTAGGGCCGTGGAAAAGACCGGTGGCCTATTTATCAAATAGACTGGACCCGGTAGCTTCTGGTTGGCCCTCTTGTCTTTGAGCCATTGTGGCCACGGCTTTACTGGTTAAAGAAGTAGACAAGTTAACTTTTGACCAAAACTTGGCTCTAACTGCTCCCCATGCTGTTAAGACTCTGCTCTGGGGAGCCTCCAGCCGTTGGATATCAAATACATGTATTACCCAGTATCAGAGCCTATTACTAGACCAGCCTAGACTAACTTTCTCTCCTACTCAATGCCTCAACCCGGCAACCCTGTTGCCTAATGACCATCCGGAGATGCCAGTGCATAACTGTGAGGATGTGTTGGACATTACCCAGGCCAGCCGACCTAATCTTCAGGACACTCCTCTGTACCAGGCTGATGCTGACCTGTTCACAGATGGTAGCAGCCTGGTACTTAAACGGAGTCCGTAAGGCTGGTGCAGCGGTAACTACAGCTCATGATGTAATCTGGTCACATGCACTGCCTCAGGGTACTTCTGCCCAAAAGGCTGTGTTAATTGCTCTAACCCAGGCCCTGCACTAGGAAGCAGAAAGAGTAAACATCTTCATGGACAGCCGGTATGCGTTTGCTACACTTCATGTACATGCCATAATCTACAAAAAATGTGGCCTTCTCGCCGCAGCAGATAAGACTATCAAAAATAAAAAAGAAATATTAGCCCTCTTGGAAGCTGTTTGGCTCCCTAAAGAGGTAGCTGTATGGAAGGCTGAGGCGGAAGGATCGCCAGAGCCCAGCAGGTCGAGGCTACGGTGGCTGGGAGCAGCCACTGCACTCCAGCCTGGGCGACTGAGTGAGACTCCAACTCAAAAAAAAAAAAAAAAGAGCTAGATATTATTCATTGTAAAGGTCACCAAAAATCGGACACTCTAGAAGCAGTTGGAAACCGCCTGGCAGACCGGACAGCTTGGGAAGCAGCAGAACTACCAACTGAACCTCGAACTATTTTACCAGCTAAAACTTCTCCAGTCCCTTCTCTCCCACAGTGGCCCGGATATATGCATAGAGAAGAGACTGCAGAGCTGGTGGGAGCTTACAAGAAACCTGATGGCTGGTGGGTTGAAAACTTCAGAATTGTTCTACCTGAAGTTCTTGCAGAAAAATTAATAAAACAACTCCACTCTACCACCCACCTAGGAGGAACCAAAATGGCTGAACTGTTAAACCATTTTTATATTATCAATAACATAAAAAACCAAGCTAATTCAACAACTTTAATGTGTCCTGTTTGTGCTCATGTCAATCCCAAGGGAGGGCCAAAACCCCTTCCAGGAATCAGGGCACGAGGATTAAACCCTGGTGAACAATGGGAAATAGACTTTACTGAAATAAAACCTCCACATGCAGGATACAATTATTTACTGGTGTTAGTAGACACTTTTTCAGGATAGGTAGAAGTGTTTGCCACAAGAAATGAAACTGCCCTTACAGTTGTAAAACACTTATTAAATAAAATAATTCCTAGGTATGGGCTTCCTTTTTCTATTGACTCAGACAATAGTCCTGCCTTCACCTCGTCCATAGTACAGCTGGTTAGTAAAGCACTCATCATCAAATGAAAACTGCATTGTGCTTACTGACCACAAAGCTCTGGACAGGTAGAACGCATGAACTGGACTTTAAAAAATACTTTATCTAAATTAATAATAGAAACTGGTGAACAGCTGGGCTCGGTGGCTCAGTCTGTAATTCCATGCCTTGGGAGGCTGAGGTGAGTGAATTGCCTGAGCCCGCAGGTGCAAGACCCGCCTGGGCAACTTGGCGAGATCTCATCTCTACAATAAATCAAAAATCAGCCTGGCGTTGTAGTGCACACCTGTAATTCTGGCTACTCGGAAGGCTGAGGCAGAAGGATCGCCGGAGCCCAGCAGGTCGAGGCTGCGGTGACCGGGAGCGGCCACTGCACTCCAGTCTGGGTGACGGAGTGAGACTCCAACTCAAAAAAATAAAATAAAATAAACCGGTGAAAGATGGGTAGCTCTCTCACCACTAGCTCTCCTTCAGGTTAGATGTACCCTGTATAAGGCTGAGTTTACTCCCTATGAAATCATGTTTGGAAGACCTCCTCCTCTGTTACCCCGCTTACGGGATCCTATTCTTGAAGAGTTTACTAATCAATCTCTGTTAAAGTGTCTCCAGTCTTTACTGCAGGTGCAGGACCTTGTCCACACCAACGTCCGTGCTGTACTGCCAACTCCAACTTCCACACCGTATCATCCGTTCCAGCCTGGAAATCTGGTCTACAGCAAAAAGTTCCAGAAAGAAGGACTACGCCCTTCCTGGGAAGGACCATATGAAGTCATCCTCACCACCCCAACGTCACTCAAGGTTAGTGGGATACCAACCTGGATTCATCATTCACAAGTCAAGGAAGCTGAGGACACAAAAGCCTGGCTCAGCCAAGCCTGAGGTTGGAACGCTGACGTGCCCCTCTGCCCAAACAACAACTGGACTGTGAACCAACATCCTAATAATTCTCTCAAAATCACCCTCCAAGCCCATTGTCCTATATCACCCGACCAGCCAGCAGCAGAAACCGTGAGACTTTGACCATAACTGAATGCGCTGCACTCATCCCTAGCCTCTCCTTTTTGTTATCCACTTGTTCTAGGATTTGGAGCAGCACTGCTTACTGCAGCTCCTGCAGAATGGCCATGCTGCAAGAAAGTTCTGTTAACACTGTTTTATTTCTTATGTGCTGAATGTATTATTGCTTTATTATGCTTAAAATGAGTTTACCCTGGTTTATTTTAGCAAGCACCCCTTCAAGTTTAGCTTATATACCTTTACTTTAAGTTTCTTTACTTCAGGACAAGTTTTAGCTGTCCAAAATTGGACCCCTAACTCAAACCTAATCCAATTTAAAGTAAATCTTCCTGATCTGGTACCTGTAGAGAAAGAATGTGTATTTCGAAAACCTGGAATCCCTGACTGTGTGGCCAGAATTCCTATGGCAGGCGGGGTACCAAATTACTTCTTTACTGAAATGTGTACCCAATGGGCAACTCCTAAATTCATAAAAACTACAGACATCTATCTACCTTTGTCCCAAAATTATAAATGTATGCAGGAAAACTAATTCTTTTGTCCAAACTGGGAATGTATCACCACCGCAACTTACAGTGAAGGACCTAGTGACACTTTCCAAATCACTGTTTGGCTAACCTCTGGCTCAGAACGGCCTATATACATAAAGGTTACTGATCCACTCCACCACTCACGGAGAACTGGAAAAACCTGGGGTATATGGTTGTACATGAAAGGGTATGACCAGGGTGCCTTATTTACTATTCAAAGGCGAACCATCAACCATAAACCTATGCCCATAGAACCCTTAACTGAGTTACAGGACCCTATGTTGGTTTTCATCCACTAGCACCTCCTGAACCAGCTCCAAAGTCTTCGGGATTAAACCTCCTAGTTTGTTTCCTATGTTAACTCCCATGCACCGCTTGCTTAATAACAGTTGGCCTCAATTAGCATCAGATTGCTGGCTTTGTTTAAAATCAAAACCTCCATATTACACAGGAATAGGAGTTGAAACTCCTATCCTGAGCAATGCAGCTAAAACAACTTGTATTCCAAAAACTGTTCATATCACCATAGGAGACATAACTGGAAATGCCTCTTGTTTAATAACTACAAGTTTCAATTGAACAGCTTCTCCATTTTCTGAAATTTGTGATCAGTCTCTTACTAAGACCATAACTCATTTCCAAGTTTATCCCGCACCTGCCAATACGTGGTTTGCTTGTTCATTAGAATTAATTACTTGTGTTACTGCTGAAATGTTAAACGATAAGCCTGTTTTATGTATTACTGTTCATGTACTTCCTCAGTTATATGTCTACAGTGGCCCCGAGGGTGCGATTTTAATTTCACCACCTGGTACCCGAAAAAGGCATGCCGCTCCTCTGTTATTCCCCACTTTAGTCGGATTAAGTGTGGCTGGGACAGCTGCACTTAATACTGCTGCTTTAGTCCATGAAGAAACAGGACTAATGGAACTAACCAGCTTAACCCAAAACATAAATGATGACCTAGAATATGTACAGTCATCAAGAGAACAACTCCACAACCAGGTAAATTCTTTAGCTGAGGTCGTCCTCCAAAATCGGAGAGGTCTTGATTTATTGTTCATGTCTCAGGGAGGCTTTGTGCTGCTCTTGGAGAAACTTGTTTCTATATCAGAAATCATCAAAGAAACTCTCCAAAAGGTCCGGGAAAACATAAACCAGTGATGAAAAAAACTAAATAATAATAAGTCCTAGTTCCAATCCTTGTTCTATTGGAACCCATGGTTGACTACCTTGCTTACTAGTCTAGCAGGACCTCTCATATCTCAGACTTCTCTTCCTTGGTCTACTCATCGGACCTTACATTTTAAATTGGTTTGTTAACTTTGTCAAGAAACGAATCAACTCAGTAAAAATTCTGTATACCAGAACCTATTATAATTCCCTTCCTTTAACTGAAGAGTCAATGAATTGACTCATGCACAACTAAAAGGGGGGAATGAAATAAGCTAAATCAGTTAATAAAATCAAATTGCTAGCAAAATAATAATATTAACCAACTTACTCCATTTTGTTTAAAACTTTTATCTTAGTTACCTGCCTGACCTAAAAATCAGTGCCTACATGTGATTACAGTAATGTTCCCATGACCAGCTTTGTCTCCTTTGGGTTATGCCGACCATTGCCTGTTGACCATTACAGAACTCCTTTTCCATAAGTTCCATGTGATTGTATGCTTTGTTAACTGAAATAAAATGTTACGCTTTGACATTTTCATAGTTTGTTCTTATATTCTATTAGTGACCAAACCAAGGTAACTCCATTGTATAATGATTCTTCTTCCTTGTCTCTATATAACTACCTTAAACTGTATCTTTTTGGGTTTTTTTGAGTTGGAGTCTTACTCTGTCGCCCAGACTGGAGTGCAGTGGCCACTGCAGCCTCGACCTGCTGGGCTCCGGCGATCCTTCCACCTCAGCCTTCCAAGTAGCTGGAACTACAGGTGCATGCTACCATGCATGGCTAATTTTTGATTTTTTGTAGAGATGAGGTCTCGCCAAGTTGCCCAAGCGGGTCTCGAACCCACAGGCTCAGGCAATCCACTCACCTCAGCCTCCAAAGCACAGGATTACAGGCTGAGCCACTGAGCCCGGCTTTTAAACTATATCTTAATGGCAGAACTCTAGGGACTTTCTGGGCACTGGCTATACCTAGGACATGAAATAAATCAAAGCTCCCTAACAATCGAAGTTCCCATTTTTGTTGCCAAGTTGTTAGTTAATAGTTGCTATGGTCATTAAATTGCTATGTAGCCAATGCTGCAAATTTTACCTATAAAAGCTTGTCACAAACTGTATCAATTTGTCAAAAGTTTTTGTTCCTACTCTTCACCCACACGTTAATAAATTCATAATTAATTAAACAACGTACCTTCTTTTAATTAATTAAACAACGTACCTTCTTTTGGCTTACTCAGTCATAACACTTGTACTTTACAGAAAGAGAAATTGAGACTTATAGACATTAAGTAACTACTGACGTTCTCACATCTACTGATGGATAAGCTGTAGTTGAAACATTTATTTGCCTTCCTTTAAAGTCCATACTTTTTTTTAGTCAGATTCTCACTCTGTCATCCAGGTCAGAGTACAGCGGCACACTCACAGACACTGCAGCCTTGACCTGCTGGTCTTGGGTGGCCCTTCTACCTCAGCCTTCCAAGTACCTGGGACTACAGGCACACACCACCACACCCGCTAATTTTTTTACTTATTTTATAGAGATGAGGTCTCGTCAGTTGTCTAGGCTGGTCTAAAACCCCTGGGCTCAGACAATCCTTTGGCCTCCACCTCCCAAAGTGCTGGGACAGGCGTGAGCCACCAGACATGGCCATAAAGTCCATTCTCTAAAATACTACACTTAACTGCCATAGGAAGAAAAACACAGGACGGAGGAGAAATGAGCACCATATACAGAAAAGTTGGCAGACAGGAAAAGTAGCAATAGAGATAAGAAGCATCTGCTGATGACTAAACTCTGACTTGATTTTTTTTTTTAATCTTGCCAAATTCCCAATTAAGGGGCCTGGAGAGACAGGCTTTTTATTAATTATTTAATGTGATTTACTATTCAATCTGGTTCTGTCATAACATCATGTAATAGATGAAGGAAAATCAAAGTATTTTATGAACCTGTAAAGTTGCCTGTTAGGAACCATGGGAACATTTTAAGACCCTTGCCTGCTCTCTGAAGTCTGCCACTACCCTAATGCTCCGTCTACATGGAAACTTGGTTCCCTTATTCTTCAAGTCACCCATTTCCTCCACTGCTTTCAGAATCCCTTAAATAACTCTAACTGACTAATCACCAGTCAGAAAATCTTTGAATCTACCTATAGCCTGCAGGCCCCTGCTTGGAAATATTCCACCTTTCTGGACCAAACCTATGTAAATCTCACATGTATAGATTTATGATTTCTTGAAACTTCTGTCATCCTAACTTGCCTGCAGCCAAGCTACAACTCAATCACAATGGGCACACATCCTCAGGACCTCCTGGAGACAGATGCCACGGACCTTGGTCACTCACATGTGGGCCAGAACGAACCATCTTCAATGTTTTATAATTTGGCACCTTTTGTCCACACCGTGAAGCACAGAGGTGACCATGAAGGAAAGGAGAAAAATAGTGATTGGAGACGCTGACCCAGAGGACCAGCTTTGGCTCCTCCATCATAACAGATCATACCAGCAACATTTTGGCATCCTAGAGACGGACCATATGAGAACAAGGTACTAGTCTCAAGGCAGCAAGGGCCAGATAGGACCATGCGCCTAAATGGTAACTGATTAGGGCTGCCAGATATAGTACCAATGTGAATTTCAGTAAAATAATGAATCATTGATTCACAGGAAGCATTTGGGATATACTTTAAAAACGCATTGAGGCCAGGTATGGTGGCTCTCGCCTGTAATCCCAGCACCTTAGTAGGCAGAGGCAAGAGGATTTCCTGAGCTCAGGGGTTCAAGACCAGCCTGGGCAACATGGCGAGACTTTGTCTCTACACTAAATCAAAAAATTAGCTGGGCATGGTGACGCATGCCTGTGCTTCCAGCTACTTGGAAGGCTGAGTCAGAAGGGTCACCGGAGACCAGCAGGCCAAGGCTGTGGTGGCCATGAGAGTGCCAGTGCACTCTGGTCTGGGTGACAGAGTGAGACTCCAACTCAAACAAACAAACAAATAAAAAAATGCATTGATTATCAGAAATTCTAGCTTGACTGGGCATCCTATATTTTCATTTGCTAAATCTGACCACCCTATTCAAGGTATGAACACATTATGATATTGCACAACAACTGGGGTTCCCTTTGGTGCCCCAGAGAAATGAAGACCAGCTCAAATTATATGTGCTGACTGATGCAGGTATTATGACACAAAGGGACAGTCCTAAGAGCAGCAGAGCCAAGAATGGCAGTTTAGAGACTTTAATTGACGAAAATTAGAGGTGATGGCTGAACTCTGACCTTTTCTTGTCTCTTGCTGACCAAATTCCTAGCTAAGGAGCCTCACTTACTAGAGCAGTTTTTTAGTTAACTCTTTATAATGAGGCTTGCTTCCCAACCTGACTCTGGCATATCACACAACAGATAAAGAAGGAAATCAAGCCAGACACAGTGACTCATGCCTGTAATCCCAGCACTTCCAGAGATGGAGACAAGAGGACTGCCTGACCCCAGGGGTTTGAGACCAGGCTGGGCAACTTGGCAAGACCTCGTCTCTACAATAAATAAAAAAATAAACCAGGCGTGGGAGTGTGCACTTATAGTTCCAGCTATAGCGTGACACTGTATTCTCAGGGCAACAGAGGAGGGATTAAATCAAAAAAATAACAAATTAAAAAAAAGAAGGAAATCAAAATATTTTATGACCCTGAAGAGCTGACTCTTGGGGACTCCTGGACTCTGGGCACCTTTTAAGAGACTGATCCTCTCTGAAGTTTGCCACCCATGAGGCTCCATCTACATATCAAGAATCTTGACTCCTTAGTCTCCTTAAGTCACCCCCTCAGCTCCTCAATGGCATTTCCTTTACTTTTGTCAAAATTCTATAGACAGAGCAAATCTTTGAATCCACCTATGACCTGCAAGCCCCCACTCAGAGACGCCCCACCATCCTGGGACAAACCAATGTAAAGCTCATACGTACCGATTCACGGTTTCTTGTAACTTTTACCTTCCTAAAATGTATATCACCAAGCTGCAATCCAGCCACCTGGGACAGATGCTCTCAAGACCTCTTGGAACAGGTGTCACAGGCCTAGGTCACTCACATTTGGCTCAAAAGAAACCAACTTAAATATTTTAGAGTTTGACATCTTCCATCAACAGAGGTGGCTAGCTGGGTTCGGTGGCTCAGCCTGTAATCCCGTGCCTTTGGGAGGCTGAGGTGAGTGTGTTGCCTGAGCCTGTGGGTTCAAGACCTGCCTGGGCAACTTGGCGAGACCTCATCTCTACAATAAGTCAAAAATTAGCCGGGCGTGGTAGCGCACACCTATAGTTCCAGCTACTTGGAAGGCTGAGGTGGAAGGATCACCGGAGCCCAGTGGGTTGAGGCTTCAGTGGCCGGGAGCAGCCATTGCACTCCAGTCTGGGTGACAGAGTGAGACTCCAACTCAAAACAAAAAAACAAAAAAACAACAGAGGTGGCTAGAAGATCTGTAGTACCCCAAAGTCCTAAATCCAAGAGACCACCAAAGAGCCAGCTCCGATGCAAACACACGAGGGTCTTTTTATTCAGGGTCAAGTCTGGGCTCCCGTATGTAACCGACACAGAGGTACAGGAATGAGAGCCCCGACCTAGTAGAGCAAGTAGTTTATATACACAGTAACGAGGGAGGGACTTGGCGTGACCGACTTTTCCTAGGCTTGAGATGTTATCCAATTAGAAGAAGGCATGACGTAGAAAATGAAGTCCACGGACCTTGCACAATTAGTTCTCAATTAGGTCCGTGGTGATGTCAGGGGACAGGAGAGCTTGAGATTGGTTGGTTCGTTTTTGATGTGTGCGGGCGCAGGCTCAGTTACCCATGATTGACTACTAATGGTCAAACGGGCAGAGTGGAGGTAGTTAAGCCTCCTGGAATGTTAGATAAGCTATGGTTTGCAGTCAGCTTCAGTCGTATGAGCAGGTTTGAAACAACACAGAATTCACCAGAAGAGTGGCTGGCGCCACAGAGCCTACCATAATTTAAGCAAAGGAATGTCCGGGAGGGGCTTATTGCTTAACATTCACACACTGCCAGCAGTGGTTGCAGAAGCAGAAGAAGCCGGTTATTTCTTTTAACATGGTTATTATGGGACAAACAAAAACTTAACAAAGTTCTAAGTACAAACACTGCAAATATTTTATAACTTTACGGTCACAGTTACTACCAGGCACCTTACATATGCCTAGTCTTATGGGGTTTGAGGTAGGGATTTATAAAATACAGTGAACGTGAGGTGGGAATTCATATAGTAAACGTTTCTTTCATAGCAAGTACAGTTCTTTTGAGTCCTTTGAGTTTCTCATTCCCCCCTCTCGGAGGAACCTAAAAATAAGACCCAATCATGGGTTTACATAGGTGTTTTTAAGGTTATACTGAAAATGGGTAGGAGAGTTGAGACAAGGGTGAGTACCAAGTGGTTGGTACTGCTGCTTGAGTACCATGAGTTGAACGGTGCTGACTTGATTTTTAACAAAGGCTATAAGCTTCTTGATGATGCAAGGCCCGAAAATAAGTATGAGGACTAAAACAACTAAAGGACCAGCTACGGTGGAAATTAATGTAGTAAACCAGGAGGTGTGGTTAAGTCATGCTTCAAACCAATTGAGTTGTTGCTCTCATTCTCCAAAACCACAATAGTAGAAAATAGAGACAATGAAATTTCTAAAGTTAACTATATTCTTATTAAACCTACATGATTCCCTGACGTTAGCATGACCTATTCTACAATATTTTTTATGAATAAAATAAATTCAACTTTTATAATAGGTAGAAAAACCCTACACTAATTGTAGCTAAAGCTGGCCTAAAAGAATGCAGCCCAGCCCAAAGTACGTGCTGGGGCCTCAGGAATGTGGCCCAAACCTTGTGCTGGGCCATTTCTGACAACTCTAGATAATCATTTATACCATTGAAAAGCTGGAAACAGCTCTCCATAAGTATATACTAATTCTACAAATGTACCTTTAAATCTTATAAAGAAGTTTGTACCATATAAAAGTCTCCCAAATGTGACCTGAATTTGAATTATATTTAATACCTAAGCCGAAACCACACTTTTATGGGGAACAGGAACAATGGGTTTTTAGAGTGAGCCATGACTGTCACAGTCACAGAGCCTTCAGCTTAGATCAGCAGAGTTCCTTTAGGTTACTTGTGCTGCATGGTAAAAGGAGGAGGAAAATGCGATCAACGGCTCCCGAACCTATCCTAGTGGTCTCGAGGTCCACAGTCCTCCCTGATCCCTAACACTTAGTGGGCCTCTGTGGCCGGCTCCCAACATCTCCCCCTTTTAAAATTTATTTATTTATTTTTTTTAGCACAAAACCATGCAACTCGGTGTTGAGCTGAGAAATGTTCTTCTTCAGTACTCTGGAAATAACTGGAAGTAGGCATAGCAACACAAGAATTACTGTCCCGCAAATTCCCACATTAATGAGTACAGACATTAATGACTTTTGATTAACAAATGATGAGACGTTATTAAATATGGAGCTAGCCAATTCAGAGGAATGAAACTGCTTTTCAGCAACAGTCATGTGCTGTATTTCTTGATGTAATTGAGTAAGGTCTATACTCAAGTCCAAATGATTCCAAGTTCCAAGAATATGATTCTTTATCTTGTCCCCAGTATGGGCAGACTTAT